>NC_065537.1:10493121-11093121 GCF_932294415.1 Quercus robur
AAAAATTGACTATAGATAAAAGTACTTTTAAAAGATAATCAAATTCAAACATATCATTAATTAATACAATAATATGCTTGATTAGGGAACTTAAGATACAACAAGTACAACTATAGTTATTCATCCCAAAAAAAAATTAGTACAACCATAGTTACCAAAATGTGAATCATATTGATAATTAAAATTTTATTTGCTGGTATTTTATCATGTAAAATACAAGTTTATGTATATGTAGATATTCATGTTTATGTCTACAAATGTTTGTTAGATTCTTTAAAATTATGAAATAATTAAATGTAAGTTGATAGTTTTATGTTGTGTACCAAATAATTTCTTTTAACCTGTATTCTACCTTCAATGAATCTATTTTGTGCTTTGTCCAATTGGAAATTATATTTTACTTTACCACATCACTTACACTAGTGTATAACTTCGTGCATATGCACTGTACAATTAAAAACAATTACAATTACACACACAGATATATATATATATATATATATTTTTTTTTTTTTCTTTTTTGGGTTAAAAAAATCAACAGCTTGTGAAGCCTTAAAGAAATATTGTACCGGTCATGATGTTGAATATGAGCTTCAAGTTTTGAAAATTTTATTGATCAAGCTTAATAAGGTTTCATATATATTCTTCCATAATTAATATACTCACACTTCTTTAAAAGGAAAATCATTTAAAGGGAATACGTCGTAGGAGTTGAGTTAGGGTAGGGCTTACAAATAATTGGACACCAGTTGGTTTCCTACGTAAATAATGTCTCAATAATGTTTCATTTGTGTTTGCTACACATATTAAAATACTTCATTATTAATCTCAGCGTTAATTTTATAGATTGATTTGGAAGAATTTAAACAATTTTATTTTTCAATCCTTTTTATTTTTTAAACAATGTTCCATACATTATAGTCCTTAATCTAAACACTTACTAAATTCATCTTTTTTCTAAATAAAAAAAAAAAAATCAGCAACCATTACATTTATAAAATAATGCAAATATTAGAACAAACAATTATTCAACTTAAACTCTTAAGAAATTTAAGATTTTATAGGTAACACCAAACTATAAAACTATTAAATTGCATTTAATTATTTGTTAATCTGAATGAATCTAACAAATAATGTTTAAAAATAAACTTAAACATGTACTTATACATAATCTTGTATTTTAACATATGAAAGAAATTAAATAATTTTTCTACATTCATTCCTATAGCAGTTACAAAAACGATTATAACCCAAAGCTAATTCCAAAAATAGTTTAATTGGCATATAATTATCATCTGTAGACATGGTGCTACTAAAATTAGTATTGCATGGTAAGTTAAGAAAATATCTTAAATTAATATATATTTTTTTCCAACTCTTTCATTAAGTAATAACAAGCTTGTTTCACCAAGTAATACAAATTTTAGTGTGAGAAAGGAGTATTAAAAAAGTAAAAATGGAAAAGGTAAAAAAAAAAAAAATCATATTATGTTAAATTTTTATCGACTAGTTAAAAATAAATAATAAAAAAATAAAAACTGACTATAGATAAAATTACTTTTTAAAGATAATCAAATTCAAATTTATAGTTCATTAATTAATACAGTAATATGGTTTATTAGGGAACTTAAGATACAACAAGTACAACTATAGTTATTCACCCAAAAAAAAATTATTACAACCATAGTTACCAAAATGTGAATCATATTGCTAATTGAAATTTTATTTGTTGGTATTGTATATTGTAAAATACAAGTTTATGTATATGTAGATAGAGCATCTAGAAAGCATCGAAAATCTTTAACCTTTCCATTAATTATGTACATGATTTTGTCTACATACGCAAAGTGATACAGACAGAATATGGACCTTTTAATATACAATGACGGCTACAAATTGAGGTGGCTGAGAAAATAACATGAAGCAAGTGATTAAAAATTTTAAATCATTAAAGAAAGTGGATTTTAAATAACTCAAATTTTTCTGGTTGCCATAAATTTCGCCTATAAGCTGAAGAACAAATCGAGGATTTGTTTCTCCAAAAAAAAAAAAAAAAAAAAAAAAATCAAAGATTCAGCCATTAAGGTTTGATATCACCTATATAATTATAAAATACAAAAAACTATTTATATTTTGATTTAGAGCATGTTTGGTAAACTGTAATAGACACTGTAATGTAATAATTATTCATCTCTAAAATGAGAAATAACTATTCATCTCTAAGGATCGGATTCCTCAAAAAAAAAAAAAAAACTATTCCTTAGCCGGTGACATAATTTCTAACATTAATATATTTCTAAATAAACAAATTTTCTAACAATTATGGAAATAAAAAATCATAAAAAAAATAACTCATATCTCTGTCAAATTTAAAAAATTATTTTATAGGAAATATAATTGTATGAGTAATATATTTCCTAAAATAAATCTTAAGTTTTATTCTAATATTACAACTCATAACAAAACTTATGAATATGTTTAGTTATTTTATTACAACACATTTTATTTCCAATAATACAAGAATACCATTCTTGTTGTAATCCCTATTCAGTGTATGTATCAAATATGCCCTTAACGGTCAAGAGTGATTTTTTTTTTTTTTTTTTTAATGGAGTAAAGAGTAATTATTATGATGTGGATGTCTTAAATTTCAAGTTCTATGATATATATTGAATAAGGTAAGGTTTTCATCAAATGCTCTTATGTGCCAGATAGAATACCAAGCCAACACATGGTCATTTTAAAGCTAATGACCATGTTGTGCTTAAGTCACCTCAAATGCACAAAAACATGAGAGGCAAGCTAAACCCATAAAAATAGTCATTTGAAAAAAAATAAAACTAAAAAAAAATTTATTATACCGATGCTATTTCACATTTGATACATACTCCTTAAAATCAGTTAAAATGGTAAAATTGTAATTATCTTATTTCATAAATTTAACTAAAATTGTGATTTAAAATAAAATTTTAGTCTTTGTAGCATGTGTGTAAGGTGAGTGTGTAACAAGTTTAGTGTTTTTTTTTTTTTTTTTTTTTTTTTCTTTTTTTTTTCTTTTTTACTGAATAAGTGTAGAAGTGTGTGACAATCATTTACTTTGACTCGAACAACAGAGTGTCAGAAAGAAAGGCACCAAAATAAATCCATGCTGTTTCCTTGTAATAGTAGCAAAACAATCTCAAAGGCATCGAACATCTTCAACCTCTCCTCAACGATAAGAGAAATCCACAAATTGCCCAATCATTCTCATCCCTTCTTCACGTCCACATCTCTCTCTCTGACCCAACAACAACACCCAATCAAAAACCACCCCATTTCCCACATCCACATAATAATCAAACCCTTCACTTCACACACACACACACACACACACACACTCTTCCCCTCTCACTCTTCTCAGACACATATCACAAACACTTAGCCATGGCTTCAGCCACCGCACCCACCACCCTCTCTCTTCTCCCCACCACCACTTCTTCTTCCACCTCCCACACTCGCTCTTCACTCCTCCACTTCTCTCCCACTTCCTCTTCCATTTCTCTGCGTTCCACAAGCCTTCGTCGCCTTGGTTTCTCCGCTGCTGACCCTCTCTTATCTCTCAAAGTGGCCTCCAAAGTCCGATCATTTGGTGGCAAAGGAGTGAGGGGCGTTGTGTCTATGGTCAAGAAGAGTGTTGGAGACTTGACTTCCGCGGACTTGAAGGGGAAGAAGGTGTTTGTGAGAGCTGACTTGAATGTGCCTCTCAATGACAACCAGGAGATCACTGATGATACAAGGATCAGGGCTGCTGTACCAACTATCAAGCATTTGATTCAGAATGGGGCAAAAGTCCTTCTTTCCAGCCATTTGGTACGTGGGTTTTGGAGATTTTGAGGTTTTGGTTTCTGGGTTTTGATCATATTGTGGGACTTTGATGGTTCTTGTGATTGTGGGTATTTGAATAATGTTTTAGGTAATTAAAATTCATTGTTTCTTTATCTTAATTAAGCTTTTGACCGGAAATTTATGGTATGAGAGTAGGCTCCTCTTATTAGTGGGTGTAGCAGTATATTGAATCAAGTCTTTGCTGGTTTGGGTTTTGTTCATGTACTGAATTTTGATGTTTGCTGAATTGGGCTTTGATCATGTATTGAATTTTGATGGTTTTTGACGATTTTGTGATGTTTATTTAATTATTATGTTTTAGTCTTTGATCAATGCAGTTTTCTCAAGTAGTTCATAGATGGTTCTTTGTAAACTTGAGGAATGGTTTGTGTTTTGGAATCAAATATATATTTCTGATGGTTCTTTGTTATTTTGGGACTATATATGTTTCTGTTATAGTTGTTTCCAATAGGTGTTTAGTACTCTTTTGTCTGTTTGATTAATTTGTTGGAGTCATAGAAACTTAAGTTATTCATTTCTAGTGGTAATTGAGCATATTGTAATTTATATTTAATTAATGGCTACTTCTTTGGGTGTTTTAACACTAGACGAGACATTTGTTCTGGCTTGTACATTCATATCTTATTGCAGAAAGATACGTTAATAAAAAAATTTACATTGTTGTTGTCCTGATGCTTTACTTGAAGGCAGATCATGTTTTTGAAGTAGTTGTCTGTTGAAGCAAATGGGGCTCACATTCTTATCTCTTCCATTTTAAGGACTGCTTAATATGTTTACTTTGATGATCTAAATTAATGATAATTTCATTGATTCTTCAGGGACGACCAAAGGGTGTTACTCCAAAATTTAGCCTGGCACCACTTGTACCTCGACTTTCTGAACTCCTAGGCATTCAGGTGCGTCCTTGCCTTCAAGAATGCAGTAAGAAAAGAAAAAAAATATGAAGAAGAATTTTCAATATTTGTGGATTGTGACTAATATCTGGGAATCCTCCGTTATCTGTTTATGATGACAGGTTGTAAAAGCAGATGACTGTATTGGTCCAGAGGTAGAAAAGTTGGTGGCTTCACTTCCTGATGGCAGTGTTCTTCTTCTTGAAAATGTGAGATTTTACAAGGAGGAAGAAAAGAATGATCCTGAGTTTGCAAAGAAGCTTGCATCCTTAGCAGATCTTTACGTGAATGATGCATTTGGAACTGCACATAGAGCTCATGCATCAACAGAAGGAGTTACAAAATTCTTGAAGCCATCTGTTGCAGGGTTCCTATTGCAGAAGGTGGGCTTCTCAATTTTCATTTTCTAGAGATATATTGACCTTCAAATATTCTGCTGGATTTTTTGCTGAAATTTTAAAGAAGTTTATCACTTGTGGATGATTCATATCTTTCACAACTGAATTTACCGGTGACAACTGATGTTAACCCATATTTGTCAGTAATGCAATGTGCATGAATGGGGGAACACTTATAGTTAGGGTGGATAAATCAAAAGAATCAATTCTTCCTTTATAGTTCTTAGGACCTGTGAGAGTAATTTAGAGGGATGATCAATTTTTTCATTTTTTCTTCTAAGAGCAATCATGGAGGACTGTTTATCAAATGTGAACATCCTAGATTTTCTGTTGTTTCTTCATTTCTGCATAAATATGCTTGTACTTTTTCTTTTTCTTTTTTGAGCGAAAATGATAGAAATATGCTTGTACTTATCAAAGAAAGTTATGATAATATAATTGTTCACTATCATCTTTTCTTGGTTTAGGAACTTGACTATCTTGTTGGAGCAGTATCAAGCCCAAAGAGGCCATTTGCAGCCATTGTGGGTGGCTCAAAGGTTTCATCCAAGATTGGAGTAATTGAATCACTTCTAGAAAAGGTTGATATCCTACTTCTAGGTGGAGGAATGATCTTCACTTTTTACAAGGCACAGGGTATCTCAGTAGGTTCATCCCTGGTAGAAGAAGATAAGCTTGATCTTGCAACAACACTCATGGAGAAGGCCAAGGCAAAGGGAGTTTCTCTTTTGTTACCTACCGATGTGGTAATTGCGGACAAGTTTGCTCCTGATGCTAACAGCAAGGTTTGTTCTCTAAGCTCCCTGTACAAAAGTTGTTCCTAAGATTTGTTCTTTTTGGACATTCTGTGTTTCCAATGCTAGAGCCTAGACTGCTAAATAAACCTTGCCAACTTTGGTTCGGTGAAACTAATCTTGACTTTAATCTACACAATACTCGATAAAATTGATGATTGTTCTCACTAACCTCCAGTATCTTTGATTCATTGTACTTTGTTAGCAAGGAATAAAAGACTGCCCTTGTCTTTGCAGATTGTGCCAGCTTCTGCCATCCCTGATGGCTGGATGGGGTTGGATATTGGACCAGATTCCATTAAGACATTCAACGATGCTTTGGAAACAACTAAAACTGTCATTTGGAATGGACCAATGGGAGTGTTTGAGTTTGACAAGTTTGCAGCTGGAACAGAGGTATGTGAAAAATTTTGTGACTATTTTTTTATTGGTAAGTTACATATGCATCCAGTGCGTCTTGAACACAAGACCTTGCCTTCCACCTAGAACTTATAATTGGAGGAAGTGCCAATTGAGCTAGAGCTCATTGGCTATATTCATTTTGGTTTTTCATTGTCCATGAACATGTTTGCCAATGAGCTATAGCTCAACTGCCATTTCACTCTCCCATAATAATGGGTTGAGAGTGAAATCATGGGTTCAAGACCTTTTGGTGACTGGAAAGTTTACCAATAGGAAAAAAGGTTCATGAACATGTTTCCTATTAATGTCTGCATATATGATGTATGTGCGGTTAGACATAAGATGTATTAATAGGGATGGCAACAGGTAGTTCCAACCTCAACCTACCTTGTCCTTTGAAACTCTGTACAAAATACAAATCTTCATCCAATTATCTGGGTACAAACATAGCCTAACAAGGTCCTGTTAGACAGAAATACCCCTAAAGCATGCTACCTGAAGTGGTGTACCGACTTATAGCTAGCCATGCCCAAGTTTGACGTGAAATACCCGACCATCTTATGCAATTGCCACCTCTTTGAATGTGAATGACTAGAGAGTGAATTGAAGTTATATCACTGCTTGCAGGCTGTTGCAAAGAAGCTGGCAGAACTTAGTGGGAAGGGAGTGACAACAATCATTGGAGGTGGAGATTCTGTTGCTGCAGTAGAGAAAGTAGGAGTTGCTTCTGTGATGAGCCACATTTCAACTGGTGGTGGTGCTAGTTTGGAACTGTTGGAAGGCAAACAGCTTCCTGGTGTCCTTGCTCTTGATGAAGCCACACCCGTTGCTGTGTAAGGCAATTTTAATTTGTTTTTTTTTTTTTACCCCCATCGTCGCGATAATGTTTTCATTTGAGGTTGTAATGCGAAATGAAATGCTGTAGGAAGATATGAGCTGTTGTTGTAAATGTACATTTGTTATATGTGATGTAAGGTCGGATTCAATCTCTCAATCCCCCCCCCCCCCCCCCCCCCCTTTTTTTCCATAGAAATTTACCAGAACAGAGTGTGAAGTTGGGCAGGGAGAGACAAAAAAATCTAATAAATAAGTACATTGCTCTCAATATATATTTATATTTTTGGTCATGTCTAGTTTTAGCTTATACTCATTTTGAGCATTATTTCTGTACAATATACGATCTACAAAAGGAAAAAAAGAGAAGACATCAAATCAAACATAGTTTCTGTTGGATCAGTTGTTATCTTCACATGGACACAGGTGGTTTAAATTGGGTTTTGTAAGATATTAACATTAGCCCTCACTCTCCACCAGTAGTTTGGTCCTCAAATTTTCAAAGATGGCAATAATATCAAAGGTGTGGAGAGGCTGGTTTTTTTTTAAAGTTGATCCCATGAGCTCTATAATCCTAGGCCACGGAAATGAGTGGCCTAAATGTAATGTGGTCCTTTGGACACTAATCTTCTCCTGAAGACATTTTTGTCACCTTTCATGTCCGTTATATAATCAAAGGCGAACTTTCATTATTTGGAGTTTGGAATTGACCTCAGCTTGGTGATTCAACTTGGAGATCAGACCAAGTAACCTGTAACCCTTTGTAACTTTATTTTCTTTCAATAAGGCCATCCGTTAACCGGAACCAAAGTTTAATAGAGCGTGGAACTAAAAAAAGAAAGAGAAATGTGGAATTTTATATGGTGATTTTGGTTAACAAAAAAGGTCACGTATTGTTGGCTGAATTGTCAATGAGATCTAACCAAGTAACCCTTCTCCATTCTCCACCAGTAATTTGGTACCTCATATATAACTGAACGTGATGCTGACTTATGTGAAGATAGCTTGAACACGACCTGGATTTAGAGAGTTTTTTTTTTTTTTTTCACGGACTTCTTGAGGTCAGCATGAACTAATGCAAAGTATGCAACTATAAAAGTCTCAATGTTAATGCAACCATGTTCATGAGCTGGGGCAACTTATTGTACCAAATCATTTTGCACCTAACCCTGTACGTCACTATTGAACTTTTGGTGAGCAATCTCCGTTAGAAATACGTGTTATATTATATTATACAAGTCAATACCAGTCCCTCCCCTAGTTTAGTTTTGATATCATCGTAATTTTATCTTCATGATATATCAAGTTCAAAACTTAACATCTAAACTTGAACTACAATTATGATTTTTTTGGATGCTAAAATTGAAGAACAATCAGATAAAATATTCAGTATATGATGCCTTGGAATAATTATAACATTACACTGATTGGGTCCTAATCTAATCATCAATTGCATCAATACTTGAGCTTTGGACTCTTCCAACCTATGAATATTTGGAGAAGAAGAAGATGAAGAAAATGGAGGCACACCTGAATAAATATATTAAGAATCTAAGTCAATGCTGTTGTTTGTATAAAATAATCCTTGATTAACCAAATTAATCTCATTGCATAGCTGACTGATGTTTCAATAGTTGCTATTTGTTGCATCATTATTTTTCAAGAAAGCTACCTAGTCCAACTAATATTCAATAACAAAGGAGGAGAAAGAAACTTTAAACATTGCTACTTGTTAAGTATAGATTTCCAATTCAACTAGTCCAAATCTAGACTGAAGAACTTTGCATTATTGGCCAAGACACTACGTTATGACGTTATCTTAACTTAATTGTTTGTTACTAACTGACTCCTTAATAATTTGATGCACACGATAAAGGGTCATTTACTCCCGCAATTTCATGGATAAACACTTGTTTTCATCATAAAATGCAAAAATATGATCATTTGACTTTACAATTTCAAAGGAATCACATCTAGTTTAATAAATTGGACCTGAAAAGGCTAAAATAACAATTTTGTACCAATATTATCTACATAAAATTGACAAAAACAACATTTATGGCCAAACACATAAGTGTATTTTAAAATATAGTTTTTTTAAAAGCGAACTTTTTAAAAACACACATTTTCAAATAACTAACCCAGTCAAACTCATAGTCAAACTCTTTATCAAAAACCCATTTTAATGAGTAAAATTTGTGGCACTAACAAGTTGTAGTGGTCAATTAATCAACCTCACAAAGAATGTGTTTTATTTAAAAAAAAAAAAAAAAAAAACGAACATTTTAAATTCACTATTTTTAAAAACACAAATTTTCAAACAGCTAACCCAATCAAACTCATAGTCAAACTCAAACTCTTTATCAAACAAAAACCCATTTTAATGATAAAAATTTGAGTACAAGATGTAGTGATCAATTAATCAACCTCACAAAGAGGAAAAAAGTATTTTATATCAAATGATACCACGTCATTCATAACATGTATCACACTTATTAGATTTTGATATCACTAACAGAGTAGCATTTGATACTAAATACCTTCTCCACAATGAGTGTTAAAAAAAAAAAAATTAAACATACATTTTAAATTTGCTATTTTTAAAAACCCATATTTTCAAATAGCTAATCCAATCAAACTCTTTATCAAAAACCCATTTTAATGAGAAAAAAGTATATTGTATTAAATGATATCATGTCTTCTATAACATGTCTTACGCTTATTAGATTTTGATATCGTTGATATGGTATCTTTTAATACCAAATACCTTCTCCAGGAGTGTTTAAAAAAAAAAAAAAAAAAAAAAAACCTAAACATACATTTTAAATTTACTATTCTTAAAAACCCATATTTTCAAATAGCTAATCCAATCAAACTCTTTATCAAAAACCCATTTTAATGAGAAAAATTTGAGTGCAAAGTTGCAGTGAGATGATGGCTCAAAAAATGGAACACCACAAGATCGTAAGCCCCGTTCTGTTAGTCCTATAAAGGACCAAGTGAATAACTGTGTATAATCGGCCAACATCTGCTTCGGCTTTTAGTCGTTAAGGGCTCCACTCGTCTCAGCCCCTCCCCACATGGGCGAAAGGACTCCAAAGCTCGAAGCTTTAATCTCGTTTCCGAGTTTGCATCTCTGCAATAGCGGGCCCGGGGGACTTTCCTGGGTTGGGACCTATAGTTCATAAGAAAACAATCCGTTCGCTCTGTCCCGTGGTATAGATGACAAGTCAGTAGTTTGCCTCTATATAAATATAGTGTCAAGGGTTTATGTAGTCGATGTGGGAAAATAGAAAAGAATTAAGCTTTTGATATTAAAATTTAAAGTAGGTGAGCTTAGCCCAATAGGGCCTCATACACGCAATAATTTCATTTGATCTAAGTATCTTACTAATTATTAATCAAATGATACGAAAAAAAAAAAAAAAATCAAATGATACGAATTTGCTAGAGTGCAAAGTCGGATATATGGTGATGATACATGATTGATAAGGACTTAAGGAGTGATTTTTAGTTGATGTTCTATTTCGAAGGGCTGAGTCATAGTATGCTACTATGCTGTCGAACAAGTTGTTTAAAAAAAAAAAAAGAAAAAAAAGAAAGAAAAGAAGTGATTATGACTTATGATGCGCAAAAATGCAATTTATACTGTTAACTTTATCCAAAAATTATTTTAATTCTTTAAGTTTGTAGAACTTAATTTGGTTTTTTAGTTGAGAAACTATTCTAAACCAATCAAATCAGTCATTTTATTAAGAATGGAGCACCCCTAACCACAATAGATGAAAGACTGATTTTACTAGGTTAGAGTATCTCCAACAGAGTATGCATAACCAAAATATAGAGAGTATTTGCTCCAAATCTCAACTGTTCATGCTCCAACCGCTTCTCTATATCCAAAAAAATTTTTGGCTAATGAATAGTAGCCCATCAAGTCTGATGGGCTACCGTTCATTCTTCAAATCCTTTTTTTCTATTATAATAATTAGGTGTTGAATAAAAAAATGTTGGAAGATGTGTAGTTGTTAAAAAAAGAATAAATAATGAATGAAAAAATAATATTTAAATGAGACAGAGAATGAGATAGAGAGTCTGTTGGAAAGTGTATTTGAAAAAATGGGTAGATAAAGGTAAAAGTCACTGTTCATTCTCCAAACAGTACAAAAATTTGATGAGCTGGAGATGCTCATAGCAAAGTTATTATAAAAATGACCGACTTTAAACTTAAATGACTGAAATGATTTTGAATAAAGTAAGTAGGTGTTAATTGCATTTGGCCTTATGTAATGTAATTTTTCATCACTTAAGTTCTCCTTTATTCGTTGATTACAAGGCTTTGCATTATTAAAACATTGGAAATTGTTGTGTAATTAGAAATTTATTTGGGCAAGTTTATTGCTTTCTATACTTGATTTTTAAAATGTATTTAGAATAGGACTACATGCCTATAAAATTAAATATTAATCTTATAAAATGAAGTTTGGGACCTATTACCTAGTTATCCACAATTTTTTTTTTTTTTTTGTGTTTTTGCAAGAATTCATAATTAAATACAATTATAGTGTGTGTTTGGGTACAACTTATAAGCTTTTTTTTTTCTTTTTTCTTTTTTCTTTTTTTCCTTTTAGCTTTTATGTAGAACTTTTAAAACCTTTTTTTTTTCTTACCTTTTCTCATTTTTTTAGTGTATAAATATATTTTAACACACTCAATGGCGGAGCCATGTTGAGAGTAGGGGAGGGCTTGGCCCCCCCTAAATTTTTTAACATTTCATTTACTGCCTTAAAAAATTGAAAAATTATATATAAGTTGTTTGTAAATTAACTTGTTGGTCCCCCCAAAATTTGAGAAAAAAAAAATTATGGGTTCTGTACCCAATTAAAATTCACTTCTCTCTCACATATCTTAAGATTCATTAAGAAAAATCCAAATAACGATTTTAAAAAAATCCAATCCATTCCTTGGCCCATTAGCTCTTCCAAAAACCAAAAATAAAATCTTTGACATATATAGGTTATTTACCTAAAATAAATATGAATAAAACAAAAAATTCCTTACTATTGCCACAACTGCAATCTCAGCATTACAACGAACCCAATAGTTTTCTTTGGTTCTTGTAGTTTGTTACGCTCCAGTCTCTGCTCAAGTGAATCAACGACCAGTGACTTCCATATTAGTGACTAGTAGACCAATGGTAATGTAGTTGTAAGGTCCCAATTTGCAGTCCAAGCCCAAAACGTATGGAGTTTTGGCCAAATGAGCCCAATACAATGAATTTGTAGAGAATGGGTCAAAGAACTAGATCCTAATGAGTTGAACAACGACTAATATTGAATTGCATGACGATCAAATACAAATAAAGGATGTTGATACCAATTAACTTTCAGTCCGAGGAGGCCATAATTATGTATATTGATCACAGTTAAATACAGAGAGAATTTTAGTTCTTACAGTCTTCTCTTTCTCTTTTTTTTGATCCCTCCTCCATGAAGAGTCTTTCACCTTATATATCCTCCTTTGGATCATCTTCATTCTCCATTTGTTGATCATCCGAACCCTTACTTGAGTATTTGTTCTATTAGACACCCTCTCTGGTTTTCTGTGAGTTGTGGTAGTCGAGGTAGTACAATTCAGAGGTCTTCTCCACATAAATGCAGCCAGAAAAGTAGCTGCAGTGCATTTAATGCGGTAGTGGCAACTTTCCCTTAGATATTTTTAGGTTTCTTTCTTTCTTGTATGTTCCTGAAGCGTGTCTCTATCATTGAAGTTTCTTGGAGGATTACGCTAACAGATGGAGTACATATTGTGAACTATATTTATCATATCCGAGGAGGAGTTCCTCCTCGGACAACCCTTCACTTGTTCCCCATTTTTGAGACTTTAATTGGGGACGTTTAACAACTACTTGCTTCTCCTCAGACCTATCAATGATCTTGGACAAAGTTCAAGGCCCAATATACAATTTTGGGCCCTGTCCCCTACAGTAGTATATTTCTGTTTCTTTGTATTCAATTTTATCTTTTGTCGAGATCTCTATTTGTTTGGATAAAAAGACTAAAAAGTATCTCTCTTTTAATAATAAAAAAAATTGTTTATTTAGCTTGTAAATAACGCCACAGAGTATCAGTTTAGTGGCTTATTGCTAGTACCTTTTTCTACTTTATTTATATTATATTTTATTTTATTTTTACTTTTCAACAAAGGTTAGAGAACTCACAGTAGTGGTGCTAAATAGCTATATTGCTATTTTTTAGCACCACTGATCACAAAAATCACGCGCAGCAGTGGAGGCATATCTAAAAAATTTAGATGTTCAACTACAGTGCACATCTATTTATAGATGTGCACTGTAGCACAAAGCTAAAAAAAAATATATATATATATATATATATATATTTTATTTAACTTCTCTCCCCCTTTTCCATTAAAATATTCTTTTTCTCTCCCTCTCTCTCTGCCTTCTCTTTCTTTTCGTCTCAGACTCAAGAGTCTCAGCCTCTCTCTTCCTTCTTTAAACATCACTCTCTCTCTCAATCCGGTCTCTCACTGCCTCACTCCGACCTCTCACTCCCTCACTCCGGTCTCTCACTCTTGCACTCCCGCCTCTTACTCCCTCACTCCGGCTAGCCTCTCACTCCGATCTCTCACTCTCTCAACTTCGATCACCCAAGCCGCCGATCCACCCCTTTTGCTGACTCAGCTCGCCGAAGTGATAGGTGCTTGCTCGTCGTGGGTTTTTTTTTTTTTTTAATTTTTTTTATTTATTCCTGTTGTGGACCGGTGGTGGTGGTGGTGGTGGTGGTGGTGTTGGCAGTGGTTGTGGCTGTGGCTGATGGTAGAGGTGTTTATGATTGGTTTTTTTGGGTAGTGAGATATATTATTTTATTGTAGTGAGTATATTATTTTATTGTGATGTTTATATTATTTTATTATGTTGAAAGCTAAAATAGATCCATTGCTGCAGCATGTATGTAGGTAAAATAGATAAAGTAAGTTTTGATGAAGCTAAATAGCTAAAATTATAGATCCACTGCTGTGGATGCTCTTACTAACTTATCTATTTCCTTATTTTACCATGATTGGTGTTATTGCTATTTGTTATACATTTGTTTATATATTTATGTTTGATCCTCTAAAAATAATATTGTTTGTAGAATGTGTAATTATAGACTATTGAAGCATTAATATAAAAACAAATTTACATAGGTTGTTTCTTTTATTTTTTTAGCATAAATAATATTTTACATTTTTTAAGTGAAAAAAGTGACTATATAATTAGTATTTAAAATTTAATATCTAGGTTTTAATATATATATATATATATATATATAGATATATATGTGTGTATGTGTCTATATATATATATATATATATATATGTAAGGATTTAAAAAGAAAAGCCCAAATCCACTTAGAATAGTAACTTAGAATAGTAATGCCTAGTTCTTCAAACCAAGCCCAAACAATGAATTTTTAAGAGAGTAGGCTTCTAAGTCAGATGCAATGTTGAAATAATCACAAGTCTAAGACTAATGGATCCAAAATGACAAATAGGAATGAATAGAACAACAATTAAGTGTAAACTCTTCCTCAGGCAGGTTTGAGGATGGATCTCCTATTGATAAGTAAAGTTGATGTCTCTTTAGAAGGTAATTCTCTACTCTCACACTTGTTTCTTTTTTCTTGGAAAATGTCTATCCCTTCTTTCTGGAGGGTTCCTTTCCTTATATAGCCCCTCCCCTTACATCTCAACCCTCCATCTATATGTTTCAGGGGGACTCTTGGGATGCTTGTCCCATCAGGACCCTTCTGAAGGTGGTAGAATGTGCTATGAATTGTGAAGTCACTGTTTAGGGGTCATTTCCTCATTAATGCAACTAGTTTAATTGGTGCAGAGTATTGAATGCGGAGGTGGGACGTGTTTTCTTCAAAAAACTTCCTTCTTCCACCTCTGCATGTCTTGTACCCTTCCTTTACCATCTACTCCCTTATCTTTGGGTTTTTCAAGGGTGCTGGTTGCCATTTGGCCCTTTAATTCTCCCAAGTGGGCATAGTCCTTGGACTTTGTTTGCCTTTATTTGCTTGGGTTGGCAAATTTATCCTTGAATTGGGTTTCTTGGTCCTTGGCCCTCCCACAATATATATATATATATATATATAGAGAGAGAGAGAGAGAGAGAGAGAGAGAGAGAGAGAGAGAGAATTTAATGAGAAACCAATCTACAATTGATAAATATTTTAAGAAAAAAAATGTTTAAGATTTGGAGAATACTACACAATTCTCTATCTAGGGTAAGAATACTGATGTTGAACTCGTATACTAGCTCAAAGATATGAATTTAAGGAATATTGCTTTCTTTGAATGTGATATTAGAATGAGTTTTTAAGTGATTGTTTAATGGTATATACAAAAATAAAATAAATAAAGATTAAAAAATTAGTTCAGGATCAATCATAAATAGTTTTAGTACCATGAACACAACCTCAATGAGTTAAAGTTAACTTGTATAATATTTTTTTTTTCCTTTTACTTAAGAATATGGTTATATTTAACTTGGCCCTTAAGAAAAATTTCTAACTCTGCAATTGAGCACACTTACAGCAAAAAAAAAATTCAACAAAAAAATAAGTTACTCTTAAACAAACACTAAACATGATTATTTTTAGTTGAAGTTTTAGCATAATGGCAAACACAATTTTATTTATTTATAAGAATGCATTATGTCAATATAAATACCATATGTTACTTTTTTTTAAAATTTTTTATTTACAAATATTGCCACATATATCTAACACCAGAACAAACGCAAAAAAATCCCATTATTCCCAAAACATATAATCTCAAAAAGGACAATGATATCAACAATGATATTTTCAAGGGAGATATTATAGTTGTATCCTCTCTTTTTAGCGGTTAGATCCGCTTTAAATGTATAAAAAAAAACCCCAAAAATAGAGAAAAATAAAAAAGGAAAAGAAATAGAGAAAGGGAAAGCCCAAGCCCAAAATCCTTACTTTTCTAAAACCAGTCACTGAGCCCGAGGTTTAGAACCCAGGTTAGAGACACGAACACAGGTTTCTTTTCAAAGTTATCTACTTGTTTGTTCCTCACGTCCAAAACCACTTACAGTATATATACTCTTCTCGAACTTTTCACCCTTCATTGTCTTTATTTGATCTAAAATCACTCTCTCTCGAAACACTCAGATCTTTCATATTCTCTCTTTGATCTCTGTAAGTCAGTCTATCTCACACAAACCCACCAAACCAGTCTCTCTTTTTCTTATCAAGTTTTGATTTTTATGATCTGGGTGTTGATTTTTTTTGGTTTCTTTTGAAGGCAGTAATGGCTACCAAGAGGAGTGTGAGTACTTTGAAACAGGCAGATTTGAAGGGTAAGAGGGTGTTTGTGAGGGTTGATCTCAACGTGCCTTTGGATGACAACTTTAACATCACTGATGACACTAGAATCCGCGCTGCTGTGCCCACCATCAAGTACTTGCAAAGCCATGGTGCCAAAGTCATCCTCTCCACTCACCTTGTATGACATGCTTCACTTGTTCTCACTCACTTAGCATCTGGGTTTCTCTTTATTTTACGTTTTCTTTTTTTGGTGATATGAATTCTGGGTTTGTATTAGTTTTTCTTGTTTCATGTGGGATTTGTGGTTTTTGGACTTCTCATTAGTGTAACATATTCAAAAAAGGATTTCTTTTGAACTTTTCATTGTTATAGTACAGTAATATTTATGTTGTTTTTGTTTTTTGTGATGTTCCATCCAGATCTATATGGGATTGGATTTGATGATGATTCATATTGACTTTTCTGTTTAATCTGTATTGATTGATCTGGAAATTTGTTTTTCGAAAGAGAAGGAACTCCTTATATCAATCATTTTGTTTTGGGAAGGTTTTCATGGGTTTATGTTTTATTGTTCATTTTCTATTCAATAGCGTACTGCAAATCAGGTTTTACATGTTTTGGAATCTTTAGATCAATCATATTTCATGGGTTTATGTTTTTATTGTTCATTTTCTATTCACATGTATATCACCGGTATATCAGGTTTTATGTTATTTGGTTTCTATTTTGTGTTAAAGCTATTTATGCTAGCCCATCGTTTTTAGATCTGAGAACTGTAGCTATTGATTAATCTGTTAGATTGTTTCTAACAATTGAGTTTGACTAGTCTTGAGGAATATATATTTGGACCTTGAAGCTTTTATTGTTGATGATTGTTATAGTTGTTGTTGTATGGTACCTTCCTTTTTTTTTTTTTATTTTTTTTTTTTTTTTTTTGATAAAGGAGGTTATTTGTGCGGTTTTTATGTTTGGCCTGGGGCTCTTTATGGTTATATCATTCACCTGGAGAAACTGTAATAATAATCCATTTCTATAAGTGATTGTTTTGCTGATCTCTTTTTATATAGTTCTCCATCTTCCTGCTATAACCACCCGTTCTCCTGTGTTTGTGTTTTTAAAGACGGGAAATTTGTACCTTTTAGTTTATAACTACCAAGCAATATTGAATGAATGTCCTTGGGTTTTGGTTTGAAATTGAGATGGGAAATATTGTGGGTTTATGAAAGAGGATTTGAATAATCTTTGCAACCGGTAACTCATGAAATTGTTTGGACTTGGATTGTGGTTTTCAGGGACGCCCAAAGGGTGTTACACCTAAATACAGTTTGAAGCCTATTGTTCCAAGGCTGTCTGAACTTCTTGGAGTTGAGGTTTGTTACTCAACCTAAAATCTAAATGCTAATACTTTTGTAGAGAGATATACTTGTTTAAGGCTTCCTTTGCTTATTGTTTTTTTTTTTTTTTTTTTGCCCCTTCTTCTTATTAGGTTAAGATGGCAAATGACTGCATTGGTGAGGAAGTTGAGAAGTTGGTGGCTGAAATTCCAGAGGGAGGTGTTTTGCTCCTTGAGAATGTGAGATTCCATAAGGAGGAAGAGAAGAACGACCCTGAATTCTCAAAGAAGCTAGCCTCTCTTGCAGATCTCTATGTGAATGATGCATTTGGAACTGCTCACAGGGCCCATGCTTCCACAGAGGGAGTGGCTAAGTTCTTGAAACCAGCTGTTGCTGGATTCCTCATGCAGAAGGTATGTTGGTCATAACTACTTAGATGAAACTTGAGTTTATGTATGCATTCCTTGAACTACGTGTTCTCAGTTTGATAATTAGTTGACTATGAGCTTGGCTTGACCAGACTTTGACTGTTGAAATAACTCATGTCTAAGTATGGGCCTGCCTAATTTGAACTAGCTTCCCCAACTTAGCTGATCTCTTGATCTGTTTCCTTAAAATGCACAAGTATTTAGATAGTCATTACTCAAACTAGCTTGTTCCATTGCTTATTGGATTATGTGTAGCCACTGATGAGTAGAAGAAAATTCTTTTATGTGAATTGTATTTGTATTGATTGATTGAATGCTTATTTTATACAATTTCTTGTTGCATTGTTGATTTGCATGTATGTATTTTTTGTGGTTTCAGGAACTTGACTATCTTGTCGGAGCTGTATCTAATCCCAAGAGGCCATTCGCTGCTATTGTTGGCGGTTCAAAGGTGTCCAGCAAGATTGGAGTGATAGAATCCTTGTTGGGAAAGGTTAACCTTCTTTTGCTGGGTGGAGGGATGATCTTTACCTTCTACAAGGCTCAAGGGTATTCAGTTGGCTCCTCCCTTGTGGAGGAAGACAAGCTTGATCTTGCAACAACACTAATTGAGAAGGCTAAGGCAAAAGGGGTGTCTCTACTGCTTCCAACTGATGTTGTTATTGCTGACAAATTTGCTGCTGATGCTAATAGCAAGGTTTGTTACATAGCTCATTAACACTTGATTCAGTTGCAATGTGGAGTGAAGCTGGAGAAACTTGATGTAGACTCCAATATGTGTGTTTCTGTGTGTGTGTATATATATGTGTGTGTGTGTGTGTGTATAGCAAGTCTAAAGAATTCTCATGAGAGCTCCTCAAGTTTTAAGTTATGTATTTGCAGGTTGTTCCAGCATCTGCTATCCCTGATGGTTGGATGGGATTGGATATTGGACCTGATTCTATCAAGACATTCAACGAAGCTCTGGATACCACCCAAACTGTCATCTGGAATGGACCTATGGGTGTGTTTGAGTTCGAAAAATTCGCAGCAGGAACAGAGGTATAAATAGCATTACATTTGTTTTGAGGTTTTAACCATATCGCAATATCATGCATTAGTTCAATTACGTTTTTAGAAATTTGCCAATCAAAGAACTCAGTCAACTAAATTCTGCTATTAATTTGGATGGCCATGATCATCGGTGGCCCAAAATTTGCAGTACATTGACTGTGGGTATCAATCTTTTGAACCATTTTTCATCAAATTAACTTTTGTAAGGAGTTGTTTCAATTATCTTATTCAAAGCAAGCCACATGATCTTTCCTTGTGATGAAGTTCTTAGGTCACTCAAAATTTTAAAAGCCATGAAATTAACATGCTTTTCATTTGGTTGCTTCAAAGTTTTTATGATAAAAAAATATGTTTTGTTCAAAGGTGTTGCTAATTACCAAATAATCTCTTATTGGTTTGATTTCAAAACAATAGTGCCTCTACAGGACCTAGGTAGAAACTGTTGGAGTTAGTTGATCACTTCGAATATGGAAAGTGGGAATACTCACCAGATCAAACCTTAAGATAGATTTCATGCTTTTGGGCTTCAGAACTGAGGAATATCTTTTTTCTTTTTGCAGGCGATTGCAAAGAAGCTGGCAGACCTAAGTGCCAAGGGGGTGACAACGATCATTGGAGGAGGTGACTCTGTTGCAGCTGTTGAGAAGGTTGGTCTAGCTGACAAGATGAGCCATATATCAACTGGAGGTGGTGCCAGCTTAGAGCTTCTTGAGGGAAAACCACTCCCTGGTGTCCTTGCTCTTGACGATGCCTGAGCTAAGTTGTGCTCATTTCCCTTGTATTTTTACTTATGTTATATGGTTGTCTATCCATCCAGAGTGGATTAAGTAAAAATAGATCTCATTTTGTAGAGGCTATAGGCTAGATTGAAATAAGCGGCATCTTATTGGCGTTGTTACTGGTGCACTGGTTTGGATTGAACCCCCTTTTTGGAACAATGTTAATGATGAGTGCGTGGGTTTTTCCCCCCCTTAATCAGTTATATCCTATTGGTTTTAGTGATCATGTTTTTAAGCATAAATATTTTTTACCTAAAATAATATAATCTGTGGTTAGCAAATATTAATTTTGAGTAAAGAAGTGGGAATGCTTCCATTATTAGAACATTTAACTGAGATGATATTCAGTGGCTTGAATAGCTATCACTTATTCTAATGTCAGTATGTAATTCAAGAAATGGGAATGGTTCCATTATTGACATTAGAATAGGTAGGCTATTCAAATGCACATAATTTTAGTTGCCTGCATTACATTAGTAGAGATGGACATTGACACAAAATATGGGTTGGAGGCTCCGAAAAAAGAAATGGTCATTGGTGTGAAAATTTATAAGGTATTTCTAGAGTACAGCTAATTTGGTACTTATTGCCCCCTGAAAACTTTGAGTCTTCATCCTTCCCCCAAATTGATAGACTCAATTCAGGGTATGCAAAGCTTGTTGATGGTATTTTACAGGCACAGTGAACAATTAAATAGGTTGGACCTAAGATTTATGCTTCTAAAATTGAGAGATATGTAAGATCTTTTTATATATATTTTTTTGAGAAACATGTAAGATCTAAATACGAAGCCATTTGGGTTCCTAAAGTTCAACTAGAAGTGTGTATACAAGCTTCAAATAGTATCTCAACGTCCTAGTGAACAAAGGTTATAGATGCAATGGAAGCTCTGATAACAGCTACTGCTGCTAGTTTGTTTGTAACTGTGTCTGCTATATTGAATAATAATCTCATTCATCCAAGAAAACAGAAGGAAAATGGCGAAAATCTCTAGTTTGTAAGAGATTTTAATACATTTAGAATGGAAGATTTGAAGCTTAGATTTGCTATTATTTGTTGCTTATATTACTATTGTGTGGTAGAGCTGATATCAACCCAAATTACATTGTACATGTGTAAATACTCAATATAGAACAGCCTGGGATCAGCTTTTTTGTTGAGGTTAGGATTGACATTAGAAGCCGGACCACCAGTGCTGATTTACTCGAAATTAATGTTGCTGATCTCTACAATTGTTACATGGGAATCCTGTGCTGCACGCAAGATTGACTGCAAACTAGGAGAGGAGGTGCTACAAAATGTTCTTGAAACTGACATTGCCGATCCGAAAAATTCCTAATATGTGAAGGTGCCTTCAGAGAAACATATTAGGCCACTGTGTGGATGGTGTATTTCAGGTGGAAAGTCATGCCTAGCTAATTAACAGCTTCCTAATTCTTTGAAATTATATTATTCAATAATATGATTGCACTAGGGGTTATATTCTCCTATATATAGAAATGAGATCCTAGGGTTGTTGGGACTTGGGAGACCCTTACGGAATCCTAGGAAAACTCTAATTTATGTTAAGCCCAAAATTAAGCAAAAAATTATGAGAAATAGCCAAACAAGACTAAATTTATACTAGTAAATGTCCCAGAACTAATAAGATCTTATTCTGACTTCTAATTTGGAAATTATAAAGAACATCAAAATTATAAAAATAGGAAATTTGATCATTTGGTGGCCTAAAACAAAGGAATTTGCCTGAAAAGAAACATAAGTCACGGCCATAGACCATGAATTATAATCTCAAGGCGATTCCTTTATGATACAAAAATTCCCACAATTTTGAATTTTGTCATTATTTATGATACAAAAATTCTCACAATTTTGTAACTATGCCTAATGTTTTGATCATTTGGTGGCCTAAAACAAAGGAATTTGCCTGAAAAGAAACATAAGTCACGGCCATAGACCATGAGTTATAATCTCAAGGCGATTCCTTTATGATACAAAAATTCCCACAATTTTGAATTTTGTCACTATTTATGATACAAAAATTCTCACAATTTTGTAACTATGCCTAATGTTTTTCTACTTCTTGAATTTCTCATATAGTGGATTGATAACCACTGTCCCATGTACGAAAGCACACTGATGAGCCACGCAAAATCTCTATGTTGTTTTTCTCTTCTTTAATCTTGCTTAAGCTGATTATTCACAACCCATAGTATACACAATAATGAATCACACTAATTTCTAAATTTCCACCCATCATATTAACACTGTTGATGAATGGGAAGTGTGTAAACTGCTAAACATGAGACCAGCAATGTATTAGAACAAGAAGATCAGGAGTATTGGTGTGTGACCGAATTTCTCAGCATCTAATTATGGGCTTTTAGTGATAAAGAAAATTGGGTTGAACATAATTCAGATCATTATTTCATGTGCTTAACAAGGTTCTTTGAGCTGTCTGTGCATCATATACCCGTTTTCCATGTTAAATCATTATACATCAAGCCACACAAAAGGGTTAGTCAAAACTTGACTATTTCCAAGAAAGGAATGGAAATACTCCACTAATGAAAAAAAAGGTTAAAGTTTAGAGAGAATTTGTTAACGAGCAATGCCGGAGAAATAAATTTTGTACGAATTGTATCACAATTTATTAAACTAGCATGCTCTAGTCTTGAGTCCATCTGTGCCTTTTCACTAGGCCTAAAGTGCCACTGCCAATAGTAACATGGTTGGTCATTTGCATTGATATCGTTGAGTTCCAAGTATACCAAATAGTTCCAAATTTTTTTATAATCTGATAAAGCTGAGCTATCTTGAAAAACTTTAGAAGGTTTGGCTGGGAAATCTCGGATATGTTGGGCTCTTGAGGAGAAAGGCTACAAAAATTATTTTTTTATTAGCTATTTATTTTTAAGACTGACGAAACAGACTTGCAGCAGTGGTGGTAAAGCACACAAGCTGCTTGAAACAACATAGCCTTCCTCCCAGAAGATTATTCTTAACCGCAAGTAATCATAATTTTCCACTAGGAAAAGAAGATAATCTAGTATTTCTGTAACACTCTTCTAGCAATTGTGCAGGCAAAACATTGACTGAAAATTATTTTTAACTGTAAGAGAGAGAGAGAGAGAGAGAGAGAGAGAGAGAGGATAAACCATTCCCTAAGTAATTGGTTGTTTTAATTATAATGAATCAATTCAAATTTTTATTTTTATTTTTATTTTTTCACTCAAAAGTAAGACCAAAAGCAATCAAATTTATTTATAAAAAAAAAAGAAAGAAACAAAGAATCAAGAAATTTTTTATTCTTTAACAGAGTAGGTATGTAAGTGGCCATCTCTCACTTCCTAGTATCTTCTAGGAAAAACTACTGAAAATGAGAGTTGGGAGAAAAAAGAACATTTATAAAAAGCCTCTTTTTGACATCAATTATACAATGTATTTTTACTAATTCAAACTAACAAAACACTATAAATAGATTACATTTGATCATGATTTGCTATGGACTCTACAAAAGCAAATTACACTGGCAGCCTAGCTGTAGGCTAAAGAATATACCAACTCCTGCCAACCAGACTAATGAATAAGCATGAAGAGTTTGAATCTCAATGACAAGAATTATGAAATTAGACATTCTAGTTATGCTCTGGGTGAATTAATCATATACATCTGCAATTAAAAATTCAGAAATATGACCACCTTTTTGACTTAGTTTTCACATGTTCTAGCTAATACCACCACCTTTCATAACAAGATCAACAGTTCTTAGATTTAAAAAAACACAGAAACCTTTAGTTCAAGCACCTTAAGAGTGACTGCTTCAAATTATGTGAGACATCATCAGAAACAACGTTGAAGGTAGCCAAATTCACCCTTAAAGATCACAAAATTGTTTTAGAAGACATTAGGGAAGAAAGTCAAGAAATCACCTCAATAATTACTAGGGGCGACTTTTGTAAGATAAGTTAGAGTGATACATCTGGAATAACCCTTAATTTTCAACAACATAAACTAGTATGATGCTTGTTATCTGCAATTGTGTACCACTTTGACAGACAAGAGGTTCAAGCCGTTGGTGCAAACTTTCATTTTCATTGTTCTTCAATGCAACAGTTTACATCAATAATGAACATGTGGAGAAGCTTCGTATTCTGGACCTTTCTGGTTGTCTCACAAGTCAGCATTGCTTATATTAATGTCCTGCTATTTCTGTTTTTTATTTTATTGTTATCTTATTGAGCACATAAGTATTATAAACATTTTCATATGTTGTTCTACATAGTATTGTTTTGTACCTTTACAAAGATAAGGATGCAGTTTCTGAAGGCCTTCATCATTTACTTTCTGTTTCTCCTTTGTCCGCACTGCCACTACAATTTTAATTAAGAAGTTAATATAGAACAATGGAAAAAAATACATGTAGTCAGCTCTAATTAGTTTGTTAAAGATTCATAATTGACCTCAAAATTTTGAGAGTAGTTTGGTTGTTGCTGTTGTTGCATGTTAATGTGGTCTATCAAATTGTAATGAGTGTTGGCAAGAGATGCGAATATGGAATCGAATAATCCAAAAAGTCATCTTATAAAAATTTTCCTTAGTCATCACTAATATACTTCATGTCTATACCAGATTCTATATAAATTATAGTATAAAAATTATCCCTACTACCTTAGGAATTGGATAAGTTTTTTAAAAATTAAAGCCAAAAATTTTGGTAGGAGAAAAAAATTAGTTTAGGTATTTTTTTTAAAATTTTTTAATTTTTTTTTGGATGTGTGTAAAGAAAAGGTAATGAAGTTTGGATAAGTTTTTAAAAAATTAAATCCAAAATTTTTGGATGAGTTTTAAAAATAAAACCTGAACTTGGGATTTGAATTTTTTTTTTTTTTAATTATGCTTGACTACTAACGTGTGTGAGAAATGTGGTTAGAAAAAACTATTTTTAAAAATTTAGCTAAAATATAGGAGTTTTTAAAGAGTAGTATAGAAAAGGGAGAGAGAGAGAGAGAGAGAGAGAGAGAGAGAACTTGAGGTGAACTTGCTTGGAAAACTAACAGAAAAGTAATCATATTTTGTAAGGAGTTAGATATGTATTTTTACCAGAGATGTCCTAAAAATTAGGTTTTTTTATTATATTTCTTCTTTAGTTTTTTTTTCCTGTACATATGAAGGTGTTTACATATTATGAGGATTGCATTTTTCACAGGGTAGTGATTATGATTATTAGTTTTTAAAATAAACATGAAAAAATGGGAAATTATTTTGTGAGAATTAAATAATAAAAAAAAGCAATCGGTAATTTTTTATAAATCAAAAATATTTTTTTTGGATAATATAATATATTGGCAAGCGGAATTTAAATTTGAATGATTATCTTTTAACGATAATTTGATAATTGGAAAGATTGATTTAAATATTGAATTTCTCCATTAAAATAGAATTATTGATGTACGTTACCTTTTTTTTTTGAGAAACCACCCCTGAAACAAGGGGGAAGCAAATTCATTACTGCAACTCAGAGGCATACACAGAGGCAATATTAGGGGGAATGTCTTCCATCCAAGCATGAAAAAAAGGAAAATTACAAGCTGATCTTGCTAGTTTATGGGCAACTATGTTCCCTAGCCTACGGGTGTGACTGAAGGATAAACTCCCGAAAGCTGAAGCAGAGAATTTGATATCCTTGATGATGTGCCCGAAGCTTGAAGACTCCCAACCACCTTTGGATAGCGCATTGATGCAAGTTTCTGAATCGCCCTCCAAAATAATCTGATCAAGACGAAGTTCTTGCGCAAAACCAATGGCATTGATGTACGTTACCTTGGGATAAGGATAAGGTATTTTTATACTTTGAATTTAAAAAAAGAAAAAAATTGGTTAGGTGGGGTTTTTCTAGGATCCAACATGGGATAATTTTATGTTTTTTTTTTTCTTCTCAAAATAGGGGTACCTTTTTTTGGATAAAATGTACAATTTAAAAAAATATTACGTACCTTTTTCTCAGTTTTAAAAGTTGTTGATATATTTGAAATTTAAACTCTTTTTAAAATGTTACGTACTTTTTTTTGTGAAATAGTTTTTTATCACACCTTAGAATATATATATATATATATATATATATATATTTGTGATTAAAAAATGTAGTAATCCCAAACTAGTTTTTGAGCATGCACTCATGCGTGTGTCCAAAGACTTTTTTATTTTTGGGTAAATTTTAATAATTTACATCAATTATAATTTGAGATTACTATATTTCAAAAAAAAAAAAAAAATTGGTGTGATGAAAATCTGATGTGTATTATGAGTTTGTTGTTAACATGCAACCGACAAAAAAAATCTATTTCAATTAAGAATAATATATGGGAAAGTTTTATTGTACACGTTTCTTTTTTATAAGAAATTCTATTAAGAAAATGTCGGGAAGGTAATTACGTGTGAAGTTTTTTAAGCAATTGAGTACCAAAAAAAAAAAGAAGAGCCAATCAGAAAATATTGGAGAGAATCTTGGTCCACAAATTAAAGGAAAATTACGACTAGTGCACAATCAGAAAATAACACCATATATATAACAAAAGAAAAGAGATGCTCACTCCCCACTACCATTCGCTCGCTCCATCACTCGCTCCATGGCCAACACCACAGACACAGAGCTCATTAACCCATCCAACACCCGCGTGGGCTGGATCGGAACCGGCGTCATGGGCCGATCCATGTGCTCCCACCTCATCAAAGCCGGCTACACCCTCACCGTATTCAACCGCACCCTCTCCAAAGCCCAGCCCCTCCTCGACATGGGGGCCCACTTAGCCCAATCCCCTCACCACCTCGCTTCCCAATCCGACGTCGTCTTCTCCATCGTCGGCTTCCCCTCCGACGTCCGCTCCGTCTTGCTCGACCCTACCTCCGGTGCCCTCTCCGGCCTCCGCCACGGCGGCATACTCGTCGACATGACCACCTCCGAACCCTCCCTCGCCGCCGAGATTTCCGCCGCCGCTTCCTCCAAAGACTGCTTCTCCATCGACGCACCGGTATCCGGCGGCGATCTCGGGGCTAAGAACGGAAGGTTGGCGATATTCGCCGGAGGGGACGAGTCGGTGGTGAAACGATTGAGTCCACTTTTTGCCCTCCTCGGTAAAGTTAATTACATGGGTGCCACTGGAAAAGGTCAGTTCGCGAAACTAGCGAATCAGATAGCGATTGCTTCCACTATGGTAGGATTGGTGGAAGGTATGGTGTACGCTCACAAGGCTGGTCTTGATGTGGGTTTGTTTCTTGAAGCGATATCGAGTGGTGCGGCTGGGTCGAAGTTGCTGGATTCGCATGGGAATAGGATTTTGAAGAGGGATTTTGAGCCTGGGTTTTATGTAAATCACTTTGTGAAGGATCTGGGGATTTGTTTGAAGGAGTGTCAGAATATGGGTCTGGCTTTGCCTGGGTTGGCCTTGGCTCACCAGCTTTATCTCTCGCTTAAGGCTCATGGGGAAGGGAATTTGGGTACACAAGCGCTTATTTTGGCTCTGGAGCGCCTCAATAATGTTTCTCTTCAATCTACAACGGCTACTTCGTCTTAGAGCGAGCGGTAAATGTTATTGGGTGTATGCTTCAACATTTGCTACTAATGAATATAAATAAGATTTTACATTTTTGCCAGCAATACTTCAATTTCAATACAAATTGTGTTTAGTTAAACTGTTTTAGCATGCTAAGTATGAGTTTCAACAATTGTGTTTTGAATGATGATTTGCTACGTTGTTTGTGAGGAAATTTATCTCATTTAATAACTGAGAAACTTTGCTATGCTTTCATGATGACAAGCTGTTGCTGTAGTCATTTACAGCAATTGTACATTTTCTGAGATCCAAAAGTTCTTGGGATTGAATCGAAAGTAAGATTAGATAGTGTGAAAGACCATAGGAATGGATGTTCATATAAGTGGCAAGAAAAATCTGGGGATCTGTGTTTGTGTTGGTTTATGGAAATTGTTGAAATTTTTTATGAAACTAGGGTTAGTGGTTCTTTAAATGGGTTGCTAGTTTGTTTAAGGGTCCGTTTGGATTAAATTTATTTTTGCTGAAACTGAAAACACTATAGTAAAATAATTTTTAAATGTGTGAATAGTACCGTAAGACCCATTTTTAATATTTTTAAATACGTGAACAGTGCATGCACCGTTCATGAACCGTAAATTTTGTCTTTAAAAGTCAACATAAGCGGGATGAAAAAAAAAAGAAAAATAAAAAAGAGAAGCCAAAAAAAAAAGAAAAAAAAGAGAAGCTAAACGCCAGACGCAGATGCAAAATCCAAACTGCACCTAAATAGGCTGGAACTCTGAAGGATTCCAATAATATTTAAACTCCTAATCCAAATAAGTTTTAATACCTGTTTGGATATAGCTTTTAATCCCTAGCGTTTGCGTTTTGTGTTCTTTTTTTTTTTTTTGAGAAGAGCATTTCAGCAAGCAAGTGCTTTTCCAATAGGTCCCGTGTACTGTTCGCGGGAGTCACAAATCTCTTTTTTCAACAAAATTTTCATTAAAAAAAGGTCCCACGGCATTATTTACATATTTAAAAATAATTTTACTACAATGTTTTTAGTTTTCAGCAAAATAAGCGGTATCTAAATGGACCTTTAATCTCTTATCCTTTTTCCTAACTAATAAGAATGAAGGCTAAAGGTTAAAATCAATAACCTACATAATTACTCTACACGTCACATCTTCTTTTATTTATTTCTTTTTAGTGATCATAATATAAAATAATATCACTTTCAAAATAATTAAATAATTCATCAATTTTACTTTAGAAGCCGGGTGTTATAGATAAGCTTGAAAATTTCTAAGCACGTGAGTCTACGATTTTGATAGTTTTACTCTACTAAGCAATGATTGAGCTAGTAAATACTACTTCTCATAACTTTTTTTTTTTTCTTTTTTTTGAGAGTTTCAACTTATAGCATCCACTTCTGATAATAACTCTTTATTATCAGATCAAAACTTCAATCAGTTTTTGGTGTAGGCAAGGATTGAATCCCAGATCTTTTATTTAACCATCGGAGACTTTATGAGTTGAGTTAACTGGAACCCACGTTACTTCTCATTATTGAAAAGGCACATTTAATGAAATGTCTCTAGAATGGTTTTCTTAATTTTGATTCTTTAGATAATTTTTCGGAGAGATGTGAACTTAAGGCTTTGCTAATGCTAGTTTAAAGCTTGGTAAAATCCATGATATCATATGAGCTCTTTCACAAAACAAAAGAAAAAAAAAGGGTCTAGATATGAGCTTGAGTCAGTTCTTGACTCTATAAATAATGGTTTTAAAAATTGGTACGGTCAAAGAATCGGAATAGAGAGTGATTATTGGCTTTATGATCGGACCTCGGTTGGACCGATGATTAAATTGATAATGTCATAAATAAATAGTTATGAAATTATAAAAATAAAGAAATAAATAATTTTATAACCGGTCATTTTAACTAAAAAAATTAAATAATAGTAAAACATTAAACATTAACTTACCAATTTTGTACGTCACTTAACAAAATTCAACCAAAACAAAAGAAAAAAAAAAAAAAAAAAAAAAAAATATATATATATATATATATATATATATATATATATATATAGGCAGCCACAAGTCCACAAGTCCACAACCCACTATAAAAATATTTTAGTTATTTAAAATTTTTTTAAATTATAGAAAGTAAGGGGCTGTTTGGATTTGTTGTTTCATAACTCATAACTCAAAAATGGTGGGACCCATAGCTGAGAAGTCCATTTGATTTTTGTTTCCATCACTCAATTTTCTGATTTTTGAGTGATGAGTTATGACCATAACTTTGTTTTTAATGACATTTTCGTAATTAAACATACACGGAGGGACCCACTAGTCAGGTCAGCCGCAACTTTTGACCCCCTTTTTTTTTTCCTCACTGGGTTTAGTGAGGTGGTCTTCTTCTTCTTCTTCTATTTTTGTTTTTATTTTTATTTTTTTTTATTTTTCCTTTCACATGGGTCTTCTTCTTCTTCCATTTTTCTTTTCCCTTTCACGTTGCTGGTATGGTCTTCTTCATCTTCCTTTTTTCTTTTTTTCTTTTTCACATTGGGTTTCTGGATTTGGTTGCATTTTTTTTTTTCCTTTTTTCATTTTTTTTCTCACTTCTCACGATCTTTTCTCTAACATACAAACACAAACCCACAAACATGTGCATCCACACAAAAAAAACCAGCCGATTTAAAAAAAAAACCCACCCCATCGCGCCGCCGTACATGTTGGAGAGATGGGTGTTGTTCATCGGTGATGGTCCTGACAAGGCGAGGGAGCTTCTGAAATTTTTATGGGTTTGGGTTTGTGTTTTGGGAGAGATGGGTGTTGTTGCTGCTGTTATTGTTGTTGTTGTTGTTACTGTTTTTGTTTTGTGGTTGAAGCTGATTTTGTTAATAGAAGGGTCTGACCACTTTACAGGAATGGGTCCCACAAAAAAGTAGAAAAATTGAGTGATGAGAAGATGAGTGAAGTGTGCCAAACGGGTGGTATAGAAAATTTGGATATTTTAAGTGATGAGTGATGAATGATGAGTGATGAGTGACAAAATTGAGTGAGGAGTGATGAGTGATGAAAAAAAAAAATCCAAACAGGGCCTAAGTGCTCTAATGAATAGCAATATAATTGCCTACTTGATATTTTTTTCACACTCACATATCCTACCCTTTTTTTTTTTGAGAAACAGATCCATATAAAACAAAAGAAACAAGCAAAAACAGCAATTACACAGCATCTAATTGGATTACATCAGACATAAAAGAAGGGATCTCTTCAATTCAGGCCATCTCTGTGTCAACATGAATAGCATTGCGGGCCAGAGTGTGAGCAACATGGTTTGCCTCCCTCTTTGTGTGATGAAATTCACAGCTTTTCAAGGCCTTTGACAAAAGCTTCACGTCATCTATGATGTTTCCAATATGACAAGTAGATTCGGCAGTATCTTGGATAGCTTTAACCATCGAGAGTGAGTCACTCTCAATTATAACACAATTAAAGCTAGTTTCAATTGCAAACCTGATAGCTCGCCGGATAGCCAATGCCTCAATGACCTCTGCATCTTGAACACCATCCACTTTCTCTGTCAAAGCAGCTAGCACCCATCCTTGACTGTCACGCACCACCACACCTATGCCTGCTTTATTAGTTTCTTTGAAGATGGTTCCATCAACATTAGCTTTGAACCAGCCTTTAGGGGGTGGTACCCATTTCAAATTTTCCTTTGGTCTATCAGCTTTCATTCATTCCTTTATGGATTGAAATTCAAGTCTAAAGTTGTTGGCCCAGGAAACCGCATCATAGGGGACTTTATCAAGCTCGTTCACTCTTATTTTGTTTCGGCAAAACCATAAAGACCAAGCTAGGATTGTGAATAGCTCCTGTAACTCTGGTTGGTCTAATTGGAAAATAAATTTTGTCACCTCCTCAAAATTCTGGTGCTGAGAATTACAACACAATCTCCAAATTGGGCTGCTTTTCCACACAACTCTTGCTGAAGGGCAAAGCCATAAGATATTATTTGTGTCCTCCTTTTCTGCACCACATCTTTCACAAACTTCCCAAACTTGTACTCCCCATTTCTTTAAATTCATCTTAGTGGGCAGTGAGTTAATTAGTGCTCTCCATAGGAAGTGCTTGATCTTTGAAGGGATGTTCAGCTTCCATATCTTACGCCAAATAGTATTCTCTTTGATGCGTGAGCTACTTGGTTGATTAGCTTCCTCCCTTACAAGAACCATTCGATATGCACTCCGGACTGTGTATTTGCCATCCTTTGATTCAACCCAAATCAAGCGGTCAGGTGGTTTTCGATCACTCAGTGGGATTTTTTTAATAAGAGTAGCTTCCTCAAGCCAGAAAATTTGGTCAATTAGATCATTTCTCCATCTCATGTTTTCTCAATCAATGATCTCTACAACTTTAGCATCATGAGGTAATTGACTAACTGGGGATTGGACCTTGTGTGTGTGTGAGTTTGGCAACCATGGGTCTCCCCAAATTTTCACATTATTACCTCTCCCAATCCGCCACTTACGGCCCATCTCTATTATATGTTTAACGCCCTTTATACTATTCCAAGCATATGACCCTTAGCCCGGTCATTTAGATTGAGAATATTCCCATCCTTAAAGAAGCAGTGTTGGAATACTTTGTAAGACAAAGTGCCGTTGTTGTTTAATAGTCTCCAATATTGCTTTGCTAGGAGAGCTTCATTGAACTTCTTGATGTTCCTAAAGCCCATACCGCCTCTAAATTTGGGTTTACAAAGTCTCTCCCAATTTACCCAATGGATCTTGTGCCTCCTATCATCACCACCCCACCAAAACTTCCTTATCATGATCTCTAGTTCCTTGCAAAGAGAGGTGGGTAACCGGAAACAGCTCATCACATACGTGGGAATTGCCTGTGCGACTGCTTTAATTAGAATTTCCTTGCCAGCCTGTGACAGCATTTTTTCACCCCACCCTTGTATCACTCACCACACCCTCTCCTTTATGTTGCTAAAGGAAGCTTTTTTATTCCTCCCCACAAAAGAAGGCATGCCAAGATATTTTTCAAATTCTTTTATCTCTGGAATGTTAAGTCTCGCCTGTATGGCATTCTTTGTATCTTCTTCCACATTTTTGCTAAAACAGATAGTAGTCTTGTCTTGGTTCAATTTTTTCCCCGACTCTACTTCATATTTCTGCAGGATTTGTTGAATATTTCTACACTCCTCAATATTTGCCTGGCATAGGAGAAGACTGTCATCTGCAAAACAAAGGTTTGTGTTCTTGGGACCTCCCCGACTTATGGCCACACCTGTGATTTTTCCTTCCAGCTCAGCTTCTTTCAATTTAGCAAAGAAGAAACAAGTATGGGGAGAGAGGGTCGCCTTGACGCAAACCTCTCTCTGGGTGAATAGAACCACGAGGTTCACCATTAATAAGAACAGAATATGAAACTGAAGATATACATTGCATAATCAAAGAGATCCATTTTTCCTCAAAACCCATTTTTCTCATTACTTGGCTAAGATATCCCCATTCAACTCTATCGTATGCCTTACTCATGTCTAGTTTTATAGCCATAAAGCCCTTTCTACCCTCACATCTAGTTTTCATGTAATGAAGTGTTTCAAACGCCACCAAAACATTATCAGTAACCAATCTACCAACGTCAAATGCACTTTGAGTTTCAGATATGATTTTAGATAGAATGGGCTTTAGTCTATTGGCTATCATTTTAGACATAATTTTATATATAACATTACATAAACTAATGGGGCGAAAATTAGACATTCTTTTGGGGCTTGGGACTTCTGGAATTAAGGTAATGAAAGTATGGTTTATGCTTTCTGGTATTTTACATGAGTTTAGACAAGAGAGAACAACATTAGTAACATGAGACCCAATAATATGACAAAATGAATGATAAAAGAGTGCAGGCATACCATCTAGCCAGGGGGCCTTTAGGGGAGCCATGTGTCTCAAAGCAAGGTAAACCTCCTCTGTCGTGAACTCCCGTGAAAGTTCCCTGTTCATGTCGTCAATAATGATTTTGTGAACTCCTCTAAGAGACTGTTCATCTAGCTGTGGTCTCATTGATGTGAAAAGGTTTGTGAAATATTGTGCAACCACATCCTCAATTTTATCTACATCTTCATGCCAAACTCCATCATTATCTTCAATTCCTTGAATCCAATTGCCCCCTTTTCTCCTTGAAGCGTGAGTGTGGAAGAATTTAGTATTTTGATCCCCGCTTTGTAGCCAATTGATTCTAGATCTTTGATGCCACATCTTAGCTTCTTTTACCAAGAGCACGTTTATTTCTCTTCTCAAGTCAGCTTCTTGTTGGATAATGTCCCCAGTTCTGGGTTCCTCTCCAAGCTTATGTAGCTTTTTTTTTTCTTTTCCTGCAAAAGATTGGTAATCTCTCCAAAGTCTCTTTTGCTCCATTCTCCTAAATTCCGAGCACATAACTGAATACGCTCAAAAAGATTTTCCATATCTCCATCTTTTTCCTCCTCATCCCATGAATTTCTAATAGCAGCTTCGCACCCTTCTGAGCCCACCCACATCGACTCAAACTGAAATGGACGATTCCTCCTTTTGTCTCTATTTTTTGTTCTCAAAATAATTGGCCTATGATCCGAGGAAGCCGCTGTTAAATGTTGTATATACCCTTCATGAAAGGTATTTATCCACGCTGGGTTTGCAACCCCACAATCAAGTCTTTCAAATATGCCCGCTTCTTCACCATTCCTTCTAAACCAAGTAAATTTTGGACCTTTGTATCCCAAGTCCATTAATTCACAATCATCCAAGTCCATTAATTCACAATCATCCAAGGCATCCCTGGTCCCCCCCCCCCCCCCACTTCTCATCAATGCTTAGTATTTCATTAAAATCTCCAGGCAAACCCATGTCTCATCCATATCTCTATGCAGGTGCCTTAAAAATTCCCATGATTCTTGACGCTTGCAAGTTTCTGGGTTTTTGTAGAAACCCGTAAGCCTCCAACGACCTTTCTTCGAGCACTGGATGGTAGCGTCAATATAATTCTTTGAATAGTTATTGATGGCAAGAGGAAAGTTGTTTTTCCAGAATAAAGCAAGCCCTCCACTGTGGCCATCCCTTGGGCATACAAGTTTGTTATCATATTGTAATTTAACTCGAATTTGTTCCAACTTGGATTCTTCCACTAGTGTCTCCATGAGAAACACCACATCTGGCCTCTCCATTCTTACCATATCAATTAGCCCTTGAACTGTCCATTGATTGCCAATACCACGGCAGTTCCAACTTAAGCAGCTCATATCCAAAAGGGAATAGAAAGTTTCAGGGTTGCAAGTAGAGAAGCAAGCAAACCAAATAAAAGGGAAAGACCCAAAGTCTAAACCCCGGTAATCAGAATTGGAAAAATACTAAATCAAATAAACTACTTACTGCTAGGTTCCTTAGGTCCGCTACTGAGATGACTTTATTCAACAAAAGCAGCTAACACCGCATGGAGAAGCCACTCTTGGTCGAATCACACCATATTTAAAGGTGCCTACACTTGCCGGGATGTCTCCCCACAAAAAGAAACTTCTGGCGGCTTCAACCACCCATACCGTCAACACAAAATCTCCATAGGTGCTGATGATGGACTGACAATGGAATCAGAGCTCACAATACAGCCAATAAACTCGAGCGTACGCTTGCGGAATGGTCAAAACGTTCGCCAATAGGGAAAACTAGGACCCTCTAGTCCAGAGAGAAAAAGAGATAGAGCTCCTAGTTAAAATTAGTGGAGGATTCTTGTTTCTCAATATATCACCGGAGAGCTGAAAACCGGACTTTGGGTTGATCGGATGGCGACCCACTTCCGAACTGAAACCGATGGTTTAGTTCATTCACCGGTGTTGCCCGAATTGACGCTAGCAAGACTAAATTACAAGGCTAATTGAGAAGGAAAAGGGGTAGGTAGATGGTTTGTATGAATCTGATTTTTGGGATTAGATTTAGGGATTTCCAGGTAATTAGTAAAATGCCCACAATAGGAGTGGGTAAAGAAGACCCACACGCTGGTGGTGGAGAATAGCCACGCAGAGGTGGAGAAAACCCACCCAGAGATGGTGGAGCAAGCCACACGGAGGTGGAGAGAGAACTCACAAGGAGGTGTGAGAGAGAGAAGCTCCTACTTGGGAGAGAGAATCTATTTTTTTTTGTAAAATTTATCCTACCCTTAGATACATTCACACGTATGATATGATATCCCACCTCCCACAAATTTTGAAATCTTTACAAAATGTTTACATTCACACGTTTGGTTTTCACTTTTCAACAATAGTTTTGTACTTCATAGTATTCCACTTTTCCTATCTCACTTTTTGCTAAATTTTTCATCTCTCTCTTCAATGTTCTCTCCCTCGCTCGTGAATATGTGCATGTGCAGGCAAGAGCAGGAAAAAAATGCCTCAACTGAAGCAGACAAGAGCAGCAAACAAAAGGCCTCAACTGAAGCACATATCATATCATTGTAAAATTGTAAATCTACTTCATCTATGGGCTTCTTCCTTAATAGTTATGCCTGCTGCAAGACAGTACAAACCTGCGTTCCTCATCAGCTCACGTAGTAAAGTTCCTGGTATGGAAATTGCAGCCGTGGCTGTTGGAGCACTATTTGAATTAACTACTGAGCTTCTTTGTTGCTTTGTCTGTTCTAAGATCAATCCCTCCGTCAATCTTCAATCAAACCTTGATGTTATGGCAAGGGAGATGAACAGTCTTATGGATCATAGCAAGGAAGTCATAGATGAGAAGGAAGTAGCTGAGAAAGAAGGAAATGAAATAAGAAGTCAAGTCCTAAAGTGGCTTGATGATGTCGAAAAGCTTCAGCTTAGAGTCGATCAGATTCGGGAAGAGGTGGTCGACAACAAAAAGCCTTCTCGGTGTTCCTTAAATTGCAGTAAGTGGAATAGAGCAGTAAGCAGGGAAGTGCAAGAAATACTGGAAGAGATCTAAAGTCTTCTAGAAGCTGGAACTTTCCACTCAGGTGGTGTGGCTGATAAAACTTCAATTATTAAGGATAAGTCTATATCCATGGATAAGGATGACAAAAAAAAAAAAACAGTACAAATTGAATCGTCAGGAGTTTATTGATGAGAAGGGGTTGGGAAAAGCTCGATCCCAATTCCGACAGTGATGAATAAGTTCAATTATAAATTTGTATCTGTTTATATATTTTTATTTCATCATGAGATTATAGATGAAACACCAATATATAAATAAGTATTCAATACAACTGAATGTGATTTTGGCCGTGTGTCATATAGAGACTATCTTTTATTTTTTTTCTTACTCATTTCTCAAATCCAAGGCTGTTGCTTCTTTGTCTACCACTTCAAAGTATCCTTATCCATCAACTCTTAATATTGGTAAATTTTGCATCCCTTAAGTTGACGCAATCCATTTTCCTTTTATGAAAAACACAAATAATAAGTGATGCCGAAGACACAAAGAGATTGTAAGTTAATTGTATTTTTATGTTTTAGATTCTAGTAGTTTATTAGGCTATTAATGTTTGGAACCAATATTATTTTTGTAATAACTTAATAAGGCAATTAGGTTTTACTATGCCAATTAGAACTAGAATTTAATTTTCCTATATAAGCAAACTATTGTACTCTTTTTGGACAAGATTTTGAAGAATGAAAAAAAGTTGCTTATGGATTAAAATTTTGACACAGAGGAGAGAGACGAGAGAAGTTAGAGAGAGAGAGGGAGACGAAATACTCAGAGACACTGAGAATGAAATTTTGACACAGAGGAGAGAAAAAAAAGGATTAAATTATATTATTTCGGTTTGGCATAGCGCTACAGTGCCATCTTGCTGTAGCACTATGCCAAAAAAATTTGACATTTCTCAGTTTTAGCCTTCTAGTTGCTAGCATGTTTTTGGGCCTAAATGCCAAAGTATCTTACATTTGGCATTTGAAAGGCCCACTGCTGATGCTCTTACACTTAACATTGTAAATGATGAAACATAGAGGAAAGTAAAACACGAAAAGAAAGAAAAAGAAGAAGGTAGAGTGGGGTTGTTGAGAGAATGAGAGCTGAGTCGCCATGCCAGAGATAGAAGCAGTCAGACGAGAGAGAGAGAGAGAGAGAGAGAGAGAGAGAGAGAGAGAGAGAGAGAGAGAGAGAGAGAGAGAGAGAGAGAGAGAGAGAGTTACCTGTGTAGAAAAATGTCTACAACTGTGTGTTGATGCGGTGCCTCTAGCCTTCAATCTTACTACTGCTATAGGGCAAGTAAGCCCTAAAAGTGTTAAAATAGCTGTGCATATCAAAATTCTGAATGTCTAATTATTTATTTATCATTAATTAGATTAGAAAGCCAAAGGTCTGAAGTTTTGAAACTGTCTTTGGAAGAAAGAGAGGTTGGCGTTAGCAAGCTGAAGGGCTGAAGTTTTGAAACCATAAAACACAGGTAGAGGAAAAGGAGGGGAGACAGAAAGGTGGACGTACAACATTAACGTAAGGTTAGATTAGAAAGCCAAATGTCTAAAGTTTTGAAATTGTCTTTGGAAGAAAGAGAGGTTGGCATTAGCAAGCTGAAGGGCTGATAAAACACAGGTAGAGGAACATGAGGGAAGATAGAAAGGTGGACATACAACATTAACGTAAGGATTTTCTTTTTAGTAGTATTTTAAAATTATAAGAAAAATTAAGGAAAAAGAAAAGTAATAACATGACTGTTGACGTGGCTCAACGTGAACATAGTAATATTAAATACTACGATTCAACTTTTTGTAATACTAGTCGTAGACCCACGTGTTGCGTGTGATAATATTATAGTTTTAGTTATTATTGGTTAATAGTTGGTTTTTCATTTTCTTTCAAGTTAATATATTGACTTTTAAAAAATATACAATCTAATATATTAATTCAACAACAACAATAATAATAATAATAATGTTGAATAAAATAATATGAGAAGAAAAAAATAAAAATAAAAATAAAAGATATAATAATAAACGCCAGATTAATTATCTCTAAATAAAAACCAAATTATTTAAATCATATTATTTAATATTAAAATATTACATTCTTATATACTATTGACTTTTAAAAAATATACAATCTAATATATTAATTCAACAACAATAATAATAATGTTGAATAAAATAATATGAGAAGAAAAAAATAAAAATAAAAGATATAACAATAAACGCCAGATTAATTATCTCTAAATAAATGCCAAATTAATTATCTCTAAATAAATACCAAATTATTTATATCATATTATGTAATATTAAAATATTACATTCTTATATACTATCTTTAATTCTTTACAATGCAATATGATAAAATTTAACAACCAAAAAAAAAAAAAAAAAAAAAAAAAAAAAAACTGAAAACACAATTAAATTGGATCAACCTAAAGTAGAGTTCTAAAAAATACAAAAATTTCTCAACCTAAAGTAGAGATGCAAATTATATATATATATATATATATATATATATATATATATCACCAAAAATTGAGAGAGAAAGAGAGAGAAAATAAATTTTTTTGTGAAGAAAAATTATGCATATAATGGAAAAGAGAATGCCAAATTTATACTAAAAGGATAACAATAAGAAGAACAAAATAAAGGGAAAGATGAAGAGTGATATTAAGAGAGTGGGTGGTGAGGAGATGAAAATGTAAAGAGAAAGAGAAAGGTTGGAGAAAGTGTAAATGTTAAAAAAAGTGAGTACAATTTAATTTATTTAAATTTAAATAAAATATTATATGTTTAATTAAAAAATATAAATAATTTAATTATATGGAGGATGTAACTGAGTTTAAATATTGAATAAAATAAGATGCATGAAAAGATTAAAAAAGTAAAAATATAATATATATATAACAATAAATACCAAATTACCCAAATTATGTTATGTAATAGAATAATATATATTATATTCTTATATATTATCTTTTTTAATTTTTTTATAACGCAATAGTATAATATTTAACAATCGAAGAGAGAAAAAAAAAAAAAAAAAAACTTAAAACACAAAACTAAATCGCACCAACCCAACGTAGAGTTATAACAAACACAAAAATTTATCAACTTAAGCAGTGATGCAAGAAAAAAAAAAAAAACTCCAAAAATAATTGTGAGAGAGAGAGAGAGAGAAACAACCTTTCTGTAATGAAAAACTATACAAAAAATGGAAGAGAGAATAACAAATTTATAGAAGATGGTGTGAATATGAAGAGACAAAATAAAGAAAATGAATGGAAAGATGAATAGTAACATTAAGGTTGAAAGTAGTGGGGAGATGAAAAGGTAAGAGAGGGATAGATGAAGAGACAAAATAAAGAAAGATGAAAAGTGATATTAAGGTTGAGGGTAGTGGGGAGATGAAAAGGTAAATGAGTGAGAAAGGTTAGAGAAAGTGAAATTATTAAAAAAAAAAGTAAATGTTAAAAAACAATTATAGGAAAATTGAAAAGAAAAAGGATAATGTTGTGGATGCTAATGTGGCTCAACATGAGCACAGTAACATTAAACGCTATGCTTTAGCTTTTAGTAATATATAGAATATAGATTAATTTTTTTATTACGCAATAGTATAATATTTAATAATAAAAGAGAACAAAAAAAAAAAAAAAACAAAACTTACAACACAAAACTAAATTATACCAACCCAACGTAGAGTTATAACAAACACAAAAATTTATCAACTTTAGTAGAGATGCAAGAAAAAAAAAAAAAAAAAAACTCCAAAAATTATTTTGTGTGTGTGAGAGAGAGAGAGAGAGAGAGAGGGAGAGACAACCTTTTTGTGATGGAAAACTATGCAAAGAATGGAAGAGAGAATAACAAATTTATAGAAGATGGTGTGAATATGAAGAGACAAAATAAATAAAAATGAATGAAAAGATAAATAGTGACATTAAGGTTGAGGGTAGTAGGGAGATGAAAAGGTAAGGGAGGGAAAAATGAAGAGACAAAATAAAGAAAGATGAAAAGTGATATTAAGGTTGAGGGTAGTGGAGAAATGAAAAGGTAAATGTATAAGAAAGGTTAGAGAAAGTGCAATTATTTAAAAAAAGTAAGTGTTAAAAAACAATTATAGGAAAATTAAAAAGAAAAAGGATAATGACGTGGATGTTGATGTGGCTCAATGTGAGCACAGTAACATTAAACGCTATACGTTAGCTTTTAGTAATATATAAATATAAGTATATAGATTTGTTCATATTGGATTAATTTATAGATGCACGTACATAGCCAATTTTTTTTTAAAAAAAAGGTAAAAGTAAAAGCTCCTGAAAGATACTAGTGAAGCAGACTTGTATAGAAGAGTATATTGATTTTGAATCCGAAGAGAATTCCATACGTATCACTTTCATGTACTAGTATAACTAGAGAATCTATAGGTCTCACCATTTTTTTTTTTTTTTCTCCTGTTAGTGAAAAGCAAAAATAGAAACCATGATACTGAATCATGATCTTCTGGATTAGCGATTGATGATGTTGATAAGGGAAACTCTGGTTTTGAGTAGGCATCTTAAGTGGTTCTCAATCCCTTCTTCAAGGTCTTGAATGCTTGACTCCAATTTTCCCAACCAGTTTTGTACACTCTCCACATTCATCAAGCAATCGGATTTGCTTTTCTTGTGACCGATGAGTGACTCCAATGCGGCGTCTACCTTTTCAAGTTCATTAACATTTTTTTCTTCACCCTTGGATGCTACTCTTTTAGGATGCACCAGCTTGGAGACCAAAGACCAGTTGCTCAAATTTGATTGCAGCCTTTTTCCGGCTATAAAGGTTAACACGGGTTCAAGGACAGCGGAGTTGACTGTTTCTACTTCTCTCAATGTGCTAATGATAGCCTGAGTCTCATGGTTTTTGTCAATATATGGAATTACTTTCCATGCCTTTTAGGGCCTTCTGGACTACCTTTATGACCACCTTTCATGTGGTAAAGTATTTCCCAACCTCCCTAGCTAGCCTTGTTTCACCTCCTTGTCTTCTGCGCATAGTTGATTGAAGTTCATGTATGCCTGTCTTCATTTCCAACAAGGCATCCTTAGCAATGCTACAAACATCCAACAGCTGATCAAACCATTTCCTATGATGGTCTTGGATGAATGCTTGTTGAGTTAGGGGTAATAGAAGCAACTTATCAAGGCAATCATGCAAGTCCTGAAGGTCACTTAGTTTGTGGCATATTGATGATGATGAGGTAGCTTCAGAAGTCTTCAGTCTGCATAAATACTCAACTATTTGTGGAATAAGTGGGTGTGGCTCCGAGGGAAAGCTTTTAGAGCGAGCATGGTGGGTGGCTATGTTTTCTTCCTCAGGTTTGAGAATGTGTAGAGTTGAATGTACAAATAATTCTGGCTATCTTCCCTGCATCTGCTGACTATTTATTATGGGGTCATGAAGACATGAGGAATCTCTACTTCTCAAGATGGTGACCAAAGGTGATAAAACTGCTGTTTGGATCTATAAAAAACCGAGACAATGTTGATACTTGTCTCCCCACTCCCAACCTCCAACTAGCTCTCCAACTCATTGCTCAATTATTCTGAATTGTGAAATGACAAAGAATCTTTACAGAAGGTAGTGCCAGTAGCACACAAGGATCATTGACTCAATACCATTCGCTCTATAACGAGGAAAGGCAAGGCAACAGCCATTCTCAGTCGTGTGTGTTATGTAATTTTTTTTTTTCTCTGCCAGAAAATAATTGCACGTGGCTGATCTGCCAGTGGAGAGAAAACAATTTAACATGCTCATGTGGTTCTGTTCAGGTGATTTCATTTGTTAGATAGTGTGACTATGATTAATTTTTGGATCATTTCATCTTTCTAAATCTTATTGAAAGAAATTTTAAAAGAAAAAACATCTAATTATTAAGATATATGACTTTTTGCCTCTGATGTAAATTACAATGCATTTGCATGGTTCTCCTGGCATATGATTGTGTCCGTTTGAGAATTGCTTATCTAGCTTTTTGCTGAAATTTTTTTGCTGAACGTATGTTAAATTATACTTGTATTTTGAAAAAAATTGAAAATGTGAGAAAAAGCAGGAAAAAGTGAGGTTTCAAAAAGTTGTAAATAGAAGTTATAAGCTAAAAACTGAGCTTATAAGCTAATGCCTAACACACTCAAGTCATTTTCTTTTATCTCTCTCTTTTTTTTTTTTTTTGGATGAATAAGAATTTATTCAACAAGGAGTGAAGCTTTTGTAAAAACAAATTACGCTGGCAGCCTAGCTGTAGGCTATAGAATATACCAGCTCTTGCCAATCAGACTAATGAATTACCATGAAGAGTTTGAATATCAAGAACAAGAATTATGAAATTAGACATTCTAGTTATGCTTGGGGTGAATTAATCATATATATCTGCAATTAAAAGTTCAGATATAAGACCCCTTTTTGACTTAGTTTTCACAATTTCTGGCTAGTACCAGCACCTTTCATAACAAGATCAACCAGTTCTTGGATTTAAAAACTTAAAAACCTTTAGTTCAAACACCTTGAAAGTGACTGCTTCAAACTATGTAAAAAATCATCAGAAACAACTTTGAAGCTGGCCAAATTCACCTCTAAAGATCACAAAATTGTTTTGGAAGACATTGTGGAAGAAAGTCAAGACATCAGCTCAAGAATTACTAGGGGCCACTTTTGTAAGATAAGTTAAGAGTGATACATCTGGAATCACCCTTAATTTTCAACAACATAAACTAGTATGATACTTGCTATCTGCAAGTGTGTACCACTTTGACAGACAAGAGGTTCAAGCCATTGGTGCAAACTTTCATTCTCACTGTTTTTAATGCAACATTTTACATCAGTAATGAACATGTGGTGAAGCTTCTTATTCTTGACCTTTCTGGTAGTCTCACAAGTCAGCATTGCTTATATTATTATTTCTTTTTTTGAAAAGGTCAGCATTGCTTATATAATGTCCTGCTATTTCTGTTTTGTTGTCTGATTGAGCACATAAGTACCATAAAAATTTTCATATGTTGTTCAACATAGTATTGTTTATTTAATTTGTACCTTTACAAAGATAAGCACGCAGTTTCTGAAGGCCTTCATCATTTACTTTCTGTTTCTCCTTTGTCTGCACTGCCACTACAATATTAATTAAGACTTCAATATAGAACAATGGGAAAAAAAATACATGTGGCCAACTCCAATTAGTATGTTGAAGATTCATAATTGACCTCAAAGTTTCGGGAGTAGCTTGGTTGTTGCTGTTGTTGCATGTTATTATTGTCTGCCAAATTGTGATGAGTGTTGTGCCAGGATCTGGCAAGAGATGCGAATATGGCGTCTATAATGCAGGAACATGGCTTATGCATACTAATAAAAAAAACTTAAAAAATCTGTCTTGCTACCATGTGAATCTTATTAATTATGAATCAATCTTCAATTATCTCCTTTGAGACAATTGGAATCTTGACAGCTCTTGTATCAATTTAAATGCATAAAATCCTCATGTGGCACATTTGACTCAAAGAACTGACTCAGTTTTCATGTTAGTTTACACCACAAATTGTCCTCACTCTCAAATGATTCATTTTTCGGGTCCAACTCTTTTGACCTGCTGAGTCAGCTTGAATTTGGGTCATACCTTGCTGATATCAGATTTAAAGTGTAATCTAAAATTAACTTGAATCCGTGGATTGATAAAATTTTCACATGATTAAGATTCCAATCACATTATTTGTCTCATAATTTCTACCTTTTGACAAGTGTAGCTAATTGACTAATGGGGTCATTTGATGTAGATATCCTTTTCATATATTGTCAGTTTTTTCGATAGATGATTTTATGCAAGATACCTAGCACTTTGGAGAATCAGAAAATGCACATTATAGAGATTTTGTTTCCATGCTTCGCAATAAAAAATAAATAGTGAGAAAGATTGTAAAGAAGTAGTGTAGCAAAGAAAATTTCTCTAAAAGAGTATATTTAGTTTGGATCTGAATAGACAATACACATATCAATGTACAAGTGTGGATAACTACAGCTTTTCCTTCTTTTTGATAATTAATAACAAAAATAGATGGATAAGCATCATGATCAATCTGTCTAGTGGTTGAAGATATTGAGAAGTGAAACTCTGGTTCTGATTAGGCGCCTGAAAAGGCTCTCAAGTCCTTCTTCAAGATCTTGAACAATCGGTTCCAATTGCCCCAGGGAGCTCTGAACATTCTCAACATGCACATTGTAATCAGATTTGCTACTTGTCTGACCAGTGATAGAGTTCAATGCAGCATCCACCTTTTCTAGTTCAGATTTATCTGTTTCTTCATTCTCACATGCTACTCTTTTGGGGTGTACCAACTTGAACACCAAGGACCAGTTGCTTGATTTTGATCGCGACCTTGGGCCGGCTACGTAGGACAACAAGGATTCAAACACATCAAGGGTGGCTGCTTCTATTTCTCTCAATGTGCTAACCATGACTAGATTCTCATGGTTCTTTTCAGCACACTTTCTTTCCATACCCTTTAAGGCCTTCTGGGCTGCCTTCTTGACAACCTTCCTAGACATCAAATATTTCTGAACCTCCCTTTCAAGCTCCATTTCTCCTCCTCGTCTTCTACGAATAATTGATTGAAGTTCACGTGCACATTCTTTTGTATGTATCAAGGCATCCTTGGCTGCGGTACACACGTCCAAGAGCCTGAGTGATCCATCCAAAAGCTCTTCTACCCATTTGTCATTGTGCTCTTGCACAATGGCTTGCTGAGTTAATGGCAACTGAAGCAACTTTTCAACACATTCATGCAAATCCTGAAGGCAACTTAGTTTGCTGCTTAAGGATGATGATGTTGAAGAGGAAGCATCAGAAGCACCTAATCTGCACAAGTGCTCATTGCATTGTACAATGAGAGGGTGTGGTTTGGAGGGTAAGCTAATAGAACGAGCTTGGTAATTGGATTTTTGGTTTAAAGGAGAGGAAGCCATTTCTTTTTTCAGGTCAGAAAAAAGACTGCTTTGGAGTTGAATGTTCAATTCAGTCTAAAGGTTTGCCTTTCTTCCCTTGACATCTACTGGTTATATATATCACAAAGTAAGGGAGACAAAAGGAATCTCTTTCTCTTCGAATCTCGATGAATATCACATGTTTTTGATTTGGATCTAAAAGCTATCTCCATGTATTTGCAATGTCTCCCCACCACCAGCTTCACAACTCATTACCAAGTATATTTTACTCATAAAATCACATGTTAATGACATGAAATATTGTGCAATGATATGTAAAATATTCAACACACGTGGGGTATCAGCACCATCTTCTCCCATAAAAGATAAGCATTAGCCATTCCAACAATAGCTCAACCTGAGTTTCTCTCGGAGACATGATGGCTGTGTCACTCGTGCGCACTTGCATCATTAAATTACCATAACTGTGCAATAGGTGTTACATTAATCACAATCAGGTTGTGTTGTCATTTTCATCATCCATTCAATTTTCTTTAGCATTTCATAGTGTTTTCAAAATTTTGCTATGACCACTGCACACTTTTAGCGTAATGGTTAGTCTATAAGTACACATTTTTGTGGGGGTGAGAGACAAGGGTTGGGGTTTAAGTTTTTAAAAGGGAATTTCACACACATATACAATTAGATTATGTTAGAGTACGATTTTTATCTTGGATTAAGAAAATAAAATCTTGTTATGTTAATTATTTATAGTAATTGCAAACATATGCATGAAAGGTTGGACAGTAATTAGTTGGTGGTTATCATAATAAAAAGGAAAATGGTGAAAGGCTTTTCTTGCAGCCATGTTTTTGGTACGCTGACTAGATGTGCATCCAAGTGTACTTGTCTTTAGGAAAAACGAGTTCCACTCAAACATGAAAATGGTCATGTCACGCTACCCATGCCAACATAACATAACATAGGTGGAACTCTTTTATTGAATTGAACTCGTCTCTTTGAAAGATGAGCTTTAGAAAAGGCCATTTTGCTAATTAAGTTTAAAGCAATGTTCCTTCACCAAATAATTTTTAAAATAAAATTATCCATAAAAAATGGCCCTTTTCTTGCTGACAAACCCACCTTTCATCCAGGGGTGTTTCTCTTCATAGCACTTAACCAACTCTTCAATCTGTGAAGGGTTAACAAGTTAGCATAAGTTACAATTCGGTATTGTCTTCCATATAGGGATACACCAGCATAAAATGGAGCATCTCTCTCTCAATAATTTTTGCAACTTCTGATCTGTCTGTAATTGTTTTCTAGAATTAAATAGCACTAATATCTTAGCACCAAGGTGGCACTGCGATCTTGTCTCCTATAAACTCATTTCCCAGCTTCATATCTAGCATCATTTGTGGCATAATTATTTATCAAACATTAGGTCTTCTAACTACGATTACAATTTATTGGGAAACTTAATATGTCCATCTTAAGATATTTAAAAAAACTTGAATAACTCCAATATAATTTGAAACCGGATCCATTTGTAATGGGTATTGTTTGGTAATTTTGAGTTGGGGGAGACATTGAGCAAACATTGGCAGGCACAACAGTTAGACCTATATCAAAATCATGTTAGGACTCATTAATAGCTGACCAGATGATTCCAAATGTCAACCTCACAGCTAATGCATATTAAGCAAACTTGAGTAAATACAGATAAATTTTTGGACTAAGTTATACATTGAAGTCTAAGGTCTTCCCTGAGAAAATAGCATCTTATGGAGCCTAATCTTCATTCTCATTCATTCAACCTACTCCCTAGCCCTCACCTGCTAACTTCTTGATAAAAATTGTTTATAGAGTATGGCCTTAAAAGATCTCTATGATTGTGATGATGAACATTGTTGGAGAAAAAAGAGTCAAGATTTCAACATTTTAAAGGAAAATTAGAGTGTTCCATATGAACATCCTAAAACCACATATGGATCCACTGCATCTTCATAAATTTCTTAGAAAATTTTTATATGAAATTATGTTATTTTTGAATGTTAGAAATTGTCTCAAATTCCTGAATGATTTGATTTGGGTGTCCTTGGCATGGAAGGAAATGTTTTTTCCTTGGTGTGGAAGACAAGGATTCTCCTTTATATAGAAGGAAAAATGTTCTCTCGTTGAAGAAGTAATTATATGTATTCCTTGTCCATCAAAAAATAGGATTGAAGCCTTATAAATAGACATTGTTGTAAAGGGTTTGGTAGATTTTGTCCAAGAAAAATAGCTTTTGTTTGTTTTGTGAGTGTGAGAGAGTTATTGGGTTCATCGAGGCTTCGGTATTGTGATTTTTAGTGTGTGAAGTTTGTGAGAGGTTTTGTTTATATTAGTGAAGTTCGTGAGTGTTTGTGTGAGTTGTGAGTGTTATGAGGTTTGATTAAGAATGATTGTAATCCATATCGTTGATAGTAGATATTGGTTGACATTGCATGTGGATGTAGACATGGAGTGGGCTTAACAGTGACAGCTCCACATTATGTGACGGTATTCAAATGAACACCTTGACATTGAAAAATAAATAAATTTATATGCATTATTTTTGAAATATTTTTCCTTTGTCTGTTATAAATAAAAAATGAATACCCTAAAAAGAAAATCAACACCCTAAAAGTTTTTAGGTGGTTGATTTAGGTAATTAAGCCCAACAAAATTAAAACTTGGCATCCCTTAATAGTATCCATGACCTATTTAAACCCAAAAAAAAAAAAGAAGAAGCCCAACAACAAATTTTATTTATCTAAAATATGAAAAAAAAAAAGCAAGTGCAATAACAAAAATTATTAGTTTGCTTATCTTAAATCTTAGGGGGGGAAATGTCCAACAACAAACTTACCACTTAAAAGTTAAAAAACAATTTTGAGAGAAAGAGAGAGCTTTAAAAGACAAAGACACGTGGTTGGCACTCCGAAAATGTTATGCTAGTTAATAAATAAAATAGTAAAGGCAATTGGACAATTACAAAGACCAATAAGCGTAAACACAATTATAAATTACAAAGACCAAAATGTTAAGTAACAACAAAAAATAATGTCGTTGACACAACAAAGAATTTGAGTTGAGTTAAATTGTTAATAGATTAATGTTCTGCACACAACAAAAATATTGCAACAACAAAAAATTAAAGTTGAGTTGAATCATCATTTTTATAGAAGGAAATTGTAAAACTTCATATATTTGTGTGTGTTTTGTGATGTCAATATATCCAAATTCTCTTTTTTATTAGATTTTGTATAATTTAAGTCTTTTAAAATGATCACCTTAGAAAAAATTCCTAGAGATGCCACTATGGCCAAACCATGTTAAATATTGTTGCTTCATGTGGATGTCTCCACTATTGGACAACATTGGAATCATCTTTTATGTCTAACTTAGCATACTTATGAGCAAATCAACACCGTTATAAATTTTTTTGTTTATACATTTCCTCTAGTGCACTAGTGTAAGGTGGCATATACAAAATGTACCTAAAGTAGTATTCAATATATTGCATTAACCATGACAAAATACTCCTAACTTATTTGGCTCCAAAAAAAAAAAAAAAAAAAAAAAAAACCTTGAATGACGAGTGCTAATAATATGCAGAACATGGAAATAACAAACAAATCATGGGGTAGCAAATATGATCGTGATCAAACTATTGTATCCAAAAAGTGTTATTGTTTGGAAGTTGGCCTCAATTGGAGTCTCCCCAACAAAAAGTAACAGATTTGGACTAGTGATCATAGATTCTACAAATATATAAAGTTATTCCAGGCATGACTGCAACAGAAAAAGCACTGATGATTATTTACCAAGTTGCTGGCCTTACCAAAAAAGGGGAAATACAAATTAAAGTTCGCTCCCCACTGGTCTCTACTTTGTAGAAAAGCTGCATATATTGTGATAGTGAGAAAGGGACAAAAAGGACAACAATGAATTTAAGATTGGATTAAGTCTTTACCATCTTCATTTTAAGCATGTTTATAACAAGAATTGTTAATTTATCATTCAACTTCAAGAGGATCATGCAATGCGTGCAACTCAAAATATTGCTAAAACTATAATAACAATATTTAATTAGTAGAAACAATAATAACTGAGGAAGCCATACCACGTATAAGCATGAACATCACTAATAATTTATTAAGTGTAGTGTTGTAGCTCTATGGTTCCCGGCAAGGCAGGCAGGCCAAACAGGATAGAGGAGCTTTGCCCTTTGTTGTACCAGAAGAGATGGCGTGAATGTTGCTGTTGCATATCATATTGATCATTGTCCAATTCAATATGTAGTGTTATCTTCTTAAAAGATGATCCTGTGAGTTTAGAAGCTTAAAATAATTGATATTGAGCTGGGAAGCTGACAAGAGGGGAGACACTGCATAAACAATGCTGAGAGAGTGTCTAGATCCAAATCAAAACCATGTTACAGCTCATTGATATATAAAAATAATGAGATTCCTTATGTTATGTCCACCTCACCCCCACCATATATATTGAGAAGATGTTAACTAAATCAAAGCAAATTGATACACAGAATTGTACATTCAACTGCAAGACGTCTTTCTTGTTTTAGGTAAAAATGGCTGCCTCTCCTGTCAACCAAACCTCACTTCACCATTTTCGCTCCAACAGTTTCCCCACAAGAGCACACCCGCTCATTTCAGAATTCAATGACCAATTGAGCAGAGTGAGAGGTTCTGAAACAACCTCTTCATCATCAGCATCATTAAGCCAGAAACTCATTGGCCTTCAAGATTTGCATGACTGTGTTGAAAACTTGCTCCTGTTGCCTTGCACACAAGTCTTAGCTCAAGAGCAGCACCAGAAATGGTTTAATGAGCTATTGGATGGATCTCTCAAGCTCTTGGACGTGTGTGGTATTGCAAGGGATGCATTATTGAAAACAAAGGAATGCACACGTGAACTTCAATCAACCCTGCGTAGAAGACATGGCAATAAAATGGAGCTTGCAAGGGAGATTGAAAAATACTTGGCCTCAAGGAAGGTAGTAAAAAAGGCAATGCAAAAGGCCTTAAAGGGCATGCAAACTAAGTTGAACTCTAAGAAAAATGAAGATCTAGCCATGGTTAGCATGTTAAAAGAGCTAGAAACTGTAACTGTCATGGTCTTTGAATCACTATTGACCTTCATAGCTGGACCAAAGTTGCAATCCAAATCAAACGGTTGGTTTGTGGTTTCCAAGCTATTGCACCCGAAAAAAGTAGTCTGTGAGGATGAAGAAACAGATGCAGATGAATTTGACAAGGCAGTTGTGGCATTACAATCTCTCATTAGTCACAAGACAAGCAAATCCGATTACTCCATTCTTGTTCAGAATGTGCAGAACTGGATGGGGAAGTTGGAGTCAAGCATTGAAGATGTTGAAGAGGTGCTTGAATGTCTGTCTAGGCGTCTAGTCAAAACCCGAGTTTCCTTTCTCAACATCCTCAACCACTAGCCCAGAAATCATCATGGGCATCAATTTTGTCTGTAAATTTGTACACATGATAGACCTTCTCTTTTTGTACACATAAACGAATGAAATACACATATATTTTGTCTTCTACATCAAAGTCAATTCACTGTCTTCCACTAGCTCAGAAATCATCATGGGCATCAATTTTGTCTGTAAATTTGTACAACATGATAGACCTTCTCTTTTGGCACACATAAACAAATGAAATACACATATATTTTGTCTTCTACATCTAAGTCAATTCACTGTCTTTCAGAAATATTTGCTACTATCACTTTTGAATTTTATTCCAGGAGTGTTCATTCCTAGCACAAGAATGGTTCAATTTTAATAAATTCTAAGATATTGGATCTCACAAAATACCGCGTAAAATTTTAAGTCTCAAGCCCTCTACTAAATTTGGTTATAAAAATATAGTAAATGATCATCTCACTAGTTGAATCCATTAGACCTTGTTAAATAAATAATAGTAGGAGGAGGTTTGAGCCACTGAAATTTAAATTTGGTGCCTCAGACTGTTTTACATTTTAACCTATGGGTTCCAAATTTCCAGTTTCTTCTTGATATACGCTGTGCATTTAGAGGATACAGGGCTTAAATCTCGTTAAGGACCAAGCTCCTCCACTTACAGAGTTGAACGGAAAAACAGAAAAGAAAAACAAGAAACAAGAGAGGTAAATACTGTGTGTCAAATAATTTGATTAAAACACATCTAAATCATTGAGATTCACATGGTTTACTTGAATTTTGTATGCTTAAGAAATTTATAATTCTGACTGTCTCTCTTTGAGAGACAACCCATGTTATTAATGAATCAGCCTAATAAAAGTTTCTACATTATGAACAGAAATGGAGAAGTCGCATATGCAGATCATGCCTGCCCATGGCACAACAATCAATTAACAATCACATAGTATAGCCAATGATATCATTAAGCATTATACTAGCATATACAGGTGTATGTGATTTAGCTTATAAAATCACACGAGTACTTCCCTTCATGACATAAAAGTTTAGCATTGATATCTAAATTATTCAACATATATGCAGTATCAGCAATATGTTCTCTAATAAGAAATGAGCATAATCCATTCTAACAATAGCTCAGCCTGAGTTTCTGGGAGACAAGATTGTTATGTCACTCGTCCACACATGTATTATAAAATTACTGTAACTGTGTGATATGTGTCAAATTAATTACAATCAGGTTGCCTTGTCTGTGATATCCATTAAATTCCCCTCAGCATTTCATAGATTTTTAAAATAGTGCTATGTTAGTTATTTACCATAATTGCAAACATATGCATATACATTTCTTTTGAAATTCTAATGCTTACTTATATTTTAAGAAATATATGAATCCTTATGGTTTCCAGCAGCTATGATTCAGTAAGTTGCGTAGTACTATTGAATAGCGAAAGGTTGAACCATGTGGCACTGCAATATTGTCTCCCATAAGCTCATTTCCCAGCTTCTTATAGAATCATTGGTGGCATAATTATTAATCAAACATTAGGTCTTCAAACTTCAATTGGAATTTAATAACATCATATTTTATCAATCATTTTCCAATTCAATATGTTGTTTTATCTTATACAAAGATGCTTCTGTAAGTTAAGAAGCATAAAATAATTGGACATTGAGTTGGGAAACTGGAGAGAGGGAGACACTGCGTAGACAATGCTGAGAGAGTGTCTAGCTCCAGATCAAAATCATGTCACAACTCATTGATATTTGAAAATAATGTAATTCCTTATATCCACCTCACTCCATCATATATATTGAGAAGATGCTAACTAAAGCAAAGCAAAGAAAAATTGCTATACAAGAATGTACATTCAACTGCAAGAAGTCTTTCCTGTTTTAGGCAAACATGGCTGTCTCTCCTATCAACCAAACCTCCCTTCACCATTTTCGCTCCATCAGCTTTCCCACTAGAGCACACCTGCTCATTTCAGAATTCAACAACCAATTGAGCAGATTGAGATATTCTGAAGCAACCTCTTCATCATCAACATCATTAAGCCAGAAACTAATTGGGCTTCAAAATTTACATGACTCTGTTGATTACTTACTCCTGTTGCCTTTTGCACAATCCTTATCCCAAGAGCAGAATCAGAATTGGTTTAATGAGCTGTTGGATGGATGTCTCAGGCTCTTGGATGTGTGTGGTGTAGCAAGGGATGCATTGTTGCAAACAAAGGAATCCACACATGAACTTCAATCAACCCTGCGCAGAAGACATGGCAGTAAAATGGAGCTTGCAAGGGAGGTTGAAAAATACTTGGCCTCTAGGAAGGTGGTAAAAAAGGCAATGCAGAAGGCCTTGAAGGGCATGCAAACTAAGTTGAACTCTAAGAAAAATGAAGATCTAGCCATTGTTAGCTTGTTAAAAGAGCTAGAGGCTGTAACTATTTTGGTTTTTGAATCACTCTTGACCTTCATAGTTGGATCTAAGTTACAATCAAAATCAAGCGGCTGGTTTGTAGTTTCCAAGCTGGTGCACCCCAAGAGAATAGCATGTGAGGGTGAAGAAACAGATGCAAATGACTTTGAGAAGGAAGATGCTGTAGGGAATTTAACCAAAAATCCCAACCTGTGAGAAACAAAATAAATAGAGAAAACAAACGCCAAAGAAAAATAATCACACGCACAAGACAATATTTACGTGGTTCGGCAATTTGCCTACGTCCACGGAGTTGCAGGGATTTCACTATTATCAGGGAGAATACAATAGTGCACAAGAACACTCTCAAGAAACCCAAATCCCAATTACACCCTAGCACTCTCTCACAGAAAAAAATAAGAATAGAAGCTGACTGCCTCTCTTTTCTCTATTTTCTCTCATGCGGCTTGCTCACTAGGTTAATTAGGATTTCTCTCTTTTAATCTCACGGCTACACTTCAAATATGATATATATATATATATATATATATTTGTCAAGGTCGGCTGCCTTTTTGGAATTGCTAATCCTTGTGAGATTCGGTCAAAGAAGGACTAACTTAAATAGGACGTGGGCTTGTGGCAATTCAAGCCACACATGGCCCACTTCAACAAATCTCCACCTTGGCTTGAATTGATCAAGCTACACAAGCAAACTCCTCCATCAGCTCCACCTTAGCCCTTAAGGGCTCACAAGCTGCAAACATCAGCCACAATCCTCCATAACATAGTCCTTCATCCCTGCAACTCATCCTCCTGTCCTCAAGCTAGAAGACCAATTGAAGCTGCGCACAGCTTCAACTTCTCAATAGTAACACCCTTAGTCAACATGTCTGCCGGGTTCTTAGATCCACAAATCTTCTCAAGCATTACCAGTTTATCTTCAACAAGGTAACGGATAAAGTGGTATTTTGTTTGTATGTGCTTCGACTTTGAATGAAAAGCTGAATTTTTGGCAAGAAAGATTGCACTCTGACTGTCACTGTGTAGAATGCCCATCTCCTGCTTCTTACCCAATTCATCTAAGAAACCATGTAGCCAAATCATCTCCTTTCCAGCTTCAGTTGCTGCAACATACTCAGCTTCTGTACTAGACAAAGTAACAATCTTCTGTAGATTTGAAGCCCATGATATAACTGTACCACCCAGAGTAAAAACAAACCCAGTAGTACTCTTTCTACTATCAATATCACCAGCAAAATCAGCATCTACATAACCCTGCAGTTTCAAACTTGCACCTGTGAAACAAAGACATGTATCTGATGAACCCTTCAGATATCTCAGAATCCACTTGACTGCCTCCCAATGCTGCTTTCCAGGCCTACTCATGAATCTGCTCACAACTCCCACTGCATGTGCAATGTCTGGCCTTGTACACACCATAGCATACATCAAGCTGCCAATAGCTGAGGCATAGGGCACCTTGCTCATGTGGTCCCTTTCTTCTTCTGTCTTCGGTGATTGTTCTTTGCTTAGTTTGAAATGACTACCCAACGGTGTGCTCACTGGTTTGGCTTCATTCATGTTGAACCTGCTGAGAACTTTCTTCACATACTCTGACTGTGAAAGCTTCAATGTACCATTAGCCTTGTCTCTAATGATTCTCATACCAAGGATTTGCTTTGCAGCTCCCAAATCCTTCATTGCAAACTGTTTGGACAATTGCTTCTTCAGATTATTAATCTCCTCAATGCTAGACCCTGCAATAAGCATATCATCCACATACAACAGTAATATGATGTAAGAATTGTCAAAAAACTTAACATAGCAACAGTGATCAGCTTCACATCTCTTGAACCCAATTCTGTGCATAAAACTGTCAAATTTCTTGTACCACTGTCTAGGAGCTTGTTTTAGGCCATACAAGCTCTTTCTCAATTTGCATACTAAATTCTCTTGTCCTTGAGCAATGAACCCTTCTGGCTGAATCATGTAAAGGTCTTCCTCCAAGTCACCATGAAGGAATGCTGTCTTCACATCTAACTGCTCAAGATGTAAGTTTTCTGCAGCCACCATTCCCAGTACTAGTCTGATTGTTGACATCTTCACAACTGGAGAAAATATCTCTGTGTAGTCAATGCCTTCCTTCTGCTGGAACCCTTTAACAACTAATCTGGCCTTGTAACGTTTGCTACCATCATGTTCATTCTTTATTCTGTATACCCACTTGTTGTGCAAAGCCTTCTTTCCTACTGGCAATTCAGTCAGTTCCCATGTTTGATTCCCCAACAAGGAATCCATCTCATCCTTCATGGCTAACTCCCACTTGCTTGAGTTTTCATCTTGCAAGGCTTCATCATAACACTCTGGCTCACCACCATCAGTCAATAGGAGATAATTTAAAGTGGGTGAATAACGCTGTGGAGGTCTAATGTTCCTGGAAGATCTGCGGACTTCAGCTACAGGTGTACTCAGATCTACCTGTGAATTTACATTCTCTTTATCTTCTTCACCCCTTTTCTGGACAGTACCTTCAGTCAATTCATCTAAGTTGACAAACTCAGATTTCTTTTGATCTATCCCTGTAATATCTGACACTACAGTTGACCTGTCCTTGTACATAACCTGTTCATTAAATATCACATTTCTACTTCTGATGATTTTCCTGTTTTGTTCATCCCAAAACCTATAGCCAAATTTCTCATCACCATAGCCAATGAAAAAACATATTTTAGACTTTGCATCAAGTTTACTACGAGCATCAGAATCAATATGAACATAGGAAACACAACCAAAAACTTTTAAGTGTGAAAACTTTACCTCTTTACCGCTCCAAACCTCCTCAGGAAGTCTGAACTCCATGGGAACTGAAGGTCCTCGGTTTATCAGGTAAGCTGCAGTGCTAACAGCATCAGCCCAAAAAGTTTTTGGTAGTCCAGCATGCAACCTCATACTCCTAGCACGCTCATTGAGAGTTCTATTCATGCGCTCAGCCACACCATTCTGCTGTGGTGTCCCAGGAATGGTCTTCTCCATTCTAATTCCCTGTGCAGCACAATACTCACTGAACCCTCCATCTATGTACTCTCCTCCATTATCTGACCTCAAACATTTTACTTTCAAACCTGTTTCTGTCTCAACCATGGCCTTCCACTTCTTAAAGGTTTCAAATACATCTGATTTATTTTTCAGAAAATAAACCCATACCTTTCTACTTGAGTCATCAATGAAAGTGATGTAGTACCTTGAACCTCCAAGGGATGCAACCGGAGAAGGCCCCCACAAATCAGTGTGTACTAACTCCAATTTTCCAGCCTTCGGTGTCCTGCCAGTTTTCAAGAAGCTCACCTTTTTCTGCTTTCCTAAGATGCAACTTTCACACATGTCAAAATCAATGGACTTCAATTCTGGTAGTTTTCCTTTTGACAGCAGCATCTTCATCCCTTTCTCACTCATGTGACCAAGTCTGCGGTGCCATAGGCTTGTATCAGTACTTGCATCAGCAACTGCAATTGTGTCTCTTGGACTTGAGGTCATGTACAGAGTACCAGTTTTCTTTCCACGAGCCAATACCCTAGCTCCCTTTGTAACCTTCCAAGTACCACCAACAAATAGTATTGCATGTCCTTCATCATCAAGTTGTCCAACAGAAATCAGATTCCTCCTTAGGTCAGGAATATGTCGAATCTTCTCCAGTAACCAAACAGACCCATTGGGCAACAATATTCGAACATCTCCCATACCCACAACATCCAAGGCTGAACCATCAGCCAAATACACCTTACCAAAATCACCTGCAACATAATTCTGTATGATTTCTCGGTGTGGAGTGGTATGAAACGAAGCTCCTGAATCCAAAACCCAATCATCAAGTGGACTGTCTACTGCAAGAAGTAATGCATCCTGTACCTCTTCTGTTACAGCATTAGCAGAATCATCTTCATTCTTCTTCTTAGGACTTTTGCATTGATTCCTAAAGTGACCTGTTTTCCCACAATTCCAGCATTGTACTTGTTGGCCTGATCTAGATTTACTTCTGTTCCGATTAGAATTTCTGGATTTTGATCTGCCCCGATTTGAATTTTTGTTATTACCTCTGCCTCTTGTCTCAAGGTTTAGGGCAGAACCAGATCCTGAGGTTTCACCTGCATCTCTCCTGCGAATTTCCTCAGCCAGAATTAAATCTCGTATATCATTGTACTTGAGTTTTTCCTTTCCTGTAGAATTGCTTACTGCCATCCTCATTGCCTCCCAACTGTTTGGCAAAGAAGCCAAAACGATCAGTGCACGGATCTCATCATCAAAGTCAATTTCTACAGACGACAATTGATTTGTGATAGTGTTAAATTCATTCAGATGTTGTGCTACTGATGCATTCTCTGCCATCTTCAGATTGAACAGTTTCTTCATCAAGTGCACCTTATTGTTTGCTGACGGCTTTTCATACATACCAGACAAAGCTTTCATCAGATCTGCTGTGGTCTTCTCCTTTACAACATTGTGTGCAACAGACCTAGACAGAGTTAACCTGATAACTCCTAGTACCTGTCTGTCAAGAAGAGCCCATTCCTCAGCCTTCATAGCCTCAGGTTTTTCCCCTAGAAGCGGTTGATGCAATTTCCTCCCATAAAGGTAATCCTCAATCTGCATCCTCCAATACGCAAAATCTATGCCATCAAACTTTTCTATTCCAGACGCCTTTCCTGCTTCCTCTGCCATTGCTCTCACTTAAACCTAACCCTAGGCTCTGATACCAGTTGTAGGGAATTTAACCAAAAATCCCAACCTGTGAGAAACAAAATAAATAGAGAAAACAAACGCCAAAGAAAAATAATCACACGCACAAGACAATATTTACGTGGTTCGGCAATTTGCCTACGTCCACGGAGTTGCAGGGATTTCACTATTATCAGGGAGAATACAATAGTGCACAAGAACACTCTCAAGAAACCCAAATCCCAATTACACCCTAGCACTCTCTCACAGAAAAAAATAAGAATAGAAGCTGACTGCCTCTCTTTTCTCTATTTTCTCTCATGCGGCTTGCTCACTAGGTTAATTAGGATTTCTCTCTTTTAATCTCACGGCTACACTTCAAATATGATATATATATATATATATATATATATATTTGTCAAGGTCGGCTGCCTTTTTGGAATTGCTAATCCTTGTGAGATTCGGTCAAAGAAGGACTAACTTAAATAGGACGTGGGCTTGTGGCAATTCAAGCCACACATGGCCCACTTCAACAGATGCAGCATTACAAACTCTCGTTAGTCACAAGACAAGCAAATGTGATTACTCCATCCATGTTCAGAATGCGCAGAATTGGATGGGGAAGTTGGAGTCAAGCATTCAAGATGTTGATGAGGCGCTTGAATTTTTGTCAAGGCGTCTAGTCAAGACCCGAGTTTCCTTTCTCAATATCCTCAACCACTAGCCCCAAATTATCATGGGCATCCATTTTTGGCTGTAAATTTTTACAAGATGATAGGCCTTCTCGTTTTGTACAAATATAGAAATGAAAAACATATATATTTTCTCTTCTACTTCTAAGTCAATTCACTGCCTCTATCAAATACTTGCCTCTATCAAAGTATTCATTTCTAGTTCAAGAATGGTTCAATCATTATAAATTCTAGGATATCGTTCCCACAAAACCTCATAAAATTTAAAATCTCAAGTCAACTGTTCAAAATTTGGTAATAAAAATATAGTAAATATCATCTCAGTAGCTCAATCCATAAAACTTGTGAAATCAATTAACAAAAGGAGGTGGTTTGAATCATTACATTTTAAATTTGGTGCCTTAGAATGTTTTCACAATCCAGCCTGCAGGTTCCAATTTTTACTCTGCATATAATACTGAGCTTTTAGAGATTGCAGGGCATGAATCTGGTTGAGGACCAAGCTCCTCCATTTTAGGGAATTGATATAAAAACAGAAAAGGAAAAGATGACATCTGAGCTGTCAATATTTTTTTTTTGTCTCAAATAAATTTATTAATACACATCTAAAATAATTGAGACTCATATGGTTTACTTGAATTTCTGTGCTTAATCAATTAAAAATCCTGACTGTAGGGACAACCCATGTTTTTAATGAATCAGACAATAAAATTGTCTACAATATGAGTAGAAATGGAGAAGTCACATATGCAGATCTTGCCCCAATGGCACAAAAATGATGTAACAATCACACTGATTAACCAATTAAATCATTAAGCTTTATGTGTGATTTTCGATAACTTTTGTTGCATGCGGACAAAGAGAAGGTCTGTAGAAGCTCCAACTAGGTAAAGATATTACTGAACACTGCAGCTAAATGTGGAAGCAATTATAGTTTCATTAGATTTAACAGAGACCATGACATACTCCATCTTGTAAGCATGATAATAATCAGGCAAAACAAAGAGTATGGAAGAATTTGATATGTGTATTTATAATTAAGAATCTGCAGGAAGCAAGTAGTACCAGGTTGACCAACACTTTACACACTGAAGAAAAATTTTCCAGATTTTAGGAATTACTGTCTGATTGTAATAAACATTATTTTTCATTGCATGAAACTGGTAATTTAATGATATTTATGTGCGCACGAGGGGTACAGACTACTAACTGCCTGAAAGGTAGGCGTGTAGGCTGGATATAATGGCTATTGCCTTTTCTTGTCCTTCGTTATATCGTATATTTTAACAAATTTATGAAGATGCTCTTGTGATTTTTGAATTTAAATATGATTGAATGTGAGCTGGTGAGAGGAGACATTGCAAAAACATTGCTGCAATAGTGAGTTGGAGACTTGGTTCAATGCTTGTTATTTGTTGACTATCTTATAGATAATTGTCCAATTCAATGTATAGTGTTATCTTCTGCAAAGATGCTCCTGTAATTTAGACTCTTAAAATAATTTGATATTGAGTTGGGAAGCTGGCAATGGGGAGACACTGCATAGACAACGCTGAAGGAGTGTTTAGATCCAGATCAAAATAATGTTACAACTCATTGATATTTGAAAATATTGAGATTCCTTATGTCCAACTCACCCCATCATATATATTTAGAAGAAGCTAACTAAAGCAAAGCAAATTGATACACAAAATTGTACATTCAACAGAGAAACGTCTTTCTTGTTTTAGTTAAACATGGCTGATTCTCGTGTCAACGAAACTTCCCATCACCATTTTCGCTCTAACAGCTTTCCCACTAGATCACACCCGCTCATTTCAGAATTCAACAACCAATTGAACAGATTGAGATGTTCTGAAGTAACCTCTTCATCATCAACATCATTAAGCCAGAAGATAATTGGGCTTCAAGATTTGCATGACTGTGTTGATAACTTGCTCCTGTTACCTTTTGCACAAGCCTTAGCCCAAGAGCAGAATCAGAATTGGTTTAATGAGCTGCTGGATGGATCTCTCAGGCTCGTGGATGTGTGTGGTATTGCAAGGGATGCATTGTTGCAAACAAAGGGATGCACACGTGAACTTCAATCAACCCTGCGCAGAAGACATGGCAGTAAAATTGAGCTTGCAAGGGAGGTTGAAAAATACTTGGCCTCTAGGAAGGTGGTAAAAAAGGCAATGCAGAAGGCCTTGAAGGGCATGCAAACTAAGTTGAACTCTAAGAAAAATGAAGATCTAGCCATTGTTAGCTTGTTAAAAGAGCTAGAGGCTGTAACTATTTCGGTTTTTGAATCACTCTTGACCTTCATAGCTGGATCTAAGTTACAATCAAAATCAAGCGGCTGGTTTGTAGTTTCCAAGCTGGTGCACCCCAAGAGAATAGCATGTGAGGGTGAAGAAACAGATGCAAATGACTTTGAGAAGGAAGATGCAGCATTACAAACTCTCGTTAGTCACAAGACAAGCAAATGTGATTACTCCATCCATGTTCAGAATGCGCAGAATTGGATGGGGAAGTTGGAGTCAAGCATTCAAGATGTTGATGAAGCGCTTGAATGTTTGTCAAGGCGTCTAGTCAAGACCCGAGTTTCTTTTCTAAATATCCTCAACCACTAGCCCAGAAATTATCTTGGCATACATTTTTGGCTGTAAATTTTTAGAAGTTGATAGGCTCTCTCTTTTTGTACAAATACACAAATGAAAAACACATATATTTTCTCTTCTACTTCTTTGTCAATTCACTACCTCTATCGAAGATTTTCCTGTGTCACCATTGAATTATATTCCAAAGAATTCATTTCTAGTTCAAGATCTGTTCAATCTTTATGATTTCTAAGATATTGGTACCTCGTAAAATTTAAAATCTCAAGTCAACTGTACAAAATTTGGTAATAAAAATATAGTAATTCACATCTAAAATAATTGAGATAGTAATACACATCTAAAATAATTGAGACTCATATGGTTTACTTGAATTTCTGTGCATAAGCAATTAAAAATCCTGACTGTAGATATATCAGCCAATTAAATTGTCTACATTATGAACAGAAATGGAGAAGTTGCATATGCAGATCTTGCCTGCCTGGTGCACAGAAATGATGTAACAATCACACTGATTTACCAATTAAATCATTAAGCTTTATGTGTGATTTTCGATAGCTTTTGTTGCATGTGGACAAAGAGAAGGTATGTAGAAGCTCCAACAAGGTAAAAATATACGAGTACTGAACACTGCAGCTAAATGTGGATGAAATTATAGTTTCATTAGAAATAACAGAGACCATGATATTTGTAAGCATGATAATATTCAGGCCAAACAAAGAGTATGGAAGAATTTGATACAGGTATTTATAATTAAAAATCTATAGGAAACAAGTAGTACCAGGATGACCAACACTTTATACACTGAAGAAAAATTTCAGATTTTAGGATTGCTGTATGATTGTAATAAACACTATTTTTCATTGCATTAAACTGGTAATTAATAATATTTATGTGTGCATGAGGGGTACATACTAACATCTGCTTGAAAGGCAGGCGTGTAGGCTGGATATAATGGCTATTGCCTTTTCTTGTCCTTTTTTATATCGTATATTTTAATTAAATTTAAGAAGATGCACTTGTGATTTTTGAATTTAAATATGATTGAATATGAGTTGGAGAGATGGTAAGATGAGACATTGCAAAAACATTGCTGCAATAGTGAGTTGGAGAGCTGATTCAATGCTTCTTAAGCATTGTCTATCTTGTAGATAATTGTCCAATTCAATGTGTACAATCTTCTGCAAAGATGCTCTTGTAATTTAGAAGCTTAAAATAATTTGATATTGGGTTGGGGAGCTGGCAAGAGGGAGACACTTCATAGACAACGCTAAAAGAGTGTCTAGATCCAGATCAAAATAATGTTACAACTCATTGATATTTGAAAATATTGAGATTCCTTATGTCCACCTCACCCCATCATATATATTGAGAAGATGCTAACTAAAGCAAAGCAAATTGATACGCAAAATTGTACATTCAACAGCGACACATCTTTTTTGTGTTAGGTAAACATGGCTGACTCTCGTGTCAACTAAACCTCCCATCACCATTTTCGCTCTTAACAGCTTTCCCACCAGAGCACACCCGCTCATATCAGAATTCAATGAACAATTGAGAAGATTGAGATGTTCTGAAGCAACCTCTTCATCTTCAACATCATTAAGCCAGAAACTAATTGGGCTTCAAGATTTGCATGACTGTGTTGAAAACTTGCTCCAGTTACCTTTTGCGCAGGCCTTAGCCCAAGAGCAAAATCGGAAATGGTTTAATGAGCTGTTGGATGGATCTCTCAGGCTCGTGGATGTGTGTGGTATCGTAAGGGATGCATTGTTGCAAACAAAGGAATGCACACGTGAACTTCAATCAACCCTGCGCAGAAGACACGGCAGTAAATTGGAGCTTGGAAGGGAAGTTGAAAAATACTTGGCCTCTAGGAAGGTGGTAAAAAAGGCAATGCAGAAGGCCTTAAAGGGCATGCAAACTAAGTTGAACTCTAAGAAAAATGAAGATCTAGCCATTGTTAGCATGTTAAAAGAGCTACAAGCTGTAACTGTCATGGTCTTTGAATCACTCTTGACCTTTATAGCTGGACCAAAGTTACTATCAAAATCAAGTGGCTGGTTTGTAGTTTCGAAGTTGGTGCACCCCAAGAGAATAGCATGTGAGGGTGAAGAAACAGATGCAAATGAATTTGAGAAGGTAGTTGCAGCACTACAAACTCTCATTAGTCACAAGACAAGCAAAGTTGATTACTCCATCCATGTTCAGAATGTGCAGAACTGGATGGGGAAGTTGGAGTCCAGAATTCAAGATGTGGAAGAGGTGCTTGAATGTTTGTCTAGGTGTCTAGTCAAGACCCGAGTTTCCTTTCTCAACAACCTCAACCACTAGTCCTGAATTCATCATGGGCATCCATTTTTGTCTGTAAATCTGTAAAGGTTGATAGACCATCTCTTTTTGTATATATACTAGTGAAAAACTGAATATATATTTGCTCTTCTACTTCTAAGTCAATTCACTGCCTTCAACAAATTTTTGCTCGTGTCACTATTGAATTCTATTTCATGGCCCAAGGGTATTCATTTCTAGTGCAAGAATTGTTCAACTTCTATAAATTCTAAGATATTGGTCTCACAAAATAACTCGTAAAATTTCAAATCTCAGGTCTATAGTACAAAATTTGATAATATATATATATATATATATATATATATATAAATATAAATAAAATACAATCCATTAGAACTTGTGAAATGAATTAATAGAAGAAGGTGGTTTGAGCCATTGAAATTTTAATTTGGTGCCTTAGAATGTTGTCGCAATCCAGCCTATGGGTTCCAATTTCTGCTCAACATATAACACTGCATTTAGAGAATGCAGGGAGTGAACCTGTTTTAGGACCACATTAGGGAATTGATGAACATAAAAACAGTAAAGGAAAACAAGGCATCAACTGTCAATATTCCGATGGTCTCAAATAAAATGATTAATACACGTCTAAAATCACGGAGACTTACGTGGTTTACTTGAATTTCGTGTGCTTAAGCAATTAAAAATCCTGACTGTAGCGACAACCCCTGTTTTTAATGAATCGGCCCAATATGCTGATCATGCCTGCCTATGGCACAAAAATGATGTGACAATCACATTGATTGACCAATTAAATACTAGCGTTTACAGTTAGACGTGTGTGTATGATTTAAGCCTCCGTTCGGATTGAAATGAAAAATAAAAATTATTTTACTATTAAGCTTATTTTTGTTACTATTCATGGATCTCACTGCACTTTTTGATACTATTTATAGGTTTTATTGAACTATTTCAATTAATTTTTACCTTTATCTATAGTACTTTCAGCAAAAAGTTTTCAATTTCAGTAAAACAAGCAGTTCCCAAACAGACCCTAAGATAGAAGCTGTTGCATGTGGACCAAAGTGCAGTTTCGTTAGAAATAATACAGTACCCCTGCCACGATGGTCACTCTACGATCGAGTATAAGTATTTGTAGAATATGGGAGTCAAGAGGCAAGATTCAAGTCATTAGAAGAGAGACTCACACACATATAAAAAGAGGAAGTGAAGGCCTCTCCTTTCAAAATTGCTGATGATCAAACTCTCATTGTTAGCCTTATTGAACAAAACAATTTTACTAATCAATCTTTGCATATTATTGGTCAACAGCTTGACCGTATTGAAGAAATATTTGTTGAAAAATCTGTTTCTGTTTCTGAAAGACCTGTTCCTGTTAAAACTGAGAAACCTTTGATTGATTTACCCAGTCAAAGAGAAAAAGTTATGTTTAAAACTTCTCAGTCCAAGACTCTTGAAATTGTTGACAAAATGCTTTCTAATCTAAAGATTAAATCTGAAGGCACTAGTACTTCTACAAGAACTCCAACTGCTCTCACTATTTCCAAAAAAGAAATTATTTCTGACGAAAACACAGATTCTGATACTGTTTCTTCTGTTTCTTCTGTTCCTGCAAAAAGAATCTTTGATAATGATTTCCCAGAAATTAAAAGATTTGTTGGGAACTCCAAACCCATGTCTTTTACAAAAAATTGGTATCCAAAACCTACTCCTCCTGATATGCAGTTTGAAGAGAGATCTTTTCAAACACAGTTTTCTGTCTCTGCTGATAAACTCTATGAATGGAATATTGATGGTTTGTCTGAACAGGAAATCATTAATAAAATGAGCCACATGTCTATGGTTGGTATTGCTTATCAAAACAACCATGATCTTGATCAACTTGAAATTGTTAACTTGCTTCTTACTGGTTTTTCTGGTACTCTTCGTGGATGGTGGGATTCATACATCACTGAAGAATCCAAAGAGTCTATTAAACATGCTGTTAAAAAGAATGAAGAAGGTCTGCCTATTTTTGATGAAAGTATTGGTCGTGGTATTCCTGATGGTGTTAATACCTTGATCTATACCATTCTCAAACATTTTGTTGGTACTCCATCTAATATTTCATCCCGTGTTTCTGATTACCTAAATAATTTGAGTTGTCCAACTATGTCTGATTACAGATGGTATCAAGATGTTTTTACTTCCAGGGTGATGCTCCGGAAAGATTGCCATAAGCCTTATTGGAAAGAAAAGTTTATTGACGGTCTGCCTCCTATCTTTGCTCATAAGGTAAAACAAGAATTAATGGGTAAAAATGATTCTATTGATTATGATAATTTAACTTATGGTGATATGTTCAGCACTATTAAAAAACTTGGTATTAATATGTGCAATAATGAAAAATTGTTAAAACACCAATTAAAGAATAAAAGAAAAGCTAAATATGAAATGGAAAATTTCTGTGAACAATATGGTTTGCCTCCTATTGCTCCTTCTAGGCAGAAAAGTAAAAAAACATGATAAAAGCCATAAAAAATACAGAAATAACTTTATTAAACCTAATGATTTCTATGCTAAGAAGAAAAATGTTTCTAAAAAACATGTTAAACAAAAACCAAGTAAAGGTAAATGCTTTAACTGTGGTAAACCTGGACATTTAGTAAAGATTGTAAAGAAAAACCTGGTAAGTTAAAAAACAAGTTCAACATGTTAAACATTGATGATAATGTGCAAGAAGAATTATTTAGAATCCTTGAATCAAACACTCCGTCTGATTCTTTGGAAGATGATTTTTCTTCTTCATCTGATTCTTGCTATCAATTTGCTGATGATTCTTCTGATTCTCCTAATATTAAAATTGGTTGTAGAGATTCCTGTTGCAATGTTATTAATACTCTCACCAAGAGTGAAGAAGATGAAAAACTGATAATTCAGCTAATAAATCAAATTCAAAACCCTGAACTCCAGAAAGATTATTTGGATAGGTTTAAGAAAAACTTGATAAGAGATGAAATTGGTAAAAAACCAAAATCAACCATAAGTTTTGAAGAAACTTTGGAAAGATTTAATAAAAAGAAATCTAAATATTTAACTGTTAATGATCTCCAAAATGAAATTCATATTGTTAAACAAGAGATAAATGAATTAAAACATGAATTTAAAAGCATGAAAAGTGATAACCATAATCTTAAACAAGAATTGACAATGCTAAAACTTGATAAAGATCTTAATAAATCTAGTAACGAACAAAATGAGCACAGTGATGGAAATGATTCCAGTTAACAGGCTCTTCTTTCTGATAAAGGTACTCCTGATACTTTCACTAATCCCCAGCTTGCTTTTGTTAATAAATTATTTCCTCCAAAATGGTTTACAAAAGTTAAAATTGTTGTTTCTCCTGATTATCATTTCACTGTTATTGCTATGATTGATTCTGGTGCAGATATGAACTGTATTCAAGAAGGATTAATTCCCTCAAAATATTTTGAAAAATCTACTGAAAGATTGGTTTCTGCTAATGGTTCTCAAATGAAAATTAAGTATGAATTGACTAATGCTCAGGTGTGCCATGATAATGTTTGTTTCAAGATTCCTTCTGTTCTTGTCAAAAATATGACTGATAAAGTGATTCTTGGTCTGCCATTTATTAACGCTTTGTATCCCTTTCTTGTTGAACATGATGGAATTACTACTGATCCATTTGGACAGAAAGTAAAATTCAAATTTGCTTCAAAGTTTGAAATTGATATTGATAATCTGTCTTATAAGAAAGACTCTCCCATGAATGAACTTGTTCAAGAACTAATAATGAATTTTGATGATTTTAAAGGTAATTCTCATAACACCAAAATGTTAAAAACTATCCATTATCCTAACAATATTAATGATTCTTTGCAGGAATCGGATAATGATGCGTGGATAAATACCATTAATAAGTGGGACAATAATAATATTCATATTTATACCACTAGTAAGTGGATTATTATGGAAAGGAAAAACAAGGGAAAAGCTCATGCACAGGACTATTCTCACAACAAAAGGTTCCCAGCGAGACGACCTTTTAAAATGCATGAAGGCGCATCTTCTGGTGTAAAACCCAGTGGATCAACATCCCTTCAAGGAGATGTCCCGGCAGAGGTGACATACTCTAATGGTGATATATTAATTGCTTTACAGGAAGTTTTGTCAAAAAATCTACAATTCCACAATGGAACCTATTCAGAATTACCAGATTCTATTAAATTCATTCTTGATAACCTTCAGTTTGCTTTTACCAAAAACCACAGTAATGTTTTCCACAAAACCCTTAGAGCCCTTGAAATCCACTTTGTTAACCTTACTGCTCAAAACGAGATTTATATGAGCCATTATGGTAACCTTATTCCAGAAAATGACCTTGCTTCAAATATTGACTTTGTTCCAGAAAATAACCTTGTTTCAAAAAATGAGGCTCTTGTGAGGCGTCTTAAAGCCTACATTAGTCAACTCTTTGGCAAAGAGGAAATCCATTCGATGGATAAAAAGACTATAATGGGCACTGATTATGCTAGATTGAGTCTTAAGACCCAATCCATGTTAAGAAGTGCTGTTGCTAACTTGCCTTCAGATTTACAATCTCGTATTCTGGATAGCAAGGCTATGTCTAGGTCTTTTGACCTATGGTCCAAGTATTTCCAAAAACTTGTTACCGCTACTATTCCTCATCCTGATGAAATAGACGAAGGTGATAATGTCTTTGTTCAGCTTGAATGGGAAGATCACTTTGGGAGCAGTCTCAGAGTATATGAAAAGAAACACCCATTTCCTGGTCTCCTTATTAATTTTGATGATGGTTTGTATTTCACTGATGAAGATTCAGATGATGATGATGATGATCCTAATTCTAGCTGGCTTTCCCAAATGTTTGAATATGGCTTTGTTCGGTTTGTAAAGTTGACAAGTCATAAACAGGCCAGCCAACTTCCACAGATCATTCAGAATGCTATTAAAGGGTTTGAAAACTCTTCCACTAGACCTTTTGTTACTATTAGATGCTGGAGCACTCTACCAAAATGGGAGAAAAATAACTGGATGAATGTTAACCCCTCAAAGCATCTCATTCTCATTAATGGTTATACTCACCAAGGGCCATGGTTCAAGGGAAATTCTCAATTGTCCTTTAAAGATCCTTTTGGTCTTGCAAAATGCTAGAGAAATTATTTTAATAATCAAATTCGTGAAGTTGCTCATGATCTATTTCATAGGAAGCACAGGTAGAATTGCTGTTTTTGGCCCCAAACCCTATACTGATGCCTTTGTTCACCTACAAACAAAAGATCATCCTAATCTAAACACTCTTCTTATCCCAGGAAAAACTCCAAAGTTTGAGCCAATTTTATATTGCAGATTCTGTAATAAGTATGCTATTTACCATGAGCATGTTTGTGATTCTCCACAAGGTCCTTTTGATCCTTTTGATGGTTATCCCTCCGATGCTCCCTCTACTGATTGATGAGGTCACTACTATTTCGAGACTGGTGTTACTTTATCTGGCTTACACAACAGCCAAGATAAAATATTGTCCTTCACAAATATGTTGCGGAAAATCCGATACTGGTTCATAATACTCCGGATTTTGCGGAAGATTTTGATTCTCTTATTTGTCTAGCCTGCACAATGGCCAATGCTCCAATGTTTACTACTGTTAGAAGCTGGTTTCCCACAATGTTCACGTGAAGACAACAAAATGCATGCCTATTAGTTCCTTTTGTTGGCTTCTTTCTTATTGGCTTCTTTTGTCTTTAAAGGACACCAATAAGGAGGCCTTGTTCCTACACTTATAGGACACTACGGAGGATTCCCATAATCCTACAAGATTCCTCACAAGATTGGGTCAAAAAAGAGGAGAAATTCCAATTTTTACTATTCAGTCACTATTCACCTGTCACTATTCATCTGTCACTATTCACTGTTACTGTTCATCCGTTACTGTTCATGACACTGTTCACTCCGAATTTTGCCTATTTAAGGGGGGTTGTCCCTTATGTTTGGGGGCTTTTTCTCAAGCAAAGTTAGAAGCTAAGTTTTAGTTCTGATTTCTCTTCCCTTAGAACTAGCCTTCTTAGAGAGAGAACCCATTTGCTTCCACTACTACTATTGCTCTACTACTACCTTGTTCATCCTTGTTCACTACAAACCTTGTAACTAGGACTAGTTCAAGCTTTGTAACTGTTGAAATCTTGTATTCACTACTACTACTGTAAGTGTTTATCCTACTTTCAATAAGAAGTATTTTCAGTTCTATGTTCATTATTTTACTTGTTGCTACTACCACCTTGGACGGATTACCGCCATACCGGATGGTTTTAAATTGCTTTCATTTATTTTGAACTATTGTTCTTATTTACTTTGAATTATTTTGATATATACTGCTTGGCTGGTTCTACCGCCTTATTATTGTTCTTACATTCAAGTTATTTATTTTCAAGCCATTTACTTTCAAGTTCTTTACATTATTTCCATTTACAATATTACTGTGCTTCCGTCTCCTTCTCTTCAGCAGCGTGTCCCCTTCCCCCTTTATGGTATCAGAGCCACTCTTTTCTGGCCGGTGGTAGTGTGGTTGTGTTCTTTACATTCTTGTCCGTGTCTACCCGAACGCTTGATATTCCGTTGTTGTGTTCCCTTCTTACCGTCGTTGGCGCCACCCTAGTCGTAAAGTGAATTCCTAGGAACTAGCTGTAAGGCCCGTTTGAGCCAAGAGAGGGCGTGTAGGGCATGAGAGGTATGAGATTGGTTAGGGTATGTGTTACGAAATGCAACGGTTGTGAGAAAAACATGATAACTGAGTGTTGAACCTAGGATAGTATGGATAAGTTGTGGAGATCCAACTCCTCTATCAGCTCCAGGACTAGTTGTCCTCTTGATATTGTAAATGAAGAAGATCACACTATTGATGATAATGAGGTGATCCCTGATTTTCGTAAATGGACTATTCCTAAAGTTGATACTAAAACCATTTATAAAACTAGTTTTGTTGAAAGTGCTTTTCATTCTGCTTACAAAGCTAGAACTGTTGAACAAATTTTCTCTATTTCGAGAATTCATGAAAAATGCTGTTTGTTTACTAAAAAGAATATTAATGACTTCCTTGCTGCTAAAAAATTCAGTTATTTGCATATTGGTATGGTTCAAGTTGCTATTAAACCACTTACCCGAAAGGGTATTAATGCTTCTGTCCTTATGTGTTTAAGAGATGCTAGATTTAAGATTTTTAAAGATAGCATTCTTGGCATGATCACTGCTTCTTTGTATGATGGTCCTGTTTATTTTAACTGTTATCCTGATCTTACTCTTGCTTTGGATGATCCTAATATTGTTAAAGCTTTGACTTTGAATATTGCTTCATCTGGATATCACATGGAAGAGGGTAGTAAGCCTTTTGCTTTGATCTATCGCATTTATTACAAACTTATGGGTACTCAAATGAATCCTTGTGCTATAATGCCTAGAGAACCTTCAGGTAAAACCATGTTAATTAAATGTTCAACTCCTGATGCTAAAATTCAAGTTCCAAAAATGATTCAATGGCAAGATGTTAAACTTCCTAAGGATTGGTTGTTAGAACAAGAAACCCCTCCTGCTAAACCCATTTTTGATGAGCTTGATCTCACCCATATTCAACAATATCTTGATGGTACTGTTAAAATAAGTTTTCAAAACAATCGACCTTTGAGGATCATCGAAGGAAGACATTCCTTTGCTGGATCTGAAAGTATTTCAAAAAGAGATCGCGAGATCAATGAATTTTTGAAAAAGAATTTGGAAACATCCTCTGATTTAAAGCTAAAAGGTATTTCAAGTGATAAATCCCAACTTAGCTCTGTTTACTATTCTACTAAACCTGGAACTTCCACTCCATTTAGTAAAACTGCTAATGAAGATGAGGAAGATACTGTTTCTGTTACTCCATCTGATTTTGAGTCTTCTATTGAAAATCCTCCTGTTTACCAAAATCAATTAAGAGTTTTGACTGTTTTAAATGATGATTTTGAAATTGATTGGGATTCTTTGTACAATGAGTTTATGCTTGCATCAAACCAAACCAAGAGAAAATATTTCCAAAATAATTTTGCTCAGTCTGATAAAGACCGTGTTAAAACAAAATGGTTGGATATGATGAATCAATTGAAAAAACATATTTTGTTTTTTGATTTTCTTGAAAACCATTATGTTCCAAATAATGAGGTTTCAAAACAACATTTGAATGTGATAAAGAAATCGAATTTTGTTAAGATTGATAAAACCATTGTTAGGTCTAGTCATCCTCCTCTTGATTCAATTTTGATAACTACAAAAAAAGATGAAGTGACAAAAGAGGAAGTAAAGGCCTCTCCTTTCAAAATTGCTGATGATCAAACTCCTATTGTTAGCCTTATTGAACAAAACAATTTTACTAATCAATCTTTGCATATTATTGGTCAACAGCTTGACCGTATTGAAGAAAAAATTGTTGAAAAATCTGTTAAAACTGAGAAACCTTTGATTGATTTACCCAGTCAAGGAGAAAAAGTTGTGTTCAAAACTTCTCAGTCCAAGACTCTTGAAATTGTTGAAAAAATGCTTTCTGATTTAAAAGTTAAAACTGAGGGTACTTCTACAAGAACTCCAACTGCTCTCACTATTTCCAAAAAAGAAATTGTTTCTGAAGAAATTACAGATTCTGATACTGTGTCCTCTGTTTCTTCTATTCCTGTTGATGAACTTTATGAATGGAATATTGATGGTTTGTCTGAACTAGAAATCGTTACTAAAATAATTCACATGTCTATGGTTGGTATTGCTTATCAAAACAACCATAATCTTGATCAACCTGATGTTATTAACTTACTTGTTACTAGGTTTTCTGGCGCTCTTCGTGGATGGTGGGATTCATATCTCACTGAAGAATCCAGAGAGTTTATTAAACATGCTGATAAAAAGAATGATGACTGTTTGCCTATTTTTGATGAAAGTATTATTTGTAATGGAGTCAATACCTTGGTCTGTACTATTCTCAAACACTTTGTTGGTACTCCTTCCAATATTTCATCTCATGATTATTTAAATAATTTGAGTTGTCCGACTATGTCTGAATACAGATGGTATCAAGATGTTTTTATTTCCAGAGTAATGCTCCGGAAAGATTGTCTTAAGTTTTATTGGAAAGAAAAGTTTATTGACGGTCTGCCTCCTATCTTTGCTCATAAGGTAAAACAAGAATTAGTGGGTAAAAATGATTCTATTGATTATAATAATTTAACCTATGAGGATATTTTTAGTACTATTAAAAAACTTAGTACCAATAGGTGTAATGATAAAAAATTGTTAAAACACCAACTAAGGTACAGATATAACTTTGTTAAACCTAATTATTTCTATGCTAAGAAGAGATTTGTTAACTGTGGAAAATCTGGATACTTTAATAAAAATTGTAAAAGAAAACCTAGAAATTTAAAAGACAAATCCAACATACTAAATATTGATAATTCTTCTGATATTAAAATTGGTAGTAGAAATTCTTGCTGCAATGTTATTAAAACCAATGTTCTCACTAAGAGTAAAGAGGATAAAACTTTGGAAAAATTTAATAAAAAGAAAGCTAAAGAACTAACTGTTAATGATTTACAACATGAAATTAATATTGTTAAACAAGAGATAAGCGACTTAAAACATGATTCTAAAGATGTTAAAAGTGATAAAAATAATCTTAAACAAGGTCTTGAGCATAATGATGGAGATGAATCCTGTCAACAAGCTCTTCTTTCTGGTAAAGGTATCCCTTATGATGTTACTATTTCTCAACTTGCTCTTGTTAACAAAATAATTCCTCCAAAATGGTTTACAAAAGTTAAAATTGTTGTTTCCCTTGATTATCATTTCACTGTTATTGCTATGATAGATTCAGGGGCAGACATGAACTGTATTCAAGAAGGACTGATTCCTTCAAAATACTTTGAAAAATCTACTGAAAGATTGGTTTCTGCTAATGGTTCTCAGATGAAAATAAAGTATGAATTGAATAATGCTCATGTATGCCATGCTAATGTTTGTTTCAAGATTCCTTCTGTTCTTGTTAAAAATATGACTGATAAAGTGATTCTTGGTTTGCCTTTTATAAATGCTTTATATCCTTTTCTTGTTGAACATGATGGAATTACTACTGATCCTTTTGGACAAAAAGTAAAGTTTAAATTTGCTTCGAAGTTTGATATTGATACTAATACTGCTTCAAACATGATTCATGCTAAAATTAAACATCTTCAATTTCTTCAGCAAGAAGTTAGATACAAGAAAATTGCTGAACAAATTTCTGATAAATTGTTGCAATCCAAAATTGATAATTTTCAGAAAATGCTGATTGATGATGTTTGCTCCGATGTTCCTAATGCTTTCTGGCATAGGAAAAAACATATTGTTGATTTGCCATATGTCAAGGATTTTGATGAGAAAAATATTCCCACTAAAGCTCGTCCTATCCAAATGAATGTTGAAACTGTTGAATTTTGCAAAAAAGAAATCCATGATTTGTTGCAGAAAAAATTGATTAGGAATAGCAAGTCTCCTTGGTCTTTTTCAGCCTTTTATGTCCAAAAAAATGCTGAAATTGAAAGAGGAACCCCAAGATTAGTCATTAACTACAAACCACTAAATAAGGTTTTAGAATGGATTCGGTATCCTATTCCCAACAAGAATGACCTTGTCCATAGATTGAATGAAGCCGTTGTGTTCTCTAAGTTTGATATGAAATCTGGGTTTTGGCAAATTCAGATTAGTGAGAATGATAGGTACAAAACTGCTTTCACCACTCCTTTTGGACATTATGAGTGGAATGTTATGCCATTTGGCCTTAAAAATGCCCCAAGCGAGTTTCAAAATATCATGAATGATATTTTTAACTCCTTCAGTCATTTCACCATTGTTTATATTGATGATGTTCTTGTTTACTCTAGCTCTATTGACGAACACTGGAAACATTTGAATTCGTTTCTAGATACTATCAAAAGAAATGGTCTTGTTGTCTCAGCCAAGAAGGTTAAACTATTCCAAACCAAAGTTCGTTTCCTTGGCTATGATATCTCTGAAGGACAGATTCGTCCTATAGATAGAGCCATCCAGTTTGCCGATAAGTTTCCTGATGTTATCATTGACAAAACACAACTCCAAAGATTTCTTGGGTCATTAAACTATGTTGCAGACTTTTACAAAGATATGAGGAAACAATGCAAACCTCTGTTTGATCGGTTAAAAAGTAATCCTCCTCCTTGGTCTGATGTTCATACTTCTATTGTTAAACAAATCAAAACTCATGTTAAGACATTGCCTTGTCTTGGCATTCCTACTGTTGGAGCTTTCAAAATTGTTGAAACTGATGCCTCTGATGTTGGTTATGGTGGTATTCTAAAACAAAGAATTTCTCCTGAGTCATCTGAACAAATTGTTCGTTTATATTCTGGTATTTGGAACAATGCACAGTCAAATTATAGTACTATTAAAAAGGAAATTTTATCTATAGTACTATGTATTTCAAAATTTCAAAGTGATTTGTTAAACCAAAAAATTTTGTTACGTATTGACTGCAAAAGTGCTAAATATGTCATTGAAAAAGATGTTGAAAATATTGCCTCAAAACATATTTTCGCTAGATGGCAAGCTATTTTAAGCGTTTTTGATTTTGATATTGAATATATTAAGGGTTCTCAAAATTTTATCCCTGATTTCCTTACCCGTGAATTTCTGCAGTGTCACCATGACAAGTAGAAGACCAAAAGATAATCCTCCTGCTGAAACTGATAAACAAATTGTTAAAAAGGAACCTGCTTCTCCTCTTGAAATAACCAACCGTTTCACCACCCTAGAAACCATCCCTAGGATTAATTACTCCACTGTTCTTGCTTCATCTTATGATCCTTATGCCTTAACCCCTGTTAACCGGCCCATCAAAACTGTTTATCCAAAAAATTCCCCTCAATACATCAAAAAACAATATTTCCAACACCTGTTTTATATTGAACCCAACAGAGCCTCTATTTCTGATCCGCTCAGACTTGCTAGGAGTTATTTCCCTCCAAAGTTTCATTGGATTTCGGAGCATAGGGAAAAGAATTTAAATTACTATTCTGATCTTCTGCGCCATGAAAGATCTATTATTATTAACACCATTTCTGATCACAACGATGCTTCCAAAATTATTTACCACAGTGTTTACTTGGCCAATTTTATTTCTGAAGAACAATGGGGCTCTTCTCTTACATCTACCAGAACAATGCCAAGTTCCCCCATTCCCTATTCATATTATGATTATATCATGGCTTGGTCAAGATTCATGCTGCACCAGAATGAAAACATGTCTCATTCCTGGTTTGTTAACTTTGACAAAGAATTCACTGGTGATTTGCCCCTTTGGTTCAACCGCTGGTGGGCCCAATTTGGTCCTATTGTTGATTTATTTCCTGCACCATTGCTTGAAGCTTTCAACAGTTTCAAGAAATGTTTTAGGTGTGATGCTTATGAAGCCAAATTTCCTGCCTTGCTTCATTTTGTTAAAAAATATAAAATACCTTGGATATTGAAATGGCAATATGAGAAAGATGGTGATGTTCTCTCCAGGCATTGGTATGTAAAATGGTGGGGAAATTTCCCTCACACTCAAAAGATCATTACCGCTGTTGCCTTTATCTTTAGAGAATCTTCATCTGCTGCTGCTTTGCCCATGACCAAAGATCGTTCCCCTATTCAAACCCCTGCTCCTGTTGATGCTCCCTCTTCTTCTTCCGGCAAAAATGTTCAGACTAAAAGCTCCTCTATTGACAATTTGAGAAAGAATCCTGATGCTCTTCTAGCTTTACTCAAATGGGCAGAAGAAGCTGTTGCTAATCAGGAAGAATCCAAAGAGTCCTCTGAAGAATCTGTTGCTCACAACCCTTATTTCCCATATGACCAGGAGCTGTTTGGACATGATGAAGATACTCCAAATCTTCGAGAAAATTGAGCTTATTTGTCTAGCCTGCATAAAGGCCAAATGCTACACTGTTTACTAGTGGACTTTCACTGTTAATTTCCACTCCTGATGATACTGTTTACTAGTGGACTTTCACTGTTAATCTCCACTCCTGATAATAATGTTCTGAAAAGTTGATTCTCCGTGTTTCCCGTAACTTTTAGTCACACCAAGATTGCTTTCAGCAATTTATCTTTTACTGTTAACCTTTACTGTTCATGAGTACTGTTTACTCAAAACTTTGCCTATTTAAGGGGGGATGTCCCTTAAGGGTTTTTTCTCAAGCAAAGTTAGAAGCTAAGTTTTAGTTCTGATTTCTCTTCCCTTAGAACTAGCCTTCTTAGAGAGAGAACCCATTTGCTTCCACTACTACTATTGCTCTACTACTACCTTGTTCATCCTTGTTCACTACAAACCTTGTAACTAGGACTAGTTCAAGCTTTGTAACTGTTGAAATCTTGTATTCACTACTACTACTGTAAGTGTTTATCCTACTTTCAATAAGAAGTATTTTCAGTTCTATGTTCATTACTTTACTTGTTGCTACCACCACCTTGGACGGATTACCGCCATACCGGATGGTTTTAAATTGCTTTCATTTATTTTGAACTATTGTTCTTATTTACTTTGAATTATTTTGATATATACTGCTTGGCTGGTTCTACCGCCTTATTATTGTTCTTACATTCAAGTTATTTATTTTCAAGCTATTTACTTTCAAGTTCTTTACATTATTTCCATTTACAATATTACTGTGCTTCTGTCTCCTTCTCTTCAGCAGCGTGTCCCCTTCAGAGCCACTCTTTTCTGGCCAGTGGTAATGTGGTTGTGTTTTTGTCTTCTTGTCCGTGTCTACCCGAACGCTTGATATTCCGTTGTTGTGTTCCCTTCTTACCGTCGTTGGCGCCACCCTAGTCGTAAAGTGAATTCCTAGGACCTAGCTGTAAGGCCTGTTTGAGCCAAGAGAGGGCGTGTAGGGCATGAGAGGTATGAGGTTGGTTAGGGTATGTGTTACGAAATGCAACGGTTGTGAGAAAAACATGATAACTGAGTGTTGAACCTAGGATAGTATGGATAAGTTGTGGAGATCCAACTCCTCTATCAGCTCCAGGACTAGTTGTCCTCCTGATATTGTAAATGAAGAAGATCACACTATTGATGATAATGAGGTGATCCCTGATTTTCGTAAATGGACTATTCCTAAAGTTGATACTAAAACCATTTATAAAACTAGTTTTGTTGAAAGTACTTTTCATTCTGCTTACAAAGCTAGAACTGTTGAACAAATTTTCTCTATTTCGAGAATTCATGAAAAATGCTGTTTGTTTACTAAAAAGAATATTAATGACTTCCTTGCTGCTAAAAAATTCAGTTATTTGCATATTGGTATGGTTCAAGTTGCTATTAAACCACTTACCCGAAAGGGTATTAATGCTTCTGTTCTCATGTGTTTAAGAGATGCTAGATTTAAGATTTTTAAAGATAGCATTCTTGGAATGATCACTACTTCTTTGTATGATGGTCCTGTTTATTTTAACTGTTATCCTGATCTTACTCTTGCTTTGGATGATCCTAATATTGTTAAAGCTTTGACTTTGAATATTGCTTCATCTGGATATCACATGGAAGAGGGTAGTAAGCCTTTTGCTTTGATTTATCGCATTTATTACAAACTAATGGGTACTCAAATGAATCCTTATGCTATAATGCCTAGAGAACCTTCAGGTAAAACCATGTTAATTAAATGTTCAACTCCTGATGCTAAAATCCAAGTTCCGAAAATGATTCAATGGCAAGATGTTAAACTTCCTAAGGATTGGTTGTTAGAACAAGAAACCCCTCCTGCTAAACCTATTTTTGATGAGCTTGATCTCACCCATATTCAACAATATCTTGATGGTACTGTTAAAATAAGTTTTCAAAACAATCCACCTTTGAGGATCAACGAAGGAAGACATTCCTTTGCTGGATCTGAAACTATTTCAAAAAGAGACCACGAGATCAATGAATTTTTGAAAAAGAATTTGGAAACATCCTCTGATTTAAAGTTAAAAGGTATTTCAAGTGATAAATCCCAATTTAGCTCTGTTTACTATTCAACTAAACCTGAAACTTCCACTCCATTTAGTAAAACTGCTAATGAAGATGAGGAAGATACTGTTTCTGTTACTCCATCTGATCTTGATTCTCCTATTGAAACTCCTCCTATTTACCAAAATCAATTAAGAGTTTTGACTGTTTTAAATGATGATTTTGAAATTGATTGGGATTCTTTGTACAATGAGTTTATGCTTGCTTCAAACAAAACCAAGAGAAAATATTTCCAAGATAATTTTGCTCAGTCTGATAAAGACCGTGTTAAAAGAAAATGGTTGGAAATGATGAATCAATTGAAAAAACATATTTTGTTTTTTGATTTTCTTGAAAACCATTATGTTCCAAATAATGAGGTTTCAAAACAACATTTGAATGTGATAAAGAAATCGAATTTTGTTAAGATTGATAAAACCATTGTTAGGTCTAGTCATCCTCCTCTTGATTCAATTTTGATAACTACAAAAAAAGATGAAGTGACAAAAGAGGAAGTGAAGGCCTCTCCTTTCAAAATTGCTGATGATCAAACTCCCATTGTTAGCCTTATTGAACAAAACAATATATTTATATATATATATATATATTGTCTTTGTATCTGATACTGATTGTGTATATTCTTTTTAATTTTTAATTTTTTATGATGTTATTTGTGTGAATGGGTGCATGTATAGTATAAATATAAGTTATATAACCTAACTTTATATAATTTCATAATTAGGAAATTTAATGTGTTTTTTACATGTTTGTGTATTGTTATCATGTTATTATAACTTTTTGTTATGAAGTTAATGATTCAAAAAAAATAAAGTTAATAATTGTTCAAACATTTGATTTGATTAGCTTCTTGCTCACTTATCATAAAATCAGATAAAATCACAAGAACAGGAAAATATTTTTCATATATTTGACCAAACTACTATCAAATATATTAGCTTCTTGTTCGTGTTCACTTAGGGGGTGTTTGGTAGAGTAGTTTGAGAAAGGTTGTTTGTAGTTTTTTGAAATACGTGTGGGGTGAAAAAATGTGTAGAAATGTGTGTAATTTATATATTACTAAAAGTTGAAGCGTAGCATTTAATGTTGCTACGCTCACATTGAGCCACATCAGCAGTCATGTCATTTTTATCATCTTTTCTAAATTTTTCTTACAACTTTAAAATAGTTTTTATCAATTTTAAAATAGTGATAAATATAAAATATTTTATAGCCCTATCTCCACTATAAAGCCCACTTCTTATACATTTAATTACACCATAAAGCCCAAAGCCAAAGCCTTTTCAACTAATACTTTTTAAAACCCTTTGTTTTCACGATTTCAACTTTTTGTCTTCCTGCACGGTTTCAATTTCCTCTCCCCACGTTTTAGTTCTTTCCCCTTCCCCACTTTGTTCTATAGTTTCACATTTAATTCACGCCAACCTCTCTCCCTTCTAACAATGGCCTCTTTGTCTTCCTTCCTTCTTGTCTTCCTCTCCTCACACTACTATATAAATACTGACAGAGGCGGGATGATTCGGTGGAGGTATCTCTAAATCCCAGTTTCTTTTGTGGTACATTCTTTTGCTTGATTTTTTTTTCCTCTTTTTACTGCCTTTTTCGTACTGTGGTGTGGATGATTGTTTACTGCCTCTTTCATAGGGTGTTGAATTTTTGATTGCTGGGTTTTTTAATTGGAGTTTTACCTCTTTGGGTCTGTTCATTTTTTCATTTTTTTTTTTTTAATTCGATGTGATTCCAATGACTTAGTATGACTCTGATTTCTTAGTGTAGTGTTGTGGTGTTTGCTTCCGCTGTTTTCCAACAATTGGTATTAGCGCCTACTTCACTATCATGATTGTATAATATGTTGATTGGGTTTTAGAATCAAAGCAAATTGTTTTCCTGGTGTTTCAATTTTTTGCAGTAATTTTTCTGCATAATTGTGTTTATCATGGTCTATGGTTTAGACATGGTTTGATATTCATGGTTTTGATTTTAAGTCATTGTGCAAGTGTTTTTATTTTGTGCTAAGATTGTGTTTTTTAATCGAGATTTATGAGGCTGCTATGGTGTGGTTGATTGTTTACCGCCTCTTTGTTAGGGTGTTGAATTTTTTATTGCTGGGTTTTTGAATTGGAGCTCTACCTCTTTTGGGTCTGTTCATTTTGAGTTTTTTGAAAATTGTTGGGTTTTTAATTCTATGTGATTCCAATGACTTAGTGTGACTTTGATTTCTTAGTATAGTGTTGTGGTGTTTGCTTCCACTCTTTTCCAACAATTGGTATCATAGCCTACTTCAATATCATGATTGTATAACATGTTGATTGGGTTTTAGAATCAAAGAAAATTGTTTTCTTGGTGTTTCAATTTTCTGCAGTAATTTTTCTGCATAATTGTGTTTATCATGGTCTTTGGTTTAGACATGGTTTGACATTCATGGTTTCAATTTTAAGTCATTGTGCAAGTTTTTTTATTTTGTGCTAAGATTATTTTTTTTAATCGAGATTTATAAGGCTTAAATCTCTCTCCCCACCTAAGATGTATCAAGATGGGATTATAATGACATGCCATCTATTATTCATCCTAGAAATATGGGTAGGACTGAATTACTAACCGTTATTATAGTAAAAAATCTAGGTGGGTCTATAAAATATGTCGTTGCAAGTTTCAACTTCCCATTAAATATGTAATTAACTTAAAATACGTCCAGGAAGTTGATACATCCTATTAAAATATGTCTTTCAAGAAGAGCAAAACATTATAGTAAACATTTTTTGCATCCTATTAATCTAGGTGGTTCTTGCTTGCAAGTTTCAACTTCCCATTAAATATGTAATTAACTTGAAAGATATATTGTAAAATGTTTTGCTCCTTTAGTTAATTAGTTAATTACATACTTCAAAAAATTAGTTCTTTAGTTCAAATTAGTTATAAAAAAAAAAAAAAAAAATGGAAAAGCATAGCAAATTAGTTCTTTAGTTCAAACATTTTATAAATTACGTCTTTAGTTCTTTTTTGAGCAATACATCTTTCACATATTTTCAATGCGTCTTTCCCATTTAATATTTGAAGTTGAAAGTATGTAATTAATTAATGAAAAAATATTTTTAATTAATTTTATAGATCTTTTTCATGTGAGAATGATATATTTTTAATGGCAATTTTTTAATGAAATTGGAGGGAAGACCTAAATTGCAGGCAATTTTTTATTGGCAATATCTCAATAGGGAATATCTAAATTTTGATTTTGACAGTTTTTAGAGTACTATTGCATGCTGTTCAATCAGAGGCATTTGTAAAAATGTTCATGCCCAAGCAAGTGATAATTGAATGATTACTCTTTATGTACTCATATCATAAAGGCATCTATGGAAAACTCTGATAAGATAAGCTACATTTACTCAAGAACTTCTCCACTGTTAGATTTGGTCACATGTATTTGCAAGTCCACTAAAAATATGTTAAATGATATAAATTCTTATATCATTTTTATTCATTCTTGCATTACTTTTTTTTTCTTATTTATTTATTGGTGATTCACAAGTGTCATAGATAGATTCAGAGCTATTACCACTATGGAGGTAGAAGTAGCAATATTTTGGATAAAAAATATATATATATAAGCGATTTGGGCTTGATACAGTTGCACATACTCAAAACATATTACTTCTCCTTTTTTGTAGTGTATTGTTTAATGAGTTGCTTTACTAGGAAATTCCATTGTCAACCAAACAGTTTATGTAACCAAAGGAATTATCCAAAAGAAATAGAACATTGTTGAATGAGTTGCTTTACTAGGAAATTCTATTGTAAATAAATTTGGAGTTGTTTCTTCAAGTATGTCCAACTCTCAATTATAAATAAAATGAAAAGGTTATGCTAACATATTTTTATATTATTTTTTGTGTGCTAAAATAATTTTTATGTTATCTTTGGGTTGCATGTGTAGGATGTTCAGTTTTTCTACCAATTTATCACGGATTATCTATTAAATTGCAAGTTCAAAAGTTGGAATATTTCTTTAGGTATCATTAAATGTCAGTTGTAAATAAAATGAAATGTTTTACTAAAATAGTTCTCATATTATTTTTGGTGGTGTAAGCTATTCATATTATCCACCTCTTATTTGGAATGATTTTTAGGTGGGTGTAATCAAATGGCTTTCTATAATTAAGACAAAACATTTAATGAAGAGATACCGCTACTTCTAGAATTGTTTCAAAGACACAAATCAGAGCTTAAATCTTTATGAGATTGAATATTGTCATTGATTAGTGAAATGGGTAGCTTAGGAGAGTATAAAAGTTAAGGGGGATAAAATAGTGCAAAAGATAGGGGTCCTCAAGTTGTCTTTCTTGGGTTCATAAATTTCGAACTGTAGAAGGGGAAAAAAAAAAAAAAAAAGGATGGCATATAGAGCATGTAGGTGAGAATTCGGGGCAGTGCTAAAATAGGTAGTGGAAGCTTTTAACACAAAGTGAAAGAGTAAAAATAGAGGGAGATTAAAACCAAAAACAAAGAGAGATTAAAAAAAAAAAACGATGTTGGTCTAAAAAATGAGGTTGGTTTAAGTATTTGGTTTGGGTCTTATCTTGTGATAGTTTCATTTATAATGGAACTACATAAGGCAGGAATCTTCAAATAGTCTTAGAAAAATGCTCTTCATGTTTCTTGTATGAACTTAACAACCAAGAATACACTATAAATAGATGACAGCAAAATCAATGCACCCCAAAACATAAAATATTAGATCCTTTTTTATTGTGTGTATTTGCACACGAGTGTTTGTGTTCATTCATTAAAAAAAAAAGTTCTTGGTAATTCAATGATGTCGATACCTGTCACCATTTTAATTACTGTTTTACCCACCCGTTGCTCACAAGTTACTTGTTAATTTGCATGTTTTAAAGTTGGATTGCTTATTCAAGAATGTCTAACTCTCAATTATAAATAAAATGAAAAAGGCTATGCTAAAATATATTTTATATTATCTTTTGGTAGTGTAGGTTGTTCATATTTTCTACCGGTTGATTATGAATTATTGCAAGTACAAAAGCTAGATTGTTTCTTCAAGTATGTCCAACGAATAAAATTTCCACATTCTATTCCAAATACTAATCTCTAATAATACACAATTAATTCCATCACCAAAACCTCCAATCACCATAAATCCTACAATATATTGATCATACATATATAATTCAGTTTAAGTAGTAATGCATAGAAAAACATTAATAATTAATCATATATAATAATAACACTATCAAAAACAAATTTATCACGCGCAACGCGCAGATCTGTGACTAGTGTTGTTTAAAATGTGAAAATATGAGTTTAAGATTGATAACCAAATAGGCCCTTAGTCACTAGCACCCTTGCACCTTATCTTGTATTTGACCAAGCTACTGTCAACTTTGTACTTTTTATTTGATGCTTACTCGCTCTCACCAATGCCTTTCCTTCCGTAGTCCAAGCGAAAGGGAGCTTCTAGATTTATACGGATTTTCTCACTCCACTTGTGGCTCATTCCAAAGTCAAGTGGAACAGAGAAAACTTAATGGTTAAGGTGGATTCATGATTGGCCGCCACAAGAGAATAGAGACCGTAAAAGTGGCTCCATGTGACTGAAAATGAGAGATATTATGTTTTCAATATATTTACAATACTTTCGCGACAAATTTTAAATAACATGTTATTGGCTATTATTAGTTGCCAAAAAAGTAATTCCAATAATGAATTCAAAATGTGATGAAAATGTTGCAAACGTATCTTTAAAAAAACCATATGAATGAGGTACTGGATAGTAATGCTGCAGTCTTTGCTAAGACAGCAACGATTGAGAGGTATGCTGATTGATCATGAAATACTGGCTGGGTGCATTCTTTTGAACGCAACCATGAATCCAAATTATACTTCAAAAATGACGGCCTTCTAGAACAGAGAATGTGTATCTTCTTCAGTCTTGGAGTTCATTGTTTTCAACACTTGTTAAAGATACTTGGTCTATAACCGTTTCAATTAAGCACATGTAATTATCAGATTAGATGATCCACTTTTATACTCTTTATAAATAATTATAAGAACAAAGTTTAGTTATAAAATTGGTTATAACCTAAGGTTATAATTTTCTTTAATAATATTAACATTACTATATATTTTGAAAATCTAATTGTTGAATTGTATGTTCGTTACACTTTTAATTCACATGTCAAATTTTATGTCAATTGGATATTATTTACTATATAATCTATAAGCTTATACATAATTTTAAATAACAAAAACTTGCAATTTAAACAATTTATTGATAATACAGTTGTTGATCTTTAATTTTCTAGAAATTTTGCTAGCATGGAAGATATAAGAAAAAAAATGTAACGAATAATGAATTTGTTAAAATTCACTTTTAATAAAAAGATATTGAATAAGGTTGTAACGTTAAGTTATAACCAATTTTGTAGCTAAACTTTGTCCTAAACATAATAAATAGGTTATGCTTTGTTGCTTTAAGCTTATAAATCAACCATTCTAAGATTCTATTCATTTTCCTTCAATTTATCATATATATATGACTCAAAATCAATATTATACAAATTGCTATGAAGCTGAGAGCCTCTTCATAAATTTTTGAGAAGTATTTTTAAGTAAATTACGTATTTAGTCCCTAACATTTATTCTACGTGTCAATTTGATCATTAACCTTTTAAATGTGTCTATTTAGTCTCTAACTTTTTTGGCATTGTGTCAAAATGATCCCTACTGTTAAGTGATTGATGAAAATTGTTGATGTGACTAATGGACAAAAAATTATATTATTTCATGCCACATAAACTGCCACGTTGGCATAGTATTAAAAATTTTAATTCAATTGTTAATTTTTTAAGGTTATGATTTTTTAAGGTTATGCTTAGAAAATTATGTTTCACACCTCATTGAGATTCCTTATGTCCACCTCACCCCCACCAGATAAATTGAGCATATGCTATCTAAAGGAAAGAAAATTGATACATAGAATTGAAAATTAAATTAACCTAAATAAATATTAATAACAATTCCTATTGTAAATGTCATTCAAAATCTAATATAAATGTAAATTTTAGTTTGTTTTTTCATACCTACTTTTGTTTACTCAATTGGAAGATTTGAAAAATATACCTCAACACGAGTTTAGAATTTGAATCAAAATCATTATTTTGATTAGGTTCTCCATAATCTCAATGAACTACTAATATATATTTCATTATTATTAAAATAAAGAAAACAAAAATAATTACTTCATAGTTAATGACAATCAAATTAAGAAACTAATCTCTCTCTTTTTTTTTAGAAACTTATCTAAATATGTAGGAGTTATACATGTAAGTTGATTTTTAAAATAAATAAAAAATAAATTAATTAACATAAAAGTGTTAAGAATATAGTAATAAATCTGCAAAGTTGTATCCTCACTAACTTGAATATTCTTAAAAGTTATGCAGAATTCAATATTTTTCTTTCTCTATTATTTTAGTTAAAATTTGGGTATATAACAAAAATATAGAGTATTTAGTGTGATTTAGGAAGAGAAAAAAGTTAGAAGATAGAAGAGAAAAAAGATTAGTGGAAGTTAGGGTTTTAGTGCGATTTAGGACATAAGTATGTTTTTTATAATTATTATTATAATTATGTGAGACTGATGCCTTTAGAACATTTATTATTAAATTATTTTTAAAAAGTTTTAATATTACTTTTATAGGAAATATAAAAAGATTGTCAAAGAAATCAATTAATTTTTTTTCCTAAAAAGTTTTAAAAAATATTTTCTAAACCAAGACCACATGATCAAAACAACTAATCATTTGGAGATAAAAGGGCTTTAAAGTCAATAGTCAATGCTTTGAGTAGGATTTGGAATCACTGTATGGGATATTTTTTGGACAAGTATATTTCAAACTTGTCCTCCTTCTAGAACAGTAATTATTGTTGATAGTGAGAAGTGTAAGCTGATTAGCTTGGCTGCCAAGAAAATGAGTTTATATGGACTAGTAATCTACTATAAATGAAAAATCAGAACGCACTCAAGATATCCTGCCAAAAAATTTGAATTTACATTGTGTCTCGAGAACTCCTGACAGCCTGCCCTTTCTTAACATTTCTGTTGCCGGATTCCGGCAAGCTTTGCCGGAATTCTTTTCTTAGAAGTTTTAAGACTTCAACAGGTTTGGTGTTATTGCTCCTTTTACTCCCAATTTAACACTCACAAGTAAGTGGTCGAAACTGTTCTTATAAGAACTTTTTCATTTTTCATTTTTCTTTTTTTGGAACCAGAACGTTAAGTTATGTCTCTTATAATTATGTGTTTCTTTAGATTATTATGTTGTTTTGCTGTTGTTGAACCGTCCAAAGTCATGCATACATAGATAATCAATGCAACTCCTATTGATTATTTTGCTTTTTTTTTTTCCTTTTTTTCTTTTCTTTCTCTCTCACTCTTTTAGAGACTTGCATTAATTCAATGGCTAGCCTGTGGTCAAGGAACACTGAGGTAAAAAATGAGTCTAACGAAACTATGGTGGTGAAAGTGACCCGGGATCCTGGCAATTTTAAAGTAAAAGAATTTAGAATCCCAGCTGGTGATCACATATATATGTGCTACAACGATTTTGGCATTGAACATAATCCAGATCGTCCTGTCAATGTTAGAGTTTATGTGGGAGATGAACATAAGTTAGATGTAAGAGCATCCAGAATAAGGGACAGTGGGAAAATTCTATTGGGCTACGAGAATGGCAGGGTCACCCCCACTTTTATTGACATATTTATGGTTGCCAGGATCGGGTACTTTTGTAGACTACAGCCTCTGAATTTGATTATTGTGTGCTTTTATTTTTTTTAATAAAAAAAGTTCATTGCTTACTTGCTTTATTATGGTTTCACAGATTAATTATCAAGATGAAAGGCGCAACAAAGAAGATTAAAAAGTTATTGGGGAAACAGATGGAGAAGAGGTAGAAGAAATAGTGAAAGGGTAACAGATGGGAAAGTTTAGGACATTGGAGAAACTTTGAATGTAAATATAATTTGGTCATATAGCCCCCTTCTGTCCAGTCTGCCCTGTTGTAGATAGAATGTGTTGTGGACCTGTGGTGTACAGATATAGAATGTTCATTGACTTCTATATTTATTGCGATTACTTGGACTTGTGTGTTTGGCATGGATTATTTTTGTCAACTTATTTTGCTATTCAGCTTATTTTTACTATTATTTATGGGACTTATTGTATATTTTGGTACTATTCATGAGTTTTATTGTACTATTTCAGCTAATTTTTATCTTTATTTATAATATTTTTAATAAAAAATTTTCAGTTTTAGTATAAGCGGATCTCAAACGGATACTTAGAAGTGATTTTATTTATATTTTCCCAACACTTAAATGAGTTGCATCAATAAGGAGGTCTTGTTGTAGATTGTAAAATAGCACAAAAGAACCTATATTCACCTTGGATGTAGGCCACAATACCATGGCACCCGAAGGAAGTTGGGAGGAGTTTCTCTCTTGCAATGTTCGCGTCCTTATGTACCCAAATAAGCGCATTACAAAGGTGTAGCATGTGAACAAGAAGCCATACGATTTTTGTGTATTATGAGATCGGATGATGCACTTTACACAGGTTGCAAGACAAGTAAGATGGGTGTGAGAATGAATATTGTTGGACAAAATAGAGCTAGAAGTCAACATTTCAAGGAGGATTAGAGTGCCTGATTATGTGTTAAACTTGAACCAGAGTATTACATATGTACTTCCTAAAATCTCATATATATATATATATATATATATGGATCCACAGAAACTTCATAAATTTCATAGAAATTTTTTTCTACGAATTTGTGATTGTGGAACATATCTTTTAGGTCTAACTTAGCATGCTTCTGAACAAATCAACACCGTTCTCAATAGTGTTTTTTTGGCATTTCCTCTAGTGCACTAGCATAAGGTGGCATAGACAAAATGTAGCTAAAGTACCATTCAATAGATTGCATCAACCATGACAAAATGTTCCAGACTTATTTGGCTCGAAAAAATCAGCCTTGAATGACAAGTACTAATAATATCCAGAACAAAGGAATAGCCAAAAAAGTATGAGGCAGCAATTATAATCCTGATCAAACTATTGTATCCAAAAAGTGTTATTGATTGGCAGTTCGCCTCGATTGGACTCTCCCCAATTTTAATGTCCCCAACTAAAAGTAAGAGATCTGGACTTGTGATCATAGACTTTTCAAAAAGCCCCGATGATTAACCACCAAAGTTTCTGTCCTTACCAGAAAAAGTGAAATATAAATGAAAATTCTCTCTACTGGTCTCTACTTCGTAGAAAAGATGAATTGTGACAGTGAGAAAGAGACAAAAAGGTCAACAATGAGTTTAAGGTTGGATTAAGTCTATTATCTTCCTTTTAAGACTGTATACTACATGAATAATTAAATCATTCATCTTCCAGAGGATCATGCAATGCGTGCAACTCAAAATATTGTTAATACCATAATAACAATATTTAATTAGTAGAAACAAAAATAAATGAGGTATCTATACCAGATATAAGCATGAACATCATTAGTAATTTATTTAGTGTAGTGCTGTAGCCCCATGGTTCCCAACAAGGCAGGCAGGCACAACTGGATAGAGGAGCTTTGCCTTTTGTTGTAACAGAAGAGACGGTGTGGATGTCACTGTTGCATATAATATTGATCATTGTCCAATTCAATATGTGTTATCTTCTGCAAAGATGCTCCTGTGACTTTAGAAGCTTAAAATAATTGATATTGAGTTGGGAAGCTGACATGATGGAGACACTGCATAAACAATGCTGAGAGAGTGTCTAGATCCAGATCAAAATCATGTCACAATTCATTGACATATAAAAATAATGAGATTCCTTTTGTCCACCTCACCCCCACCATATATATTGAGAAGATGTTAACTAAAGCAAAGCAAATTGATACACAGAATTTTAAATTCAACTGCAAGACGTCTTTCTTGTTTTAGGAAAACATGGCTGCCTCTCCTGTCAACCAAACCTCCCTTCATCATTTTCGCTCCAAAAGTTTTCCCACAAGGGCACACCCGCTCATTTCAGAATTCAATGAACAATTGAGCAGAGTGAGAGGTTCTGAAACAACCTCTTCATCATCAACATCATTAAGCCAGAAACTCATTGGCCTTCAAGATTTGCATGACTCTGTTGAAAACTTGCTGTTGTTGCCATGCACTCAAGCCTTAGCTCAAGAGCAGCATCAGAAATGGTTTAATGAGCTATTGGATGGATCTCTCAGGCTCTTGGATGTGTGTGGTATTGCAAGGGATGCATTGTTGCAAACAAAGGAATGTGCACGTGAACTTCAATCAACCCTGCGCAGAAGACATGGCAATAAAATGGAGCTTGCGAGGGAGGTTGAAAAATACTTGGCCTCAAGGAAGGTTGTGAAAAAGGCAATGCAGAAGGCCTTAAAGGGCATGCAAACTAAGTTGAACTGTAAGAAAAATGAAGATCTAGCCATGGTGAGCTTGTTAAAAGAGCTAGAAGCTGTAACTTTCCTGGTCTTTGAATCACTATTGACCTTTATAGCTGGACCAAAGTTGCAATCCAAATCAAATGGTTGGTTTGTGGTTTCCAAGCTGGTGCACCAGAAAAAGGTAGTCTGTGAGGATGAAGAAACAGATGCAAATGAATTTGACAAGGCAGATGCAGCATTACAATCTCTCAATAGTCACAAGACAAGCAAATCTGATTACTCCATTCTTGTTCAAAATGTGCAGAACTGGATGGGGAAGTTGGAGTCAAGCATTGAAGATGTTGAAGAGGTGCTTGAATGTCTTTCTAGGCATCTAGTCAAAACCCAAGTTTCCTTTCTCAACATCCTCAACCACTAGCCCTAAAATCATTATGGGCATGAATTTTGTCTGTAAATTTTTACATGATAGACCTTCTCTTTTTGTACACATTAATGAATGAAATACAGATATATTGTGTCTTCTACATCTATCTCAATTCACTCTCATTAAGAAATAATTGAGTATTCATTCCTAGCACAAGTGTAACGACTCCACCCTACCTGTGTAGATATTGTCCGCTTTGGGGTATCATACCCTTCACGGTTTTGTTCTTCCTCAAAGCACACAGTAGTGGGGGAAAAAGCCTCTACACATTGAAGGGAGGTCATTCCTTATAAACACATTCCCATGTGTTTTCTTAGGCGATGTGGGATTCTATGGAATGCAAGACCCCCCTTTTTGGGTCACTACAACAAGAATGGTTCAATTTTAATAAATTCTAGAATATTGGATCTCACAAAATACCACGTAAAAGTTTAAGTCTCAATACCTCTGTACAAAATTTGGTAATAAAAATATAGTAAATGATCATCTCACTTGTTGAATCCATTGGACCTTGTGAAATATATAATAGGAGGTGGTTTGAGTCACTGAAATTTAAATTTGGTGCCTCAAAATGTTTTAACATTCTAAACTACGGGTTCCCTTGATATACACTGTGCATTAAGAGGATGCAGGGCTTGAATCTGGTTGAGGACCAAGCTCCTCCACTTAGAGAGCTGGAACAGAAAATCAGAAAAGAAAAACAAAAACAAGAGATATAAATGTTCTGACTGTTTCAAATAATTTGATTAATTCACATTTAAAATCATTGACACTCACATGGTTTACTTGAATGTTGTATGCTTAAGCAATTAATAATCCTGACTGTCTCCCTTTGAGAGACAACCCATGTTATTAATGAATCAGCCTATAAAATTTTCTACATTATGAACAGAAATGGAGAAGTCTCTTATGCAGATCTTGCCTGTCTACGGCACAACAATCACATAGTAAGTCAATAATATCATTAAGAAACGAACTATCATATACAGGTGTATGTGATTTAACTTATAAAATCACACGAGTACTTCCCTTCATGGCATAAAAGTTTGATCATTGATATATAAAATATTCAACATACGTGTGGTAACAGCACCATGTTCTCAAATAAGAAATAAGCATTAGCCATTCTAACAATAGCTCAGCTTGAGTTTCTAGGAGACAAGATGGTTATGTCACTCGTGCACACATGTATTATAAAATTACTATAACTGTGTAATATGTGTTACATTAATTACAATCAGGTTGTCTTGTCTGCTATATCCATTAAATTCTCATTTGAAATTCATAGATTTTTAAATTCTAGTTATGTTAATTATTTACCGTAATTGCAAACATATGTATATGCATTTCTTTCTAAATTCATATGTTACTTATATTGTAAGAAATATATGAATCCTTATGGTTTCCAGCAGCAATGATTAATAATTTGCATAGTACTACTGAATAAAGAAAGGTAGGACCATCATATTGGTGGTTAGTACAGTAGAAGGGAACATGGTGAAAGGCTTTTCTTGATGTGAAACCCACCTTCCTTCCAAGTATGTTTCCTTTTATTGTACTTGACCAAGTTTTCAATCCGTGAGAGATTATCAATTTATGAGAACAAGTGACAATGCAGTCTTGTCTATCATAAATGGATACACCAGCAAACAAATGGGGCATTACTCTCTCAATAATTTCTGCAACGTCTGGTTTATCTGTAATTGTTTTACAAAATTATATAAGACATAGTATCTTATTATCAGGTGGCACTGCAACATTGTCTCCCATAAGTTCATTTCCCAGCTTCATATATAGCATCATTGGTGGCATAATTATTTATCAAACATTAGGTCATCTAACTTCAATTGCAATTTAATAACTTCATATTTTTTCAATCATTTTCTAATTCAATATGTAGTGTTATCTTCTACAAAGATGCTCTTGTAAGTTAAGAAGCATAAAATAATTGGATGTTGAGTTGGGAAGCTGGCTAGAGGGAGACACTGCATTGACAATGCTGAGAGAGTGTCTAGATCCAGATCAAAATCATGTTACTACTCATTGAGATTTGAAAATATTGTGATTCCTTATGTCCACCTCACCCTATCATATATATTGAGAAGATGTTAAATAAAGCAAAGCAAAGCAAGCCAATTGCTACACAAGATTGTACATTCAACTGCAAGAAGTCTTTCCTGTTTTAGGAAAACATGGCTGCCTCTCCTATCAACCACCACTTTCGCTCTAACAGCTTTCCCACTAGAGCACACCCACTCATATCAGAATTCAATGAAAAATTGAGCAGATTGAGATGTTCTGAAGCAACCTTTTCATCATCAACATCATTAAGTGAGAAACTCATTGGCCTTCAAGATTTGCATGACTGTGTTGATAACTTGCTCCTCTTGCCTTTCACAAGCCTTAGCCCAAGAGCAGAATCAGAAACGGTTTAATGAGCTGTTGGATGGATCTCTCGGGCTCTTGGATGTGTGTGGTATTGCAAGGGATGCATTGTTGCAAACAAAGGAATGCACTCATGAACTTCAATCAACCCTGCGTAGAAGACATGGCAATAAAATGGAGCTTGCAAGGGAGGTTGAAAAATACTTGGCCTCTAGGAAGGTGGCAAAGAAGGCAATTAAGAAGGTCTTAAAGGGCATGCAAACTAAGTTGAACTCTAAGAAAAATGAAGATCTAGCCATTGTTAGCTTGTTAAAAGAGCTAGAGGCTGGAACTATCTTGGTTTTTGAATCACTCTTGACCTTCATATCTGGATCAAATTTACAATCAAAATCAAGAGGCTGGTTTGTAGTTTCCATGCTGGTGCACCCCAAGAGAATAGCATGTGAGGGTGAAGAAACAGATGGAAATGACTTTGAGAAGGTAGATGCAGCATTATAATCTCTTGTTAGTCACAAGACAAGCAAATGTGATTACTCCATCCATGTTCAGAATGTGCAGGACTGGATGGGGAGTTGGAGTCGAGCATTCAAGATGTTGAAGAGGTGCTTGAATGTTTGTCAAGGCGTCTAGTGAAGACCCAAGTTTCCTTTCTCAATATCCTCAACCACTAGCTTAGAAATTATCATGGGCATCCATTTTTGGCTGTAAATATATACAAGTTGATAGGCCATCTCTTTTTGTACAAATACACTGTTAACGTATATTATGTTATGGGCTTTAGGCCCAGCTAGATTACTTGTATAGCACACTTGTACTTGTACTTGTACTACACTTTACTTGTACCGCACACATATGTCTTCTATATAAAGGCACTGATGTATATTCTTTGATTTGAGAAATACAATACTATTGCATTCAGTATTTCTAACATACACGAATGAAAAACACATATTTTCTCTTCTACTTTTAAGTCAAGTCACTGCCTCCATCAAATATTTTCCCATGTCACTTTTGAATTATATTCCAAGAGTATTAATTTCTAGTTCAAGAACGGTTCAATCTTTATTAATTCTAGGATATCGGTCTCACAAATTACCTCGTAAAATTTAAAATCTGAAGTCAACTGTACAAAATTTGGTTATAAAAATATAGTAATTGGTCATCTCACTAGCTGAATACATAGAACTTGTGAAATTAGTTAACAGAATTTGAGTCATTGAATTTTAAATTTGGTGCCTTAGATTGTTTTAGCTCAAGGAATTGAACATAAAAACAGAAAAGGAAAACATGAAATCCTAGCTGTCAATATTTTGATTGTCTTAAATAAATTGATTAATACACATCTAGAATAATTGTGACTCATATGGTTTACTTGAATTTCTGTGCTTAAGCAATTGAAAATCCTGACTGTTGGGACAACCCATGTTTTTAATGAATCAGCCAATAATATTGTCTACAATATGATCAGAAATGTAGAAGTCGCATATGCAAATCTTGCCTGCCTATGGCACAAACATGATGTAAATAAATTATTAAGCTGTACGTGTGATTTTAGACAGCTGTTGCTGCATGTGGACAAAGTGAAGGTCTGTAGAAGCTCCAACATGGTAAAGATATACTAAATACTAAACATTGCCACTAAATATGGGTGAAATTATAGTTTCATTAGAAATAACAGAGACCATGACATACTCTTATCTTGTAAACATGATAATTTTCAGGCCGAACAAAGAGTATGGAAGAATTTGATACACGTATTTATAATTAAAAATCTACAGGAAGTAAGTAGTACCAGGATGACCAACACTCAATACACTGAAGAAAATTTTCCAGATTTTAGGAATTACTGCCTGATTGTAATAAACATTATTTTTCATTGCATGAAACTAATAATTTAATAATATTTATGTGTGCACCAGGGGTACAGACTAACTGCCTGAAAGGCAGGCGTGTAGGCTGGATATAATGGCTATTTCCTTTTCTTGTCATTTGTTATATAGTATATTTTAAATAAATGTAAGAAGATTCTCTTCTGATTTTTTGAATTTAAATGTGATTGAATGTGAGTTGGAGAGCTGGTGAGAGTAGACATTGGAAAAACATTGCTGCAATAGTGAGTTGGAGTGCAGGTTCAATGCTTCTAATATGTAGTGTTATCTTCTGCAAAGATGCTCCTGTAATTTAGATGCTCAAAATAACTGGATATTCAGTTGGGGGGCTGGCAAGAGGGAGACACTGCATAGACAATGCTGAAAGAGTGTCTAAATCCAGATCAAAATAATGTTACAACTCATTGATATTTGAAAATATTGAGATTCCTAATGTCCACCTCACCCCATCATATATATTGAGAAGATGCTAACTAAAGCAAAGCAAATTGATACACAAAATTGTACATTCAACAGCAAGACGTCTTTCTTGTTTTAGGTAAAAATGACTGCCACTCCTGTCAATGAAACCTGCCATCACCATTTTCGATCCAACAGCTTTCCCACTAGAGCACACCCACTCATTTCAGAATTCAATGACCAGTTGAGCAGATTGAGTGGTTCTGAAACAACCTCTTGATCATCAACATCTTTATTCCAGAAACTCATTGGCCTTCAAGATTTGCATGACTGTGTTGATAACTTACTCCTGTTGCCTTGCACACAAGACTTAGCCAAAGAACAGCATCAGAAATGGTTTAATGAGCTGTTGGATGGATCTCTCAGGCTCTTAGATGTGTGTGAATTTGCAAGGGATGCATTGTTGCAAACGAAGGAATGCATACGTGAATTTCAATCAACCCTGTGCAGAAGACATGGCAGTAAAATGGAGCTTACAAGGGAGAATGAAAAATACTTGGCCTCTAGGAAGGTGGTAAAAAAGGCAGCACAGAAGGCCTTAAAGAGCATGCAAACTAAGTTGTACTCTAAGAAAAATGAAGATCTAGCCATGGTTAGCATGTTAAAAGAGCTAGAAGTTGTTACTGTCATGGTCTTTGAATCACTCTTGAACTTTATAGCTGGAACAAAGTTGCAATCAAAATCAAGTGGCTGGTTCATGGTTTCCAAATTGGTGCACCCAAAAAAAATAGTATGTGAGGGTAAAGAAACAGATGCAAATGAATTTGACAAGGTAGATGTGGCATTGCAATCTCTCATTAGTCACAAGACTAGCAAATCCGATTACTCCATCCACATTCAGAAAGTGCAGAACTGGATGGGGAAGTTGGAGTCAAGCATTGAAGATGTTGAAGAGGTGCTTGAAGGTTTCTCTAGGCGTCTTGTCAAGACCTGAGTTTCCTTTCTCAACATCCTCAACCACTAGCCCAGAAATCATCATGGGCATCAATTTTGTCTGTAAATTTGTTCAACATTATAGACCTTCACTTTTTGTACAAATACATGAATGAAATACACACATTTTGTCTTCTACTTCTAACTCAATTCATTGTCTTAAGTAAATATTTGCTATTATCACTTTTGAAATATGAGCAGTGATAGTTATATGGTGTGTACAGGATGCATAGTTGAAATCATGTTTTGAACACACGATTTAGAGTCTGTGTGTATAGTTGGGTGCAAGACAGTGTGTGTAACAATATTTTTCCTTGAAATATATTCCAAGAGTATTCAATCCTAGTGCGAGAATGGTTCAATTTTAATAAATTCTTGGATAGTGGACTCACAAAATACCTCATAAAATTTAAAATTCTAAGTCCACTATACAATATTGGTGATAAAAATATAGGAAATGGTAATCTCACTAGTTCAATCCATTACTACTTGTGAAATACGTTAAAAGAAGGAGGAGGTTTGAGCCTTTGAAATTTGAATTTGGTGGACTAGACTGTTTTAGCAATCCTGCCTACGAGTTCCAATTTCTACTTGCCCTAAATTAGGGAAATGTTAATGGATGTTCTAAGGGCATTCGTTAATTAACCATTTTTATAATCTTCTTGTGAGAAAAGAAAAAACCAATTGACTTTTTTGACAACTTATTATATTTCCTATGAAAGTGGTATCAAAAATTTCCTAAAATGGTTTTTTTTTAAAATGTCTTAAGGGCATCCATTAACAGGCTGAACACAAAAACAAAAAAGAAAAAACAAGACGCTAGAGAGCTGTCAATATTCTGCTTTTCTCAAAAAAATTAATTAAAATACATCTAAAATTATTGAGACTCTGACTCTCATGGTTTACTTGAATTTCATATGGTTAAGCAATTAAAAATCCTGCATGTCTATCTTTGAGGGACAACCCATGTTTTTAATGAATCAACCTAATAAAATTTTCTACATTATGAACAAAAATAGAGAAGTCATGTATGTAGATCTTGCCTGCCTATGGCAGAACAATCATGTTACTATCACATATAATAACCAATTAAATCATTAAGCAACATGCTAGCGTTTACAAGTGTACTGTGTACACGTGTGATTTAACTTATAAAATCACACGAATACTTCCCTTCATGACATAAAATATTGTGCAATAATATATCAAATATTCAACACCCGTGTGTTATCTGCACCAACTTCTCTAATAAAAGATAAGCATTAGCCATTCTAACAACAGCTCAGCCTGAGTTTCTGGGAGACAAGATGGCTATGTTACTCGTTCACAGATGTACTATAAAATAACCACGACTGTGTAATATGTGTTACATTATTTACAATCATGTTGTCTTGTCTGATGAATCATCCATTAACTTTTCCTTATCATTTCATAGCTTTTTAAAAATCTTATATTCATCATTCCATAAAATAACATGAGTCACTACAAAATAGCTTGAAACCGGATCCATTCATAATGGTTATTGTTTGGTAATTTTGTGTCGGGGAGACATTGAGCAAACATTGGTAGGCACAGCATTTAGATCCAAATCAAAATCATATTAGGACTCATTAATATATAACAGTGAGATTTCACATGTCAACCTCACAGATAATATATATTGAGCAAACTTGAGAAATTAGGTAAATTTTAAGACTAAGTTATACATAAAAGTCTAAGTTATAACCATGACCATCAATTGTAATTTATTAAGTGTCGCGCTGTAGCCTTCTGGTTCCCAGGAAGGCAGCAGGCAAACTGGATAGACAAGCTTTGCCCTTTGTTGTGCTAGAAGGGATGGTGTCAACACTGCTAATGTGTTGCATATTTAACGGATTATTTTCCAATTCAATATGTAGTGTTATCTTCTGCAAAGATGCTCCTCTAAGATAAGGAGCATAAAATAATTGGATATTGAATTGAGAGTTGGCAGGAGGGAGACACAGCACAAACAATGAGAGTGTCTAGATCCAGATCAAAATCATGTTACAACTCATTGATATTTGAAAATATTGTGATTCCTTTTGTCCACCACACCCCATCATATATATTGAGAAGCTGCCGAATAAAGCAAAGCAAATTGCTACACCAGATTGTACATTCAACTGCAAGAAGTCTTTCCTGTTTTAGGAAAACATGGCTGCCTCTCCTGTCAACCAAACCTCCTTTCACCATTTTCACTCTAACAGCTTTCCCACCAGAGCACACCCTCTCATTTCAGAATTCAATGACCAAATGAGCAGATTGAGATGTTCTGAAGCAACCTCTTCATCATCAGCATCATTAAGCCAGAAACTAATTGGCCTTCAGGATTTGAATGACTGTGTTGATAACTTGCTCCTGTTGCCTTCTGCACAAGCCTTAGATCAAGAGCAGAATCAGAAATGGTTTAATGAGCTGTTGGATGGATCTCTCAGGCTCTTGGATGTGTGTGGTATTGCAAGGGATGCATTGTTGCAAACAAAGGAATGCACTCGTGAACTTCAATCAACCATGCGCAGAAGACAGGGCAGTAAAATAGAGCTTGTGAGGGAGGTTGAAAAATACTCGGCCTCTAGGAAGATGATAAAAAAGGCAATGCAGAAGGCCTTAAAGGGCATGCAAACTAAGTTGAACTCTAAGAAAAATGAAGATCTTGCCATTGTTAGCTTGTTAAAAGAGCTAGAGGCTGTAACTATCTTGGTTTTTGAATCACTCTTGACCTTCATAGATGGACCAAAGCTGCAATCAAAATCAAGCAGCTGGTTTGTAGTTTCCAAGCTGGTACAGCCCAAGAGAATAGCATGTGAGGGTGAAGAAACAGATGCAAATGAATTTGAGAAGGTAGATCTGGCATTAAAAACTCTCATTAGCCACAAGCCAAGCAAATCTGATTACTCCATCCATGTTCAGAATGTACAGAACGCAATGGGGAAGCTGGAGTCAAGCATTCAAGATATTGAAGAGGTGCTTGAATGTTTGTCTAGGCGTCTAGTCAAGACCCGAGTTTCCTTTCTCAACATCCACAACCACTAGCCCTGAAATAATAATGGGCATCCATTTTTGTCTGTAAATTTGTACAAGTTGATAGACCTTCTCTTTCTGTAAAAATACATGAATGAAAAACACGTTTGCTCTTCAACTTCTAAGTCAATCCACTGCCTTTGACAAATACTGGCTCATGTCACAATTGAATTATATTCTAAGAGTATTCAATTCAAGTGCATGAATGGTTCAATTTTTTATAAATTCTAGGATATTTTTCTCACAAAATACCTCGTAAAATCTAAAATCTCAAGTCAACTGTTCAAAATTTGATAACATAAATATAGTAAATGATCATCTCACTACCTCAATCCATAAGAACTTGTGAAATTAATTAATAGAAGGAGGTGGTTTGAGTCATTTAAATTTGGTCCCTTAGAATATTTTAGCAATCCAGCCTATGGGTTCCAATTTCTGCTCCACATACAACGCTGTCCATTTAGAGAATACAGGGCTTGAATCTGGTTAAGGGCCAAGGTCCTCCACTTTAGGCAGTTGAACATAAAAACAGAAAGGACAACAAGACATCAGAGCTGTCAATATTCCAATTGTCTCAAATAAAATGATGAATACACATCTAAAATCATTGAGAATCACATGGCTTAATTGAATTTAGTGTGCTTATGCAATTAAAAATCCTGACTGTAGGGACAACCCATGTTTATAATGAATCAGCCCAATAAATAAAATTTTCTACATTATGAACAGAAATGGAGATGCCATATATCCAGATCTTGCCTGCCTATGGCACAAAAATGATATAGCAATCAAATTGACTAACCAATTAAATCACTAAGCAGCAAACTAGTGTTTACAGTAAAGTTATACATGTACATATGATTGAAGACAGAAGCTGCAGCATATGGATAAAGTGAAGGTCTTTTGAAATTCAACTTGGAACATATCTAAATGCTAAATGCGGGGGAAATTATAGTTTCTCTAGAAATAACACAGACCATAACATACTCAATCTTGTAAGCATAATAATATTCAGGACAAACATAGAGTATGAAAGAATTTGATACGTGTGTATATAATTAAGAACCTACAGGAAGCAAGTAGTACCAGGAAGACCAATACTACATACAGTGAAGAAATTTTCCAGATTTCGCATTGCATGAAACTGGTAATTTAATGATATTTATGTGTGCACGAGGGGTACAGACTACTGTCTGCCTGGAAGGCAGGCATGTAGGCTAAATATAATGGCTATTGCCTTTTCTTGTCCTTTGTTATAACGTATTTTTAAAGAAATTTATGAAGATTCCATTGTGATTTTTGAATTTAAAAGTAATTGATTGTGAGTTAAAGAGCTGGTTAGAGGAGACATTGCAAAAACATTACTGACATAATGAGTTGGAGAGCAGGTTCAATGTAGGTCAACACCACTCATGTCTTGAATATTCTATGGATTATTTTGCAACGTATTGTATATATGATTATCTGATATGAAAGTAGTACTGTGATTTTAGAGTTTATATAATGAGTTGGAGAACTGGTGAGAGGGAGACATTGCAAAAACATTGCTGAGTGTGTGTTTATATCTAGATCCAGATCCCAATCTCAATCATGTTATGACTGATTGATATTCCAGGAGGATGAGATTCCTCATGTCCCCCTCACCTCAAAAAATATATATTGAAGGGAAGCCACTGCAAATTGCTAAACCAAATTGTACATTCAACTGCAAGGCCTATTTCTTGTTGAAGGAAAACATGACTGCCTCTAATTTCAACTCAAAATCCCATCAACACACTCGCTCAAACAGCTTACCCACTAGAACACACCCTCTCATTTCAGAATTCAATGACCAATTGAGCAGATCAAGAGATCTTGAAGCAACCTCTTCATCATCAACATCTATATGCCAGAAGCTAAATGGCCTTCAAGATTTGCATGATTGTGTTGATAAGTTGCTCCTATTGCCATTCACACAAGCATTAGCCCAAGAGCAGTGTGAGAAATCAGTTAATGAGATTTTGGATGGATCACTCAGGCTCTTGGATGTTTGTGATATGGCAAGAGATGCCTTGTTGCAAACAAAGGTATGCACACGTGAACTCCAATCAACTCTGCGCAGAAGACAAGGCTATAAAATGGAGATCACAGGGGAGGTTGAGAAATACTTGGCCTCAAGAAAGGGAGTAAAAAAGGCAATGAAGAAGATCTTAAAGAGCATGCAAATTAAGTTTATTTACAAGAACACCGAAGATATTCTCATTATTAGCATGTTAAAAGACCTAGAAGCTGCAACTCTCATTGGATTTGAATCCCTGTTGACTTTTATTGGTAAATCAAAGTTGCAAACAAAGTCAAGCAGCTGGTCTTTGGTTTCCAAGCTAGTTCACCACAAAAGAGTGGCATGTGAGTGTAAAGAAACAGATGCAAATGAGTTTGAGATGGTGGATGAAGCATTGCAATCACTCATCAGTCACAAGCCAAGCAAATCTGATTTCTCTTTGCTTATTGATAATGTGCAGACTGGGCTCGGGAAGTTGGAATTAAACATTCAAGATCTTGAAGTAGTGCTTGCATGCCTTTCTAGGAGTATTGTCAAAACTAGAGTTTCCCTTCTGAATATCCTCAACCACTAGCCCGAAAATTGTCAGGGGCGTACTTTGTCTGTAAACAATTACAAAATCATACAGCTTATATACATGTACATGAATCAAATTTATTTTCACTTCTGATTCTAAAGCTATTCATTGGCTTAAAAATTTTCTCGCTTATTTCTTGCTGCTTAACTCTCTTCCTAGATCATCTAATTTTAGTACAAGATTTTATTTAATTCTTGAATACTTGATATTAAAATACTCTTGTCAGCTTCCAATTTTGGCTAGGATAAAAAATATGCAGATAAATCTGTTTTAAATGATCTCACATTTTTGGGATGTCCAATAGTCAAGATCATGAAAGGCTTGAACCTGGTTAAGGCCAAGCTTGACCACCTAACTGAATTTACACAATGAAAGAAAATATTATTTATTTAACAGTTAAAGACAGAAAGTCTTAAGGCAAACAATATTAATTTATAATTGACATCAGAGCTGCAATGATTCCGATTGTCTTTGGGAAGTTGAATAACAAAGAACTAAAATTAATTAGATTCACATGCACTATCAAATCTTCTTTCCCTATGAATTTAAAAAACTTGAATGCCTTTCTCTGGGGGACAGTCCAATATTTTATTCATTTAGGGATTGATTAATTTGTCTTTCTACAATATGAAACGAAATAAGTTACATAGCCTACCACCATTTCAATCATTGATAAAAATTGCTCTGCTTGCATGCTTAAACGTAAATAATAGCATGGTCCCCTGAAAGTTACATGAAAGTAGTTAAAAGTGGCAGTTGGGCAAAAGAAAAATTAATTCTTGGGAATTTTAAGGCCAAATCAAGAAAAAAGAAAAGTCTGAAAGAAAATGAAACGTATATTTGCAATATTCGGAACCAACAGGAAGCGAGGAGTATAAGGTACAGTCTGTTTTAAGAACAAAAACAGACGGTTATATCTAAACATCAAAGTTCAAAAGGTACAAAAATCTGAAAGTTCACAAAGAACATAGATACATCACTAAATTATCAACTCCTAACACCCTGAAACCAAAAAGCCAAACCTACTCCCCTTTTTGTTATGAAATGAGAAAGGGATATCTCAATGAGCTCTAGTCTGATGCTCCTTAATCTCTTTAATATCTTGTTCAATACGATTTAGGCGGGGTAGAATCTGATGCAAGCAAGGTAGAATCTGCTGCAGGAGATCCATCATATCAGATAATGTAGGTTGTGCAGCACCGGATGTAGACGGTCTGGACTCAGCAGCCATAGCATCTGCAATCTCATCAATATCTCGATCTAAGTCATCATCGGAATCACAGACAATCTGATTAGAACGTTTTACATGAGATGAACTGAGCTGAAGTGTACTACTCCCAGTGGCAAATAAGGGCTTTGCCAGAGCAGCTTGAGCACCAGATGTAGACAGTTTGGACTTAGCAGCAACAACATCATCAATCTCTCGATCTAAGTCATCATCAAAATCAGATTCAGATTGCCTTGCACGTTTAGATAAGGGCTTTGCTAGAGTAGCCTGAGCACCAGATATAGATGGTTTGGACTCAGCAGCAACAGCAATAGCAATCTCATCAATTTCTCGATCCAAGTCATCATCAGATTCAAAATCACTTTCTTTTGCACGTTTCATGTGAGATGAGCTCAGTTGAAGTGTATGACTCCCAATGGCAGATAAGGGCTTTGCCCGAATGTCCTGAGGACGAATGGGAACCATTTTGGCTTTAATAAGTTGAGTAATGACACAAGGGAAGGGGAGTACAGTACGTGACGACTCAAAGGCATGTATAATCACTTGACATATATGTCTACAAATGTCAATGGGTACATCAGTGATGAGGGCATACAACAATTGAGCCCTAGGTACATTGAGTGTATGCAAGTGAGCAATAGGAAACAGGTTGGTGCACATGATACGGCTCAGCCACTGATATTCAGGGATAAATGATGCAGATTTAACATTAGAAACCCCATTAGGCCAAATGGTTTTTTCTCCACAGAATAGAGTCAACATATCTGTTTGGGATGGCGCAGTCTCAGCAGTGTATGGATATGGAGACTCCATGACTCGAGGAATTCCTAAAACAGTGGAGACTAAATCAGGAGTGACCTCAAATCTGATATTCCGAACCGTGACAGAAAAAGAACCATCCTTTTTTATGTCATGGATGTTTGAGTAAAACTCATGTATAAGGTTCATGGGCGGTGCAGGAAAACCAGAAGTCAATGAAATCCATCCACGAGACTCAAAAACACGAGGAATGCAAGTGAATTGGAGTTCAGACAAGGTGACATCACGTTCCAGATAAAGGCGGCGTTTGGAAAAGACACCGTGGTACGAGGTTTGGACATCGAGGTCATTGGATGCAGATACAGTACGCCTACTGCGAAGGGCCATAATGCACCTGTGATCAGTCAATGTCATATAACATGAGCTAGATGTGATTATCCAAGGTTGCTAGACTCTAAGCTCAAAACACATGAGTTCAGAATTTTGTCAAACACTTGTCGTATATTACCAAAAGAGGGAGCTAGAAGTTTTCTTAGATTATCTGATTCAAGATTATGGCACGTGGGGTCGTGTATTCGTGGTTCACTCTTCAGGTGTGGTCCAAATAACACTGCCTGAGTTCCACGACATAAAAAAATTTATTAAAAAAAATACCAAAAGTGAGAATAAATTAATGCAACGATGCTTGAAAAAAATCTCACATTGAATGATAAAATACTATCTTTAAGTACAAAATGCAATACCCATAACACAAAGCCTAAGATTTGAGCTTTGAATGAAAGAAATTGGAAGTACTGATCCATTCTTAATCCTAGAGTCTTAGAAAGAAAATAAGGAGAGAAAGAAAGATTACCTGATGATATTGGGTGAAAAATCGTAGCAGAAGAGATGGGATTGGAGATTTCTCACCGGAAGTTGAAAAAACACATGGGAAAGTGGCAGTGTTGTTTTCGAGCGAAAGCGTAAAAGAAAAGAAGAGGAGCCATTTCTGGAATAGGCAAACTCCTTTATATACACGCTGGAGCGAGTTTGGTTAGACTGCTTTCTATTTTTGGGAAGCCCAGATAGACTATTCATGTCTGGCATATTTTATAGATTATTTTGAACCATATTGTATAGGATTTATATATATTGATTATTTTGCATGGGAAGCATGCTGCGACTTTGAATTTAAAAGTAATCGTAATCTTGTTGTGGCCTATTAATAATTTGATATGTCCCATAAAAAGAAATTTTGATATGAAAGGGATGGCCTATTGAGCAAATTGAAACACAACTTATTTAATGTCAATGGCAATATGTGAGAAAAGGAAATTCTTTTTTTATATTGTACAGTATAATATAAATTTATATTGTAGAAAAATTAAAAATGGCAATATTGTACTCATTTGCAAAAAAAAATGGTGACTATTATACACTTTTTGCAAATGTGTATAATTTTTGCCACGTTTTGTTAAATTTACATTGCAAGTACAATGTAAATATATAAGAGTTCATCTATCCATGTATAAACTAAATGGCCTTTAAAATTTGCATGGTTGTGTTAATAAATGGCTCCTATTCTATTGCCATTCATACAAGCCAAAGGTAAAGAGCAGCAAAAGAAATTGGCCGGAACTTCGCAAAATGAAGGGTCTTAAGAGGAAGTGATGAAACAGAGCAAAAATGGAGAAGATGGGGTAGACATTGCCTTAAGTAGAACAAGATACAAGCGGGAAAAGCAAACCATGTCGCTTGGGTTCCCCCCACTACACGCTCCACCTTTTGGCATCTACCACCCAGATACTAACAAGTGGCACAGTAGCTTGGAAATCGAAGAGCATTAGCATGTGTAAAGTCTTGCAAAATAAAAAAAAAAATGGCTCATTTTACACATTTTGAGCAAAAAAAAAAAAAAAAAAAAGCAATTATGCACAGTTAATGTAGCTCTTCTATCTGTTATTTTATGTTTTTTTCTCTCTCCTCTCCCTTGCCTTGTTAGACTCTCTCTCACCCACTCTTCAATGCCAAGAAGAAGAAGAAGAAGCAGCCGACCATCACAACTAATCAACCACCACCACCACCACAACCAACCCATTATAACATCAATTTAATCCAAACACAATCAACTCAAAATTAATGAAAATCATCACAAACCCAACTTAAAATCAACTCAAAATAAAACACAACAGAAAACCCATTTGGCAAAATACAAATCAACCCAAAACCCAAGCTTGCTACCACCATGAGAGAGAGAGTATGAATGTATTGAGCCATGGAATCTTGGTAGAGAGATTTTTTTTTTTTTTTTTTTTTTTTTTTTTTTTTTTTTTTTTTTTTTTTTTTTTTTTTTCAGATTTGAAGAGAGCACTGATTTGATAGAGAAAGAGAGGGGGAGAAAGAGAAACAATTTTTTTTTTTAGAAATGAAAAAAAAGAAGAAGAAAGAAAGAATAGCAAAAGAAGAAGAAGAAGAAGAAGAAGAAAGAAAGAAAGAAGATGCTAAAGAAGAAAAACGTAGAAGAAGAAAGAAGGAGAAGAAGAAAGAAGCAAGTAGAAAGAAGGAGAAAAAGAAAGAGAGAGAGTGTTTCAAAGAAGTGAGGTAAGGTGGTGGGGCCAGGTAAGGGAAATAATACTCCCTCCGTCCCACTTTGTTTGTCCTCTATTCCATTTTGGGATGTCCCAAAATATTGTCCTGTTTCTAAAAATAAAAGTTATTAATTTACTAATGTTCCTATTATACCCCTATTAATTTACTAATTTAATTTTTTGATAAATTTATTTAATGGTAGTTTTGGAAACTTATACATTTTTAAAATGTAGACAATACAATAAATGATGTTTCCTTAAAAAGTTTGACTTTTCAAACAGGACAAACAAAGTGGGACGGAGGGAGTAATAAAAAGGTGAAAAAATATTATTTTAATAAAAAAGGGTGTATTATAGATAGTTTGATGCGGGTGTTTTTGCAAATTGATTGTGTAAAATAGAAAAAAAGTAGGTTTTTATTGTAAAAGAGAAAGAAACTTTTGCACATACTGATGCTAATTAATGCTCTAAACTGTTACACTCATCAATGTCAAATACGAAATTTTGGAGCGACCCCCGGTATTTTCCCTTGATCTCATCCCATGAAGTAAATGGGTGTAAGATCATGGTGACTATTGTAAGGAGATGGTTTCATTTAAGGCCCAAACAACCTTGGGCCACTTGGGCCATGGGCAAAATAAGCCCAACACAAGCCTTTGAGGGCAAGCCCTAAAGACAAAGTCAAAGTCAAACCTTGGACCTCAAGTGAGCAATATATCACCTTGAGTCCAAGGACATAAATTTGACTAGAACCCCATTTAAGGATAAGGCGGTTACCAAGCAGATTAGGATGAAGCATTATCCAAGCTACCAAGGAAGGATTATGGGACATATGAGATTGTCTACGGAAGCTTCCTGATGATTCTATAGTCACCTCCACATTAAAGAAGCTCACCTACCTGATACAGTCGCATTTATTACTGAATGACTGGCCTGACAATGCAAAGAGCCCCAAAAGTCTCCATTCATCATGAAAAATCAAGAAGAGACTAATTTTTGATAAATGATTAAGTAAAAATGTATTAAAAAGTAATTTTAATTTTTTTTTTTTGGTAATCATATTGAGATAAACACCTTGGTTTATTTTAACACCATATCCCTTGCCACTATTTAGATTTTGGAATCACACATGTAAACAGAATTGCATACTTAATTGATTATAGCTTCGAAAGGCCTAATTGATTCATAATGAGATAAAACACAAAGTTATCATAATTAAATTTAAACATTTAAGGTTTTTTTTTTTTTTTTTTGGTTTGTTGGAAAATAATTTCCAAAAAAAAAAAATCAAGTGTTTAGTTGCGCTAGCTCTTGAAAATGTTATGAAAAATATATTTTCCACTAGTCTTTCACATTTTTTCATCTTTCAAACACATATAATAATAAATAAATAAAAGGTGATTTTTAGATTTGTTTTTTTTTAAAACGTGATCAACTATTGGTGCTGGCGGCTGTAGTTGGTGACTAGGGACTTGGAACATTAGTGGGCGGTGGTCGTGGTTGGGTGGCTAATAGTGGGTGGTGGGGTGTGAAGGTTAGTTGATGAATTTTGGGTAAGTCGGAAAATGAAATGATTGCAAATGAAAGTGTAAATGTTAAAAAAAAAAATGAGAATTTTAAATAAAAACAATCATGATTGATAATCGATGGTGGTTGGCAACTGGAAACTGGGGACATTAGTGCGGGATGGTGGTTGGCCAATTGGGCGGTTGGGGAATGGAGTGTGGAGGTTTTGTCAATGAGTTTTGGGTGAGGCGGAAAATGAAATGACCACAAATGGAAGTGTAAAACATTTTTTGCTAGACCAATTTTCGGTTGGTTTTTATTTTATAGTTAATCAAAAACAATTTTTGGTTGACCAATACTTTTAGTCACCCCAAACACCTGCAAATGAGGAAATTATTTTCTAAAAAACAATTTTTGTTGAAACAAACATACCCTTAATACCCTGACTCCCAAAAAATAAGTGTATGTAACGAGATGAATTTACAACTGAGCATTATTATTTGTTGGATTTCTTTTATACTGCAAAAAAATTTCAATTACAAGAAATAAATTCTTGGTTTAGTTAACATATAGTAGAGTTATTTATTCTTAGCTGAACTCCTAATCTTCAGAAGACAAGTGGATATTTTTGGAAGTGATGAATTAGCTTATTAGTAAACAAGTTTTATTTGCAAGAATTCACACACTTGAAAAACTGCTATTGAACGCAACATATAACTTCACCATTATGAGAATAATGAGATTCGACATCTTAAGTCTTAACTTCAAAAAATTGTTTACATATTTTTTAATAGCTACAGTGGCTAGTAAGGACTAGAAAATCAATAAGTTACCATTTTGTTTATAGAGTGCTTGTAATTATCCTTACAACTGCTAGTAAAATCCAGAACAAGGAAGATGGCCTGATCCTTATTAAACTATTGTGTCCAAAAAGTGGTATTGATTGGAAGATGGCCTCAATTGGAGTCTCCCAAAGGTTTGATCTCCCCAATAAAAAGTAACAGAATTTGACTTGTGATTTTAGATACTCTAAATATATGAAGTTGTTCCAAGAATGACTACGATACAAAAAACAATGAATCTGCATACAAAACAAGGGGAGATATACATTAAAGTTTCCCTCTACTTTAAAAAATCTACATATAGAGAGAGAGACAAAAGGGACAACAATGAATTTAAGATTGGATCAAGTCTGTACCATCTTCCTTTTAAGCATGTATATTACATAAATTGTTAATTTATCATTCACCATACAAAGCACCATGCAATGTGTTATGTGTGCAACTATAATATAACAATATTACAACATAATTACACCATTTAATTATCAGAAATATAGAAAAAATTACATTACAAAACAAAGAAGTTCTTCCATATATAACCATGACCATCACTAGCAATTTAATAAGTGTCGTGCTGTAGCCTTTGGTTCCCAGGAAGGCAGGCATGCCAAACTGGATAGACGAGCTTTGCCCTTTGTTGTGTTAGAAGGGATGGTGTCAACACTGCTTATGTGTTGCATATTTAACAGATAATTTCCCAATTCAATATGTAGGGCTATCTTCTGCAAAGGTGCTCCTGTAAGAGAAGAAGCATAAAATAATTGGATACTGAGTTGGAAGGCTGGCATGAGGGAGACACTGCATAGACAATACTGAGAGAGTGTCTAGGTCCAGATCAAAATCATGTTACAAATCATTTTCGCTCTAACAGCTTTCCCACCAGAGCACACTCACTCATTTTAGAATTCGACAACCAATTGAGCAGATTGAGATGTTCTGAAGCAACCACTTCATTATCAGCATCATTAAGCCAGAAAATATTTGGCCTTCAGGATTTGAATGGCTGTGTTGATAACTTGCTCCTGTTGCCTTTTGCACAAGCCTTAGCCCAAGAGCAGAATCAGAAATGGTTTAATGAGCTGTTGGATGGGTCTCTCAAGCTCTTGGATGTGTGTGGTATTGCACGGGATGCATTGTTGCAAACAAAGGAATGCACACATGAACTTCAATCAACCCTGCGCAGAAGACATGGCAGTAAAATGGAGCTCGCAAGGGAGGTTGAAAAATACTTGGCCTCTAGGAAGGTGGTAAAAAAGGCAATGCAGAAGGCCTTAAAGGGCATGAAAACTAATTTGAACTCTAAGAAAAATGAAGATCTTGCCATTGTTAGCTTGTTAAAAGAACTAGAGGCAGTAACTATCTTGGTTTTTGAATCACTCTTGACCTCCATCGCTGGACAAAAATCGCAATCAAAATCAAGCAGCTGGTATGTAGTTTCCAAGTTGGTACACCCAAGAGAATAGAATGTGAGGGTAAAGAAACAGATGCAAATGAATTTGAGAAGGTAGATGCGGCATTACAAACTCTCATTAGTCACAAGACAAGAAAATCTGATTACTCCATCCACGTTCAGAATGTGCAGAACCGGATGGGGAAGCTGGAGTCAAGCATTCAAGATGTCGAAGATGTGCTTGAATGTTTGTCTAGGCGTCTAGTCAAGATCCAAGTTTCCTTTCTCAACATCCACAACCACTAGCCCTGAAATCATCATGGGCATCCATTTTTGTCTGTAAATTTGTACAAGTTGATAGACCTCCTCATTTTTTATAAATACATGAATGCAAAACACATATATTTGCTCTTCTACTTCAAAGTCAATCCACTGCCATTTACAAATATTTGCTCATGTCACTACTGAATTCTATTCTATGAGTATTCATTTCATGCGCATGAATGGCTCAATTTTTATAAATTCTAGGATATTGTTCTCACAAAATACCTCTTAAAATCAAAAATCTCTCGTCAACTTTCAATCCATAAGAACTTGTGAAATTAATTAATAGAAGGAGGTAGTTTGAGTCATTGAAATTTAAATTTGGTCCCTTAGAATATTTTGGCAAACCAGCCTATGGGTTCCAATTTCTGCTCAACATATAACTCTTTGCATTTAGAGAATGCAGGGCTTGAATCTGGTTAAGGACCAAGCTCCTCCACTTTAGGCAGTTGAACATAAAAACAGAAGGGACAACAAGACATCAGAGCTGTCAATATTCCAATTGTCTCATATAAACTGATGAGGACACATCTAAAATCATTGAGTATCACATGGTTTACTTGAATTTCGTGTGCAAATGCAGTTAAAAATCCTCACTGCAGGGACATCCCATGTTTATAATGAATCAGCCCAATAAATAAATTTTTCTACATTATGAACAGAAATGGGTAAGTCACATATCCAGATATTGCCTGCCGATAGCACAAAAATGATGTAAGAATCAAATTGATTAAGTCATTAACCAGCATACTAGCATTTACAGTTATACATGTACATGTGATTAGAGGCAGGAGCTGCAGCTTGCGGACAAAGTGAAGCTCTATAGAAGCTCCAACATGGTACAGATATACTAAACACTAAACATTGCTGCTAAATGTGGGAGAAATTAAAGTTTCATTAGAAATAACATTGACCATGACATACTCTATCTTGTAAGCATATTAATATTCAGGACATAGAAAGAGTATGAAAGACTTTGATACATGTGTATATAATTAAGAACCTACAGAAAGCATGTAGTACTAGGAAGACCAATACTATGTACACTGAAGAAATTTTCCAGATTTTGCATTGCATGAAACAGGTAATTTAATGATATTTATGTGTGCACGAGGGGTACAGACTACTGTCTCCCTGGAAGGCAGGCATGTAGGCTAAATATAATGGCTGTTGCCTTTTCTTGTCCTTTGTTAAATCGTATATTTTAATTAAAGTTAGGAAGATTCCATTGCGATTTTTGAATTAAAAGTAATTGAATGTGAGTTGGAGAGCTGGTTAGGGGAGACATTGCAAAAACATTGCTGAGATAGTGAGTTGGAGAGATGGTTCAATGTATGTCAACATCACTCATGTTTTGCATATTCTAAAGATTATTTTGCAACATATTGTATATATGATTTTAGAATTTATTTAATGAGTTGGAAAACTCGTTAGAGGGAGACATTGCAAAAACATTGCTGAGGGTGTGTTTATATCCAGATCCAGATCCAGATCCCAATCTCAATCATGTTATGACTAATTGATATTCCAGGAGGATGAGATTCCTCTTGTCCCCCTAACCTCAAAGAATATATATTGAAGGGATGACAGTGCAAATTGCTAAACCAAATTGTACATTCAACTGCAAGGCCTATTCTTGTTGAAGGAAAACATGGCTGCCTCTACTTTCAACTCAAAATCCCATCAACACACTCGCTCTAACAGCTTACCCACTAGAACACACCCTCTCATTTCAGAATTCCATGACCAATTGAGCAGATTGAGAGAACTTGAAGCTACCTCTTCATCATCAACGTCAATATGCCAGAAGCTAAATGGCCTTCAAGATTTGCATGATTGTGTTGATAAATTGCTCCTATTGCCGTTCACACAAGCCTTAGCCCAAGAGCAGTGTGAGAAGTTGGTTAATGATATGTTGGATGGATCTCTCAGGCTCTTGGATGTTTGTGATATGGCAAGAGATGCCTTGTTGCAAACAAAGGAACGCACACGTGAACTCCAATCAACTCTGCGCAGAAGACCAGACAATAAAATGGAGATCAGGAGGGAGGTTGAGAAATACGTGGCATCAAGGAAGGGAGTAAAAAAGTCAATGAAGAAGATCTTAAAGGGCATGCAAACTAAGATTAATTACAACAACACTGAAGATATTCTCATTATTAGCCTGTTAAAAGACCTAGAAGATGCAACTCTAATTGGCTTTGAATCCCTGCTGACTTTTATTGCTAAATCAAAGTCAAGCAGCTGGTCTTTGGTTTCCAAGCTAGTTCACCACAAAAGAGTGGCATGTGAGTGTGAAGAGACAGATGCAAATGAGTTTGAGATGGTAGATGCAGCATTGCAATCTCTCATCAGTCATAAGCCAAGCAGATACTCTTTGCTTAATGGTAATGTGCAGACCTGGCTTAGGAAGTTGGAATTAAACATTCAAGATCTCGAAGAAGTGCTTGAATGCCTTTCTAGGAGTACTGTCAAAACTAGAGTTTCCCTTCTGAACATCCTCAACCACTAGCCCAAAAATTTTCATGGGCATTCATTTTTGTCTGTAAAGAATTACAAAATCAAACAGCTTATATACTTGTACATGAATGAGACAAATATATTTTCACTTCTGATTCTAAAGCTATTCATTGCCTCAAAAATTTCTCACTTATTTCTTGCTGCTTATCTCACTTCCTAGATCATCAATTTTTAGTACAAGATTTTATTTAACTCTTGTATACTTGATATCAAAATACCCTTGTCAGCCTCCAATTTTGAATAGAAAATATGCAGATAAATCTGTTTTAAATGATATCACATTCTCAGGTTGTCCAACAGTCGAAAGCATGCAATGCTTGAACCTGGTTAAGGCTAAGCTTGACCACCTAACAGAGTTGACCCAATGAAAAAAAAAAAAATTATTATTTAACCGGTAAAGACAGAAAGGCTTAAGCCAAACAATATTAATTCATAATTGATATCAAAGCTGTAAGGATTCTGATTGTCTTTGGGAAGTTGATTGATTTACATGCCAATCTCAATTCTTGTTCCCTAATTTAAAAATCTTGAATTCCTTTCTCTGAGGGGCAACCCAATATTTTAATTCATTTAGAGATTGATTAATTTGTTTCTTACATTATGAAAAGAAATAAATATGGTACATAGCATGCCACCATTTCAATCATTGATCAAAATTGCTCTGCTTGCATGATTACTTGTAAATAATAGCATCGTCACCTGAAAGTTACATGAAAGTAAATAGAAGTGGCAGTTGGGAAAAAGAATATTAAATTCTTCGGAATTTTAAGACCAAATCAGAAAAAAGAAAAGTACGGACAAAATTTGATATGTGTATTTACAATAATAAGTACCTACAGGAAGCAAGAAGTATAAGGTACAGTCTGTTTTAAGTACAAAAACAGACTGTTGTAACTAAACATCAAAGTTCACAAGGTACAAAAACCAGCAAGTTCACAAAGAACACTAGTTCATCACTAAATTATCAACCTCCTAACTCCACAGAAACCTAAAAGCCAAACCTACTACCCTTTTTGTTACAAAATGAGAAAGGGATGTCTCAGTGAGCTCTAGCCAGACACTCCTTAATCTCTCTAATATCTTGTTCAACACGATTCAGGCGAGGTAGAATCTGATGCAAGAGATTCATCATATTAGATAACGTAGGTTGCGCGGCACTGGAAGTAGACGGTCTAGACTCAGCAGCCACAGCATCAGCAATCTCATCAATATCTCGATCTAAGTCATCATTGGAATCATAGACAATGTGGTTTGAAAGTTTTACATGAGATGAACTGAGCTGAACTGTATTACTCCCAGTCACAGATAAGGGCTTTGCCAGAGCAGCCTGAGCACCAGGTGCAGACAGTTTGGACTCAGCAGCAACAACATCAGCAATCACATCAATCTCTCGATTTAAGTCATCATCGGAATCAGAAAAAGATTGCCTTGCACATTTAGATAAGGGCTTTGCATGAGCAGCCTGAGCACCAGAAGTAGATGGTCCAGACTCAGCAGGAACAGCATTAGCAATCTCATCAATTTCTCGATCCAAGTCATCATCGGAATCAAAATCACTGTCCCTTGCACGTTTCATATGAGATGAGCTGAGGTGAAGTGTACGACTCCCAAAGGCAGATAAGGGTTTTTCCCGCACATCTTGAGCACAAATAGAAACCTTTTGGGCTTCAATGAGCTGAGTAATGATGCAAGGTAAGGGGAGTACAGTACGCGACGAGTTAGACTCGAAGGCATCAATGATCGCTTGACAAATATGTCTACAAATGTCAATGGGTACATCAGTGATGAGGGCATACAACAATTGAGCCCTAGGTACGTTGAGTGTATGCAAGTGAGCAATAGGAAAGAGGTTGGTGCACATGATACGGTTCAGCCACTGATATTCAGGGATAAATGATGCAGATTTAACCTTGGAAATCCCAATAGGCCAAATGGTATGTTCTCCACAGAATAGAGTCAACATGTCTGTTTGGGATGGTGCAGTCTCAGCAGTGTATGGATATGGAGACTCCAGGACTCGAGGAATTCCTAAAACTGTGGAGACTAAATCAGGAGTGACCTCAAAGCTGATATTCCGAACCCTGACAGAAAAAGAACCATCCTCTTTTATGTCATGGATGTTTGAGTAAAACTCATGTACAAGATTCGTGGGTGGTGCAGGAAAACCAGAGGTCAATGAAATCCATCAACGAGACTCAAAAACATGAGGAATACAAGTGAATTGGAGTTCAGACAAGGTGACATCACGTTCCAAATAAAGGCAACGTTTGGAAAAGAAACCATGGTATGAGGTCTGGGCATCGAGGTCATGGAAACGACACTCATCAAAGTCATTGGATGCAGATTCAGTACGCCTATGGCCAGGTACCATAATTTACCTGTGATCAGTCAATGTCATATAACATGAGCTAGAAGTGATGATGCAGGGTTGCTAGTCTCTAAGCTCAACACACAAGGGTCTAGCATTTTGTCAAATACTTGTTGTATATTCCCAAAGGACAATACCTAGGTACAATATCTTAGGTATTTTTCTTTAGGCTTCCCCCTTTAAGATTGAGTCATGTGACTATTTACATAAAAAAAAATACACTTCAATCTTTGAGGAAAAATCCATATGGTACAATCTTAAGAAGGAACCTAAAGAACAGTTTTGCCGATTACCAAAAGTGGGAACTAGAAGTTTTCTTGAATTACATTCAGGATTCTCGCAGGTGGGGTTATGTATTCGTCGTTTACTCTTTAGGGTGGGTACAAATGACACTGCCTTATTGAGTTCCATGACATTAAATATTAAAAAAAAAAAAAAAAAAAAAACCAAAAGTGAGAGTAAATGAATGCAACAATGCTTGAAAAAAAAAAAAATCCCACATTGAATGGAAAAAATACTATCTTTTAAGTACAAAATGCATGACCCATAACAGAAAGTCTAAATCCTAGAGTATTACAAAAATAAAAATAAAATAAAAAATAAGGAGAGAAAGCAAGATTACCTGATGATTTTGAGTGAAAAAAACGTAGCAGAAAAATGGGGACTGGAGATTTCTCCCCAAAATTCGAAAAAACACTTTGGAAAGTCGCAAGGTTCTCTTCGAGCGAAAGTGTAAAAGAAAAGAAAGAGGAGCCGTTTTGAGCTAGGCAAATTCCTTTCTATACGCTTGACCGAGTTTGGACTTTGGATAGACTTAGACCCTGTTTGGATCACACTGATTTTGAGTTATATCACTCTGTTTTCATCAGAGTTTCCAAAACACATGGGTCTTACAAAAAAATTTATGTTTGACTTGGTTTTGAGTACTTGTTTCCATCACTCAAAACTCAAATTTGAGTTTGAGTGATAGAATTCGGAAACAACATTTGAGTGTTTTCAAAAACTAAGAACTGATTTTTAGTAGGTGGGGTCTATAGTTTTGGCAAAAAGTTGACTTATTAGAATGAGATATGTGACTGAGTTTTTAAACCAAACAAGTGTTTTGCAATTTTTGAGTGAATGTGAAATTTGAGTTAAGAGTAATTAGTTTTGGGTTTGAGTTATGAATTTTGAAAACTAAGTTATTTTTAAACCAAACGAGCCCTTACTTTCTATTTTTGGAAAGTCTAGATAGACAACTTATGTCTGGCATATTTTTTTGATTATTTTGAATTATATTGTATATGATATATGATTTTCTTGCATAAGAATCTGAATCATACTATGACTAGTATATAATAAAAAAAAAAAAAGAAGAGAATTTTAGATATTAAAAAAAATCGATAAATAAATAAAAAACTGTGATGGCCAGTGGTGGTTGTCGACCGAAAAACGGGGACATTAGTGCAAGATGGTGGTTGGGGGTGGAGTGTGGAGGTTTTGTTGATCAGTTTTGGGTGATACGAAAAATGAAATGACCTTAGAAGAAGGTGTAAAAATATTTACGCTAAAAGTGCCTTTATTTTATAGTTAACCAACAACAAATTTCGGTTGACCAACACTTTTAGGCACCCCAAAACACCCACAAATAAGGAAAATATTTTCAAAAAATCAATTTCTGTTGAAACAAACATAGCCTTAATACCTCGACTTCAAGAAAGTGGAAGTGTGCATGGGTTGGGCTAAAGGGTTTTTTCAACCTATCCCACCATGGTGGGTTAAAAAAATCTAACCCAACCCAACACATCACAGGGATGCAACCCATATAGATCAAGTTGGATTGGGTTGGACAGTTTTTTTTTTTTTTTTTAAATTCTATTATTATTATTATTATTATTATTATTATTATTATTATTAAATTGAGCATTTGAAAAATACCACCACAAATAAGAACAAATTTATAACCAAATAATCCTTAGCATGCCACCAAACTAACACAAACTATATCAGGAGAACTTAGAGTTTGGATTTTATTTAGGAAGAGGGGCAAAAGAGTAAATAACAAACTTGTTTTTATATATTTTTAAATATATATTAAATATAGGTAGATCGTACCGGGTTAGGCGAATTTGTAAATCTTATGGCCTAAGCCAAACCTGACCAATTGTAAAAATAAATCTATATATATCTAAAAGATAAAGTGTAGCATTTATTGTTACTATGCTCCAGTTAAGCCACATTAGTGTCCACCTCATTATCATTTTATTTCCAATTTTCCTATAATTGTTTTTAACATTTACTTTTTATTTTATTTTAATATTTACACTTTTTCCAACCTTTTTCCACCCTTACCTTTTCATCTCCCCACTACCCTCTACATAAATATTATTCTTCTTCTTTCTCTTCGTCTTCCTTTATTTTGTCTCTTCTTATTCACACTCTCTTACAATAAATTTGTAACTATCTATTCCATCCTATGCATGGTTTTCTCTCACAAAAAAAAGTTCTCTCTCTCTCTCTCTCTCTCTCTCTCTCTCTCTCAAATTTTCGATGATTTTTTTTTTATACATTCTTCTATTTATGCCAAATTACTAATCTTTGGGAATACTTTCTTTTCTTTTCTTTTTTCTTTTTTCTACACTAGAATCATTATGCTCATTTTCTCACTTAATTTAATCAAGTAGTTTGCTGGAATTCAAAAAAAGGTTCTCTCTCTCTTTATCTCTCAATTTTTCTATGAATTTTTATACATTCTTCTATTTATGCCAAATTACTAATCTTTGGGAATTCTTTCCTTTTTTTTCTTTTTTTTCTTTTTCCCTACACTAGAATCATTATGCTCATTTTCTCACTTAATTTAATCGGGTAGTTTGCCGGAATTCAAGTAAACCCAGACAATAAGGAATTTCACAGCATTGGAGAATGCCTGAACATATACCAACCAAAAGTTGAAAGTCAGCAAATTAGTGGAGCTATGATTAATCTTCAAACGGGATTGAAGGTATTGCCAATGTTCTTTAATTAGCATCCTTATTTCTATTTCTCTATATATGTTTCCTAGAATTAGTATTAGTCTCATTTTTATTTTCTCTATTATATTCTAGGTAAACCAAGAGTTCTTTAAAACTCCACATTGATTAATGCCATTTAGATTTGTTTTTTAATTTTTTTTCTCTTTAATTGTTAAATGTTATCCTATTTTTGTTCTTTCTTATAACTCTAATTAATGTTGATGGTTCTTTTTTTTTCTTTTTCTTTTTTGGTTAGTTAAGGTTGATGATTCTTTCTTATAGAGAAAAGAAAAAATTGAAAACAATTGAATTCCATATAAACCTGTACCTAAAAGGGACATGAGCCTTTGTTTATTTGATTAGAGACAAAATATTAAAGGGACATATCCTTTGGCCATTGCATTGCATTTCTTAGAGGTTAAAAGATAAAGCTTGTCATTATAAGAAAACATTTTGGGTGGGGATAAGGGCGTCATTTTGTTTGCTCTAAGAGTAACAAAAGATCCTATTATAAAGGAAGCCCACAATCATATCACATGCTTATTACACTAACCATGAGCACAACCCATTATTCTCTCTCACTATGTTTCTACTACATTTGCATTTAGCAACCTAAGATTAGAATTTATTCCCAATAGAAGACTTGTAGAATCATCCAGTTTTTATAGGAAACTAGCCGCAGACTTGTGCGATGCGTGGAAATATAAATATTATGCAATGAAGTATAATATATAAAAAGTAACAATTACTTCAAGTATTGTACTTTTTTCAACAAAAAAAAAAAAAAAGATTTTTTACACTTTTTTTTTAATCTTTTTATCTCTACAAATATATCATTTTAAGATTTTTTTTTTTTTATGTATTTCATTAATATTTTTTAAGGTGAACCATATTCTTCTAACTTTGTTATAGTGTGTTACATTTGCTTAATATACAACTCATCTCTTAAGGAATAAGGAAATTATCATAATAATAAAAAATCATCACAAAATTACAATGTTAACTTAACCAAAATTAAAATAAAACTAAAGAAAAAAAATAGATTTTATAGTATTTCATTAGTCAAAAATTGGTAGGCATATTCAAATTCCTATTCGACCAAAATTCCCAAAAACAACTGAGTATTAATCTAAACCAAAATTCAATCAAAATTATAAAAGGAAAAGAAAAGACTTTCTGATGGGAAATTAAAAAAAGACAATACTAAAACACATATTAAAAAAAAAAACCATCAATCTTAATTAGAGTTATAAGAAAGAACAAAAATCTTTTATGTGCAATTGTTCTCTTTATTGGTATTTATTGTTATATATTTTACTTTTACTTTTTTTTTTCTCATCTTATGTTATCCAACATTTAAATTCATTCACATCTTCCACATCTTAAATTATTTATATTTTCTCTCTTTTTTTATTTTTAAAAATTAAACATGGAATATTTTATATTTAAATTCAAATCAATAAAATTATCCTTAAAAAATTGTACTCTTTTTTTTTTTTTTTTTTTTTTTTTACATTTACATTTACACTTTGTCCAAGCTTTTTCCTTACCTTTATCTTTTCATCTCCCCACTACCTTCTACCTTAATATCACTATTCATCTCCCCACATCTTCTATATCATTAAATTATTTATATTTTTCTCTCCTTTTTATTTAAAATAAAATTAAAATTTTAAAATTTTACTTAAATTCAATAAATAAAAGTGTCCTCATAAAGTGGAGTAATACTAGGGACACATTCATTCTCAAACCCAATACATCAAAGAAAAAATATAATACAAAACAAATGCCAATTGGGAAACACTATATAAATAAAAAAAAAAATAATAATAATGAGGATATCAAACCAAATATAATATAAAGAAACAAATAGTTATGGATATACTAACTTAAGGGTAGCAAAATTAAATGAAAAAAAAAAAAAAAAAACCTACTATGCATAATTAATTCAATAAAAAATCATCATCAAATTTTGGAAAACAATAGGTTGCCTATGGAGAGAGAGAGAGAGAGAGAGAGAGAGAGAGAGAGATCAAATGTCAATTAGTAACTATTAATTGGAAAACAAAGAGGTTGTAAGGAGAAGTAAAAATAAAAAATAAATATGAGCAATATGGAGGACATTAAAAACTTTACGGTGCAATAAAATCAACTGTTACATTCACTTAAAAAATTGAATCAATAATCAATAATTAAACATAATCATAGCAATATATTTAAACTTAAAACTAATCAAACTCTAATTCATAACTAAAAGGAGATGTTCTCATGTAATAATAGAAATTACATAAGAAATAAAGTTAGAAAATTTTAAAATCCCTTTTTTGACATTTAATTTAACTTTATATATATATATATATATATATGTATGTATGTATGTGTGTGTGTGTGTATATATATAATCTTTATACACAATTACATTTAAAAATCTAATAAACAATGCTACATCTCATTTAACACCTTTGTTATGAAAATCATTAGCCAGTAAATATATGATAATAGTAAAAAAGTTATAAATGAAATTATGAAAAAAAAGTGATAAAACTAATTAGTTATTATCATTATGAAGTAGTAGTCTATGATTTTACACATCTAAAGAAGTGGAATATATAGAGTTTACTTAAGGTATATGTAAAGATTCACATTAAAAAAAAAAGATATGTAAAGCTTAAAAAAAAGGGAAATTACACTTCACCCATCTGTGGTTTGCTTGAAAAACACTTTGCCCACTTGTGGTTTAAAAATTGACACTTTACCCACCTGAGGTTAGTTCCATTTGTCTTCAGTTACACACCTCTGTTAAAAATAAGGGTAAATTTGTAAATTTGTTACTTTTTTATGTCTCTCTCCTCTCAAAACATAAAAAAACTAAAAAAAATTAAAGGAAAAGAAGATCTAAAAACTAGGTTTTGTAAAAATTAAAACCTAACTTTTAAATCTTCTTTTCATGTATCAACTTTTAGATCTGATTAAACACTTTGTACCATAAAATGTTACTATTGGGTTCCCCTCATAACCTTTGTCACACTTGCAACGGTGCCCAGGCCTGTTTTTTGAATCCTCACAATGGCTATTCTCTCTCCATACTTTGTTCTGAGCAACTTCACAGTACTCGCAACCAATAGCCCAATCAAGAACCATCGGATGGGAAATATTTTTTTGTAGACTTGTAAGATAATCTGAGGAGAAATTAAATTGGTCTTTTCGGATAGCAAAGGCAAAGCTACATGGATTATTGAAAGCCAGACGTGTTTGTGGCCATTAAAGCTCTTTGCTTCTACAGTAATATTTTTCAAACCTCCTAGAATATCCATCTGGCAACACCCAATCCCAGAGCAATTTCCATCGACTACATCACTTTTTGTTTGACATTTGGTCAAGCAGCTGGACCTCTTTTAATTTTTAGGTTTTAATTTTTAGGTTAGAAGATCTAAAAGTTGATACATGAGAAGATGTAAAAGTTGGGTTTTAATTTTTACAAAACCTAGCTTTTAGATCTTTTTTCTCTTGATTTTTTAGTTTTTTAATGTTTTGAGAGGAGAGAGACGTTAAAGAGTAACAAAATTACAAATTTACCCTTGTTTTTAACAAAAGTGGGTAACTGGAAACAAACGGAGCTAATCTCAGGTGGGTAAATTGTCAATTTTTAAACCACAGATAGGTAAAGTGTTTTTCGAAGAAACCACAGATGGGTAAAGTGTAATTTCCCCTTAAAAAAAATGTATATTCTATAAATAAATAAAAAGGTATATGTAAGGTTTTTATTAACTTAAAAGAAAATGAAAAATCAATTATTAATAACAACAACAACAACAAGAATATAGGGGTAATTACATTCCCCTTCCTTGAGATTTAAAGAAATGACACTCTACCCCAAACTTGAAAGGAAAAAAATATTTTCACCCTTTACATTTGTTTGACCAAACTTTGTTAAATTAATATTAAAATATTGTGTACTAACCTGCCTGTGCTTAAGGAATGTTCCAAAATTATCCTTAATTTTAAAATTAAATTCTCTTATTTTAAAATTTTAAATTAAAGTGTATTTCAAAATATTAAGTAATGTCTTTTGCTTTTTTTCGCCCTTTTCTTTTCCCAATGAGTTATGGAGAGATTTGTCATTTCAAATGTTTTGGTATTTTATAAATTTGTATTTTAATTCTAAAGTTATGAGTAATGTCTTTACTAACCATGGTTAAACATTTATAAACAGATTCTTAAATAAATTTAAAATATTTTGTTATTAATATAAACAAAATGAGAGTGTTATTACTTATTACTCCAAATATATTTAATAAGATCACCCTAACAAAAATTATCTCGCACAATGCGCGAGTCTGCAACTAGTTAAAAATAAGGGATAATTACACATAACCCACCTGTGGTTTGGGTGAAAATCACTTTGCCTACCCGTGGTTTGAAAAGTATCACTTAACCCACCTGAGGTATGATCCGTTTGTTTTCCGTAACCCACCTCTGTTAAAATTAGGGGTAAATAGATATTTTTGCTCAAATTTTATGTCTCTCTCCTCCCAAAACAAAAAATAGCACAAAAATATAAGATAAACAAGATCAAAAAGTGGTATTGATCTCTCTTAATTCACATAAATCTTGAACATGAAGAACATATCCAAAAAAATAAAACTCAGATCAACCTACACAAATAACCAAACTATACAATATTTCCCTTCAAAATAGGACTCTTGTTTCCTATATTGCACTGAAGTATACTTCTTTCTTCGACAGTACCAAGCCCCAATGTGCCTGAGTAAACCCAAATAAACATCATCATTCACAATAACAATCAAAACCCAGTTCAGGAAACCTCAAAATCTCTTCAATACTCACACGGCATAGAAGATTTAAATCAAACACATCCCATACCATTTCTATGAATCAAAATGAACAAAATTTTTGAAACCCAGTTCAAATAAAACTCAAACTCTTTACAAAAAGCAGCCAATACCAACAAAAAACATCAAAACAGGAGCTATAAATCAAAATAAAACCCAGGACATCTTGAGTGTCGTCGTCACTCCTATGACTTCAGCTCCCTCTGTGACCGCACCAAGGACATCTTGAGTGTCGTCATCGCTCTCCTCTTCGGCGTTGGCTATGGAGCCCTCACCGCCACCACCATGTACCTCACTTGGTCTCTCTTCTCCCATCGCTTCTCCTCCTCCGACTACTCTGCTTTCCCCTCTTCTTTCTGCCTTTTTGGCTTCTATACTTTACAACTTGTGGCCTGCCACTAACGCACAAGCTCTTCGTTCTTTACCCACCCTTGATTTTCTTGATCTCCCCAGATCACCCTCCTTTAAGCAGTACCATCTTCCCTCAGTGTAGCGCCTCTATAACGAATCCAACCCCGAGACCCACTTCATCAAAGATGGTAAAATTTTGAGAAAACTCTAATTACGTGGGTGGGTCGCGATGAACAGCAGTCACACATACCTTGCCTAGTTTCGATGATGCAAAACAAGTGTTTTCTCCTCCTCCAAATGCTCCAAACCACGAAGAACAAGCTAATCTCACCTCAGGTCCCTCTCTCGAAAAGTTTTTGATTTTTGGGTATTTTGATTCGTGTTATGTTCTGTTTTGGGGTTAAAAGGTGTTTTTGTAACGGCAGAGACCGAGGTGGGTTACGGAGATTGACGGAAACATACCTCAGGGTGGGTTAAGTGATACTTTTCAAACCACGGGTAGGCAAAGTGATTTTCGCCCAAACCACAGATGGGTTATGTGTAATTATCCCTAAAATAAATTCACAATCCAACCCAACCCACCAATTCTAAAAATCGACAAAACTTGGCGAGTTGGGTTGAATTGTGTCAATTTAAGCGAGTTAGTTGCATACCCCTACTAGAAAGTAAGTGCATGTAATGAGATGAATTTACAATTGAGCATTGTTATTAAATGTTTTTTTTTTTTAATGCTGCAAAAAAATTTTCAATTATAAGAAATAAATTCTTGGTTTAGTGAATATTAGGGGTGTCCACCCCACTGGGGAACCCAACCCACCCACCCGAACCCAAACTGCCAACCGTCTGAACCGACCACTAAGGCGACTGGCAGTAGGTCCCCACTCATAGAATCCAACACCTTCGAGTCGGTTTACGAGTTTCCTTCCCCAAAACCTGAGCCATCTGATTTGACTGTAAAATCAAAAAAATCTGGCAATATTCGAAGGTTTTCCGACGAAATTTACAAAAACCGGCAATATTTGAAGTTTTTCAACGAAGATTTACTCGAAATCCACCAAATCCGACAAGATCTTTGCCGGATTTGGCGAGATATCACCAGATTTGGTGAGATCTCTGCCAGATTTAGTGGATATCTCGCCAGATTTTGCAAGATCTCAACAAATCCGGTGAGGACTTGCTAGAACTGACGAAGATCTAGCCAGATTTAGGTAGTTTCTGTCGTTGCTCTATGGATGTTGGTTTGGACCAACTTGACCTCCATCAATGACAGCCTCGTTGGTCGGCGGCGGGTCTGAAAATCCTTAACTCGAGCCAGTCGGGTCGGTAGCAAGTTGGGCACAAACCTGATCCGAACTGAACCTGTGGTCACCCCTAGTGAACATATAGTAGAGTTATTTACTTTTAGCTCAACTCCAGATCTTCAAAAGACAAGTGGATATTTTTGGAAGTGATGCTATTAGTTTTTTAGTAAACAAGTTTTATTTGCAAGAATTAACAAACTTGAAAAACTGCTATTGAACATAGAACTTCACCCATTATGAGAATAATGTGATTCGACATCTTAACTTCAAAAAATTGTTCAAAATATTTTTTGATTGCGCCAATGGCTAGTAAGGACTAGAAAATCAATAAGTTGCCATTTTGTTTATAGAGTGCTTGTACTTATCCTTACAACTTACAACTTACAACTGCTAATAAAATCCAGAACAGGGAAGATGGCCTGATCCTGATCAAATTATTGTATCTGATCAAACTATTGTATCCAAAAAGTGTTAATGATTGGAAGATATCGGCCTCAATTAGAGCCTCCCAAAGGTATGAACTCCCCAATAAAAAGTCAGTTCTCTAAATATATGAAGCTGTTCCAAGAATGACTACAAAAAACCAACGAAGTAGCTGGGCGCATAAAAAAAAAAAAGGGAAGATATAATTAAAGCTTCCCTCTACTTTAAAAAATCTGCATATAAAGAGAGAGACAAAAGGGACAACAATGAATTTAAGATTGGATCAAGTCTGTAACATCTTCCTTTTAAGCATGTATATTACATAAATTGTTAATTTATCATTCACCATACAAAGCATCAGGCAATGTGTCCAACTATAATATAACAATATTTAGTAGAAACATAATTACACCTTCTAATTCTAAGAAATATAGAAAAATTTTCATTAGAAAACAAAAAAGTTCTACCATATATAACCATGACCATCACTTGTAGTTTAATAAGTGTCGTGCTGTAGCCTTTGGTTCCCAGGAAGGCAGGCAGGCCAAACTGGATAGACGACCTTCGCCCTTTGTTGTGCTAGAAGGGATGGTGTCACACTGCTAATGTGTTTCATATTTAACAGATCTTTTCCCAATTCAATATGTATGGTTATCTTCTGCAAAGATGCTCTTGTAAGATAAGAGGAATAAAATAATTGTATATTGAGTTGGGAGGCTGGCAGGAGGGAGACACTGCATAGACAATGCTGAGAGAGTGTCTAGATCCAGATCAAAATCATGTTACAACTCATTGATGTTTGAAAATATTGTGATTCCTTATGTCCACCTCACCCCATCATATATATTGAGAAGCTGCTAACTAAAGCAAAGCAAATTGCTACACAAGATTGTACATTCAACTGCAAGAAGTCTTTTACTGTTTTAGGAAAACATGGCTGCCTCTCCTGTCAACCAAACTTCCCTTCACCATTTTCGCTCTAACAGCTTTCCCACCAGAGCACACCCGCTCATTTCAGAATTCAACGACCAGTTGAGCAGATTGAGATGTTCTGAAACAACCTCTTCATCATCAGCATCATTAAGCCAGAAACTAATTGGCCTTCAGGAGTTGAATGACTGTGTTGATAACTTGCTCCTGTTGCCTTTTGCACAAGCCTTAGCCCAAGAGCAGAATCAGAAATGGTTTAATGAGCTGTTGGATGGATCTCTCAGGCTCTTGGATGTGTGTGGTATTGCAAGAGATGCATTGTTGCAAACAAAGGAATGCACGCGTGAACTTCAATCAACCCTGCGCAGAAGACATGGCAGTGAAATGGAGGTTGCAAGGGAGGTTGAAAAATACTTGGCCTCTAGGAAGGTGGTAAAAAAGGCAGTGCAGAAGGCCTTAAAGGGCATGCAAACTAAGTTTAACTCTAAGAAAAATGAAGATCTAGCCATTGTTAGCTTGTTAAAAGAGCTAGAGGCTGTAACTATCTTGGTTTTTGAATCACTCTTGACCTTCATAGATGGACCAAAGCTGCAATCAAAATCAACCAGCTGGTTTGTAGTTTCCAAGCTGGTACACCCCAAGAGAATAGCATTTGAGGGTGAAGAAACAGATGCAAATGAATTTGAGAAGGTAGATGCGGCATTACAAACTCTCATTAGTCACAAGACAAACAAATCTGATTACTCCATCCATGTTCAGAATGCGCAGAACTGGATGGGGAAGCTGGAGTCAAGCATTCAAGATGTTGAAGAGGTGCTTGAATGTTTGTCTAGGTGTCTAGTCAAGACCCGAGTTTCCATTCTCAACATTCACAACCACTGGCCCTGAAATCATCATGGGCATCCAGTTTTGTCTGTAAATTTGTACAAGTTGATAGACCTTCTCTTTTTGTATAAATACATGAATGAAAAACACAGATTTTGCTCTTCTACTTCTACGTTTTTTTTAATTTTTTATTTATTGTTATTATTATTTTTTAATTTTTAATTTTTTATAAGAACTTCTACTTCAAAGTTAATCCACTGCCTTCGACAAATATTAGCTCATGTCACTATTGAATTCTATTGTAAGAGTATTCATTTCAAGCGCATGAATGGTTCAATTTTTATAAATTCTAGGATATTGACCTTGCAAAATACCTTGTAAAATTTAAAATCTCAAGTCAACTGTTCAAAATCTGATAACAAAAATATAGTAAATGATCATCTCACTAGCTCAATCCATAAGAACTTGTGAAATTAATTAATTGAAGGAGGTGGTTTGGGTCATTGAAATTTAAATTTGGTCCCGTAGAATATTTTATCAATCCAGCCTATGGGTTCCAATTTCTGCTCAACGTATAACACTGTTCATTTGGAGAATGCAGGGCTTGAATCTGGTTAAGAACCAAGCTCCTCCACTTACGGGAATTGAACATAAAAACAGAAAGGACAACAAGACAACAGAGCTGTCATTATACCAATTGTCTCAAAATAAATTGATGAATACACATCTAAAATCATTGAGAATCACGTGGTTTACTTGAATTTTGTGTGCTACAGTAGGTACAACCCATGTTTATTAATCAACCCAATAAATAAATTTTTCTACATTATGAACAGAAATGGAGAAGTCACATATCCAGATCTTGTCTGCCTATGGCACAAAAAAAATGTAACAATCACATTGATTAACCACTTAAATCATTAAGCAGCATAATGGCTAACCAATTAATGATATTTATGTGTGCACGAGGGGTATAAACTACTGTCTGCCTGGAAGGCAGGCATGTGGACTAAATATAATGGCTATTGCCTTTTCTTGTCCTTCATTATATCATATAATTTAATTAAATTTAGGAAGATTCCATTGTGATTTTTGAATTTAAAAGTAATTGAATGTGAGTTGGAGAGCTGGTTACAGGAGACATTGCTAAAACATTGCTGAGATAGTGAGTTGGAGAGCTGGTTCAATGTATGTCAACACCACCCATGTCTTGCATATTTTATAGATTATTTTGCAACATATGGTATATATGATTATCTTATGTGAAAATATTACTGTGATTTTAGGGTTTATTTAATGAATTGGAGAACTGGTGAGAGGGAGACATTGCAAAAACATTGCTGAGTGTGTGTTTATATCAAGATCCAGATCCCAATCTCAATCATGTTATGACTGATTGATAATCCAGGAGAATGAGATTCCTCATGTCCCCCTAACCTCAAAAAATATAAATAGAAGGAATGCCACTGCAAATTGCTAAACCAAATTCTACATTCAACTGCAAGGCCTATTTCTTGGTGAAGGAAAACATGGCTGCCTTTGCTTTCAACTCAAAATCCCATCAACACACTCGCTCTAACAGTTTACCCACTAGAACACACCCTCTCATTTCCGAATTCAATGACCAATTGAGCAGATTGAGAGATCTTGAAGCAACCTCTTCATCATTAGCGTCAATATGCCAGAAGCTAAATGGCCTTCAAGATTTGCATGATTGTGTTGATAAATTGCTGCTATTGCTGTTCACACAAGCCTTTAGCTCAAGAGCAGTGTGAGAAGTTGGTTAGTGAGATGTTGGATGGATCTCTCAGGCTCTTGGATGTTTGTGATATGGTAAGAGATGCCTTGTTGCAAACAAAGGAATGCACTTGTGAACTCCAATCAACTCTGCACAGGAGACCAAGCAATAAAATGGAGATCTCAGGGGAGGTTGAGAAATACTAGGCCTCAAGGAAGGGACTAAAAAAGGAAATGAAGAATGTCTTAAAGAGCATGAAAAATAAATTTAATTACAAGAATACTGAAGATATTCTCATTATTAGCCTGTTAAAAGACCTAGAAGCTGCAACTCTAATTGGCTTTGACTCCCTCTTGACTTTTATTGCTAAATCAAAGTTGCAATCAAAGTCAAGCAGCTGGTCTTCGGTTTCCAAGCTAGTTCACCACAAAAGAGTGCCATGTGAGTGTGAAGAAACAGATGCAAATGAGTTTGAGATGGTAGATGCAGCATTGCAATCTCTCATCAGTCACAAGCCAAGCAAATCTGATTACTCTTTGGTTATTGATAATGTACAGACCTGGCTCGGGAAGTTGGAATTGAACATTCAAGATCTTGAAGAAGTTTTTGAATTCCTTTCTCGAAGTATTGTCAAGACTAGAGTTTCCCTTCTGAACATCCTCAACCACTAGCCCAAATATTGTCAAGGGCATTCATTTTTGTCTGTAAACAATTACAAAATCATACAGCTTATATACATGACATGAATTAGACAAATATAATTTCACATCCGATTCTAACTATTCATTGGCTTAAAAAATTTTCTCGCTTCTTTCTTGCTGCGTATCTCTCTTCCTTGATCATCAATTTTTTGTACAAGAATTCTTGCTCTGCTTGCACGATTACACATAAATAATAGCATGGTCACCTGAAAGTTACGTGAAAGTATATAAAAGCGGCAGTTGAGCAAAAGAATATTAAATTCTTCCGAATTTTAAGACCAAATCAAGAAAAAAGAAAAGTCTGAAAGAAATTGATACGTATATTTACAATTCAAAACCTACAAGAAGCAAAGAGTATAAGGTACAGTCTGTTTTAAGTACAAAAGAAGACTGTTATAACTAAACATCAAAGTTCACAAGGTACAAAATCCAGCAAGTTCACAAAGAACATAAATACATCATTAATTAATAACTCCTAACTCCCCTGAAACCAAGAAGCCAAACCTAGTCCCCTTTTTATTATGAAATGAGAAAGGGATGTCTCAATGAGCTCTAGCCTGATGCTCCTTAATCTCTTTAATATCTTTTTTAATACAATTTAGGCAAGGTAGAATCTGATGCAAGCAAGGTAGAATCTGCTGCAGGGGATCCATCATATCAGATAATGTAGGTTGAGCATCACCGGATTTATGCTGTCTGGATTCAGCAGCCATAGCTTCTGCAATCTCATCAGAATCACAGACAATGTGGTTTGAACGTTTTACATGAGATGAACTAAGCTGAAGTGTACTACTCCCAGTGGCAGATAAAGGCTTTGCCAGAGCAGCCTGAACACTGCATGTAGACGGTTTGGACTTAGCAGCAACAACATCAGCAACCACATCAATCTCTTGATTTAAGTCATCATCAGAATCAGAAACAGATTGCCTTGCACGTTTAGATAAGGGCTTTGCTTGAGCAGCCTGAGCACCAGATGTAGATGGTCAGTACTCAGCAGCAATAGCATTAGCAACCTCTTCAATTTCTCGATCCAAGTCATCATCGGATTCAAAATCACTTTCCCTTGCACGTTTCATAGGAGATGAGCTGAGTTGAAGTTTACGACTCCCAATGGCAGATAAGGGCTTTGCCCGAACGTCCTGAGGACGAATAGGAACCTTTTGGGCTTTAATAAGCCGAGTAATGACACAAGGGAAGGGGAGTACAGTACGTGACCAGTTAGACTTGAAGGCATCAATGATCACTTGACAAATATGTCTACAAATGTCGATAGGCACATTAGTGATGAGGGCATACAACAGTTGAGCCCTAGGTACCTGGAGTGTAGACAAGTGAGCAATAGGAAAGAGGTTGGTGCACATGATGCCACCAATATTCAGGGATAAATGATGCAGATTTAACCTTTAAAATCCCATGAGGCCAAATGGTATGTTCTCCACAGAATAGAGTCAACATATCTGTTTGGGATGGTGCAGTCCCAGCAGTGTATGGATATGGAGACTCCATGTCTCGAGGAATTCCTAAAACCGTGGAGACTAAATCAGGAGTGACCTCAAAGCTGATATTCCTAACCATGACAGAAAAAGAACCATCCTTTGTTATGTCATGGATGTTTGAGTAAAACTCATGTATAAGGTTCGTGGGAGGTGCAGGAAAACCGGAGATCAATGAAATCCATCCCCGAGACTCGAAAACATGAGGAATACAAGTGAATTGGAGTTCAGACAAGGTGACATCCCGTTCCAGATAAAGGCGACGTTTGGAAAAGATACCATGGTATGAGGTTTGGGCCTTATTGAGTTTGTTATAGATATCAGTGTTTGTATTACAAAGCATTGTATTTTTGTAAATATAGAGCTAAGCTACAGTAGTTTAGTTTAGATTAGTTTAGATAGCCATAACCATAAACGGTTGTCGTTTTGTATACAGGTTAATGAGTTTGTTAGCTCTTATTCCACGTGGACAGTTTGGATTGGTTAGGCAGTTATTTTTTTGTTACTCTGTTGCTCAGCTTTCCCGTCTCTGTTCTCACTATATAAAGAACAGATCATTGTAAACTAATCAATTAATTCAATATACAAGTTTGACATCATTCTTTTCTCTCTCTCTCTGAGTTTTCATTCCATCATTGATGTATCTTCAAAGCTTGTATGGAATTCAACATGGTATCAGAGCCTGAACTAGGTCAGAGATCATTCAAGTATGGTATTCTGAATTTCTTAGTTCAATTACATTCTTCTTTGATTTCTTAGTGCTTCTTTCAGATCAACTAGAAATTTACTTGTTGTATTTCTGTTGATTCTTGCATTAAGTTCATCTTCTTTGAGGTTTCAATTTCTTTAATGTGTTGAAATCTTGTTTTGTTCTTCCGTTGATAATTGAAATTGAAATCTTCAATCTTAGGGTTTTCAATTCAATTTTTTTTCTCGATCTTAGGGTTATTCCATTTCCAATTCACTGTTTTCTTTGTGATCTCATCAAGATTGTGAATTACATCTTGATTGTCACACAGAATCAAAATTCTTGGTTCTTGAAGAATTCTCAAAGAAAATCAATTCTTGATTTTTCTTTTCAATTCTTGGTTTTAGTTGCTTGAGACCTTGAATTTTCGTCTTTTCTCCTTGATAAGCATGACTGAGAGTACCTCTAGTGCTACTGTTCCTACTGTCCAACCTTGGGAAAACACATCTAGCCCCTATTTTCTATCCAGTGGTGATAATCCAGGAGTTTCTTTGGTGGTTCAACACCTCACTAAAGAAAACAATAACATCTGGAGTAGGGCGATTCTTATTTCTTTGGATGCCAAAACTAAATTGGGCTTCATTGATGGTTCTATCCCTAAGCCTCAATCTGTTGATCACCCAAATTACACAGCATGGAATAAATGCAATAGTACAGTCCTAGCTTGGCTGTTTAATTCTGTTTCCAAAGAGTTGCAGTCAAGTATAGTTTATTTCAAGAATGCCAGAGATGTATGGATTGATCTGCAAAACAGGTTTGGGCAAGGAAATGGACCTACAATTTTTGACTTGAGAAAGGAAATTAGTTCATTGACTCAAGAGGATTTAACAATCAATGCGTATTATGCCAAATTTAAAGGTCTTTGGGATGAATTCTCCAATTATAGGACATGTACAGGTGGTCATCAAGTTGAGGAATGTACCATGTCATTCTTGATGGGGTTGAATGAGACATATGCAGCTGTCAGGAGCCAAATTTTGCTTATGGAGCCTGTGCCTCCCTTAAGCAAAGTGTTCTCTCTTCTAATTCAAGATGAGAAGCAGAGAAAAGTAGGTGCTGGGAAGAAGGCTTTGGTTGATACATCAGCAGCTTTAGCAGCTTTTGGGTTTAAACCTGGTAACACCAAGACCTTTGTTAAGTTCAAGAATGGCAAGCCACAATGCACTCATTGTGGAGCCATGGGGCATGTTGTTGACAAGTGCTACAAGTTACATGGATATCCTCCTGGGTATAAGTTCAAAAACAAAGGTGGTCAACCTTTTGCAAACACTGTTGTTGCTACTGAAGATCATATCAGTGAACCTGTTGCTCTAACCAAGCCTCAATATCAGCAATTGATTGGTCTGCTGAACTCTCAATGTCACTTTGGCACTCAAGCACCACCAGAGGCATGTTTGGCAAATGCTCATCAAGTTGCCACTATCATTACTCAGCCTTCAATGGATGTTCAAGCCCAAACCTTCTCAGGTATTTGTTTTTCCCCTTCCCTTGAGCATTCAGTCTTTTCTTCCAGTGCAAATACCTCTCATATTAGTTCATATGATTGGATTCTTGATAGTGGTGCCACAGACCACATGGTACATTCCATTCACTTCTTCACTTCTGTCACTTCTTCTGTTCAGATTTCTGTTAGACTCCCTAATGGTGAAATGGTTAAGGTGACTCATGTTGGAACTGTTAAAATCTCAGCCACATTGATTCTAGAAAATGTTCTTTGCATTCCTACTTTTTCTTTCAATCTTATTTCCATAAGCAAACTAACCCAAAACCCTTCATGTTGTTGCATCTTCCTTTCTCATTACTGTTTTCTCCAGGACTTACTGCATTGGAAGATGATTGGGTTGGGTAAGAGACATGGAGGGCTGTATATCTTGCAGTGCAATGATTCCATCACCTTGCCATCCTCTGTTTCAGAAGTTCTATCCAAATTATCTTCTTTCTTTTGTAATAAACGTGTCAATGCCTGTAATCTTGATTCATTTCCTTCTGTTGCTACTTCAAATGATGTTGTTAGATTGTGGCATTATAGATTGGGTCATCCCTCTTCACAAAGATTAGCTTTGTTGAAACCTATTGTACCTGATCTGACTCCCTGTAATAATAACAACTCTTTTGATTGTCCTATCTGCCCTTTAGCTAAACAGCACAAATTACCTTTTTCTAAATCCACAAGTGTTTCCTTAGCTTGTTTTGATTTAATCCATGCTGATATTTGGGGACCCTATTCTACTCCTTCCTTAAATGGCTCAAAATACTTTCTTACTTTGGTTGATGACCATAGTAGATGCACTTGGGTTTATTTAATGAAGTACAAATCTGATGCTTCTTCCCTACTTCAAACCTTCTTTCAAATGATTCTTAATCAATTCAAAGTGTCCATTAAGGTCATTCGGAGTGATAATGGTCCTGAATTTGCTCTTTCTTCATTTTATGCTTCCAAAGGTGTTTTACATCAACTGTCCTGTGTTGAAACTCCACAGCAAAATGCTGTTGTTGAAAGAAAACACCAGCATCTATTGAATGTTGCTAGAGCCTTGAGATTTCATGCCAACTTACCTTTAAAATTCTGGGGAGATTGTGTCCTCACAGCCACATATCTCATCAACAGGCTTCCTAGTCCTCTTTTAGGCAATCTTACACCATACCAGAAACTTTTAGGTCATTCCCCTTCATATCAGCACCTTAAATCTTTTGGTTGCCTATGCTATGCCTCTACTTTAACTAGGAACAGATCAAAATTTGATCCTAGAGCAAAGGCATGCATATTTCTTGGTTATCCTTTTGGGACTAAAGGGTATAAGTTGTATGATTTGTCCACTAGAACTATGTTTCTGTCAAGAGATGTTATCTTCAAAGAGAATGTTTTTCCCTTTAAACACTGGCATTCTAAACCCATTCCTAGTTCTCCTTCAATTTCTCACAATATCTTTCCATCTCAGTCACATTTTCCAGATTCTATTGCTTCCATTTCTGCTGAATTTTCTCTTCCTTTTAGTTCTGTTGATACAGCTGTACCTCCTGATCAATTTCCAGATCTTGTTCACCCTGATCTGGATTCTTCTCATCCTAATCCTGTTATTCCTCCTCAACAAGAACCTCCCATTCAACCTGACTTCCCTATTGTTCAACCTGACTTACCTCTTGTTAGAAAATCCACTAGGCCTCATAAAACTCCTTCATATCTTCATGACTACCACTGTAATTTAGCTTCCACTCTCATTCCTAATCATCACTGCAACTTGGCTTCCACTTCTTTACCTTCCCATGATTCACTCTCCAGTGACAGTCCAGGTATCCTTTATCCACTTTCCTCAACTCTTTCTTATTCTAAGTTGTCTATTGCACATAGAGTCTTCTCTGTTGCCTTGTCTATTGCCAAGGAACCCACTTCCTATGCTGAAGCTTTACCTAATCCATTGTGGCAAGCTGCCATGAAGGCTGAGATTGATGCACTTCAGGCTAACAAGACTTGGGTCATGGTCAAACTGCCTCCTGGTAAAGTGCCAATTGGGTGCAAGTGGGTCTACAAAATCAAGCTTAAAGCTGATGGATCCATTGAGAGGTACAAGGCTAGATTGGTTGCTAAAGGTTTTACTCAAACTGAGGGAGTTGATTACTTTGAGACCTTCTCTCCTATGGTGAAATTTGTGACTGTTAGGACCCTTTTGGCTATGGCTGCTGTGTATGGTTGGCATCTGTCCCAATTAGATGTAAACAATGCCTTCTTACATGGGGAATTGACTGAGGAAGTGTATATGGTCCCTCCTCCTGGATTTGGCAGCAAGGGGGAGGTGTGCAAACTCACTAAATCCCTTTATGGATTGAAACAGGCCAGTAGACAATGGTTTGCTAAGCTCTCATCTGCTCTCCTTGATCATGGTTTCATTCAATCTAAATCAGATTACTCTGTCTTCACTAAGGTTAGCAAGGGTTCAATTCTCATCTTGCTAGTCTATGTGGATGACATTTTGATAGCTAGCAATAATGTGGAGGCAGTCAATACCTTCAAGGTTTTCCTAGATGCCAAGTTCAAACTCAAGGATCTTGGTACTTTGAAGTATTTCTTAGGCCTTGAGGTTGCTAGGACTGAGAAAGGTATTAGTTTATGTCAAAGGAAGTTTGTTTTGGAGCTGCTATCTGATACAGGTCTGCTAGCAAGCAAGCCTGCTAATGTGCCTATGGATCAATCAACCAAATTTAGGAGTTCAATGGGAGAGGCTGCACTAGATCCATCTTTGTATAGAAGAATTATAGGCAAACTGCTCTATCTGACTCTAACCAGACCTGATATTTGTTACTCAGTGCACAAACTGAGTCAGTTTATGAGTTCACCTCAGATTCCTCATTTACAAGCAGTTTATAAGATACTTAAGTATCTTAAGAAGACACCAGGGCAGGATTTATTTCTATCTGCAAGCTCTGAGTTGAAGCTCAAAGCATACTGTGATGCTGATTGGGCAGCTTGCCCGGACACTAGACGATCAGTTTCAGGATTTTGTGTCTTCCTTAGTGACTCCCTTATATCCTGGAAATGTAAAAAGCAACAAGTAGTGTCCAGATCATCAGCAGAATCTGAGTATCGTGCAATAGCTACTGTCACAAGTGAGCTTGTCTGGTTGTTGGCATTACTTAGAACTTTTGGTTTAGATCACAATCATCCAACCTCTTTGTACTGTGATAGCAAGGCAGCTCTCTATATTGCTGCAAATCCAGTATTTCACGAACGTACAAAGCACGTAGAGGTTGACTGTCACTATATTCGAAGTAAGATTCAAGATGGGGTGATTAAAACTTTTCATGTGCCTACTAGACACCAGATCGCTGACTTCTTCACCAAAGCCCTTGGATACAAGCAATTTTACTTCCTTCTATCCAAGATGAACCTAATCAACATCTATGGTTCATCTTGAGGGGGAGTATTGAGTTTGTTATAGATATCAGTGTTTGTATTACAAAGCATTGTATTTTTGTAAATATAGAGCTAAGCTACAGTAGTTTAGTTTAGATTAGTTTAGATAGCCATAACCATAAACGGTTGTCGTTTTGTATACAGGTTAATGAGTTTGTTAGCTCTTATTCCACGTGTACAGTTTGGATTGGTTAGGCAGTTATTTTTCTGTTACTCTGTTACTCAGCTTTCCCGTCTCTGTTCTCACTATATAAAGAACAGAGCATTGTAAACTAATCAATTAATTCAATATACAAGTTTGACATCATTCTTTTCTCTCTCTCTCTCTGAGTTTTCATTCCATCATTGATGTATCTTCAAAGCTTGTATGGAATTCAACAGGCCTCGAGGTTATGGAAATGATATTCATCAAAGTCATTGGATGCAGATTCATTACGCCTACGGCGAGGGGCCATAATGCACCTGTGATCAGTCAATGTCGTATAACATGAGCTTAGATGTGATGATTAGACTCTAAGCTCAAAGCACATTCGTTTAGCATTTTTTCAAATACTTGTATATTACCAAAAGTGAGAACTACAATTTTTGTAGATTACCTAATTTAGGATTCTAGCAAGTAGAGTGGTGTATTTGTGGTTTACTCTTCCTAGATGGGTCCAAAAGGGCACTGCCTTGGTGAGTTCCATGTCATCAAAATATATATATTACCAAAAGTGGGAATAAATGAATGCAAAATGCTTGAAAAATATCCCACATTCAAGAATTAAATACTTTCCAAGTACAAATTGCATGACCCATTATAGCCTTTCTATCAAAAAAAAATTGCAAAATTGCAAAACCCATAACACAAAGCCTAAGATTTGAGTTTAGAATGAAAGAAATTGGAAGTACTGAGACATTCTAAACCCCCTATAGTATTAGAAAAGAAAACAAAGGAGAGAATGTAGGGTTACCTGATGATAACGAGTGAAAAGTCGAAGCAGAAGAGAGGGTATTGGAGATTTCGCAAGGTTCTCTATACGAACGAAAGCGTAATGAAAAGGAAGAAGAGCCATTTTAAGCTTGGCAAAAATCCTTTATATTCACTCGAGCGAGTTTAGATTAGATAGACTACTTTTTTTTTTTTTTGGTAAACTGGAAAATATATTAAAGAAACGGGCTAGGTGGAATTCACCACAATATTACAAGTTCGGTCCTGGGCCAAGCCCAACTTATCCGAATGCAAAATATTAACAATAAAAGGAGGGGGAGACTCAAACACAGTAAAGTCTTCCTCCATGTTTGTTCCAAACTTCGCGAGAGCATCCGCGCACCGATTCGCCTCTCTATAGCAGTGAAGCAGCCGGACCTGGGGGATGTTCTTCATTAGGCTCCTGCAGTCATCGACAAGGGAAGAAAACTCCCCGTTAGTATTGGAGGTTTGAGATAACAGAGAAATAACTACTGAAGCATCAATCTCCACTTGAACCGCCTCAAGCGACAATGCACAGCACCGGTATAACCCATCACGAACTGCCCAGAGTTCTGCAGCAAGACTTGAAGTAAGCCCGACTGCTCTGGCAAAGCCCGAAATCCAGTTACCCTGCCAGTCACGAATCAACCCACCACAACCAGCAAGCCCGACTACTTTCTATTTTTAGAAAGCCTTGATAAACTACTTATGTCTTGCATGTCTTTTTTGATTACTTTATGACTTGCATGTTTTATAGATTATTTTTGCACCATATTGTATAAGATATAGTATTATTAATATTACGTGGAAATCATGCTGTGACTTATAATTTAAAAGCAATCTCTACCAAAAATAAATAAATTAAAAGCAATCGTAATCATGTCATCTTGAAAAACCACTTTATCATGGACATCATCAATATGCCAAAAACTAATTGTCTTTCAAGATTTGCATTATTGTGTTGATAAATTGGTCCTATTCTATTGCCCTTCACACAAGCCTTAGGTCAAGAGCAGCACAAGAAATGGTTATAAGATGTTATAAGATTATAAAGTTTAGGCAAAATAAGTTATAATTAAGCCTGAATTCTAAAATGGTCATGTGTTGACACTATTGTTTTTTGGTATTTATAAGTTAAAAGTTTTAGACTTTGAAATTTTAGTGCTACTATGCTTTTGTCATGCTCCACTTAAACTTTTGAGGTTTTATTTATTACATTTTTTTTTTTTTTTTTTTTTTTGCTGAATAAATACTCTATTGCTCAACCCAAAACAGGGAAAATACAAAAAGGTTAGGGCTTAGATCCATATCTATCTAAAGCTTTCACCACAGATAAAGGTAGAATGGAGATGGGAACTGGCCCAAACCAAGATACAAAAGCAGTCCATTGGGCAAGAAGATAAGTAAGAACATTGCCCTCTACATTTACAAAAGGGAAAGAAATATTTACTAAAGATTTAGCTAAATAGAAAATATAATCAGATATAAGTTTGATACTCCACTTAGGGATAAAATCTACATTCTTCAAAGGATAATAACATTTAGAGGATCACCTTCTAATTTATTCATTTATTACTACTTGAAAAAAGTTAGAAGAATATTAAAAATAGCATAGAACATAATGTTGAGTGGCTAAGATGGAGTAGCTATATAGTTTTTTTTTTTTTAATTTATAAAAAAAAAAGTATTTTTGTTTGTGAGTTTGTTTCTTTTAAAATAAATTATATACTTGATAATGCTAATAGGTTTTTTTTAATTCAAAAAGAATATTGGACATATACTATGAGATAATAAATATGATATTTATTTGATTTATAGATTATGGGGAAAGCTAATATTTGACTTTTTCAGTTAAGAATATTGTCAAAACTAAATTTTAAAGGAGGAAAAAAAAAGATGATTTTTTAATGGATTTTTTAATTGCGTACATCGAAAGGAAATTGTTGTGAAATTTAATGCAAAATCAATTATAAATGATTTTAAAGATTTTAAAAAAAAAAATTGAGTTCCATTTTGATAAATGATTGAGTGAAAATGTATTAAAAAACAATTTTTTTTTTGTATTCATATTGATATTGAGTTTTCCCTAAAAAAATATTGATATTGAGATAAACAACTTGGTTCATTGGTTCATTTATAGGCTATAGTCCTTGCCACTATTTGGAAATACACATGTAAATGAATTTCATATTGAGATAATACACAAATTTATCTTAAGTCAAAGTTAATATTTAATACACTAAACTCCTAGAAAGCATATGCATGTCAACACTTCCATAAATAGCAAGAAAAAGTGAACGGCGCTATAATAAGAAGTTTTTGTCAAAAAAAAAAAAAAAAACCAAAAATTAAAGTGCCCACATAGCTCTATATGTTACCAATGGAAAAAAGTATTTTATATCAAATGATACCAAGTCATCTGTATCAAAATTTAATAAGTGAGAGACGTGTGCAAAAATAACTACCCACTAACACATGTCTTTCAATTATTAGTAAGTTAGTTATTTTTTACTAACATGTCTCACACCTATTCGATTTTGATACTGCTAGCATGATATCATCTGATATTAAATACCTGGACAGTGGCCTCCTTCCAAAACCAACAAAAGAAAAGAAGAAGAAAAAAAACTCTTTTTATTTACAATACAATTATAAAATTTAAAAAAAAAATTATAAAAAAAAATCCTTCAAAAAAAAAATCTCTGCTAAGAAAAAAGTAATGACTAATGAATTATAAGTTAGCAAAGAGTGAATAATCATTCATGAAGGCTGAAGAAGATTTGGCAAACCACTGTCGTGATGCATTTTTTTTAGGCCATAACCAACAATATCAACATGCTTCGTATGACATTTTGGTTATATTTTAATTTGGGATCCAAATTTTAAAGTTTGGAACTTCAAGATTTGGACGCGTTGGCATGTTGCCTAGCCCAGCCTAAAAGATATTATTATTATTTTATTGTTTTACCATCAATAAGATGATTTTATAATTGGGCATCACTATTGATTAGAATTTTATTTTATGCCGGAAAAAATTCTCAATTATAAGAAATCAATTATTGGATTAGTTAACACATAGTAGACTTGTTGATCTTAGCTCAACTCCAGGTTTTCAAAAGACAAGTGAATATTGTTTCTAAAAATTTAAAAAAAAAAAAAAAAAAAAAAGACAAGTGAATATTTTTTAAACTGATGAGTTTTTTTTTATTAGTAAACAAATTTTATTTTCAAGAATTTACAAACTTGAAAAAATACTATTGAACATGGAATTTCACTATTATGAGCATCATGTGATTCAACATCTCAACTTCAAAAAATTATTGAATATTTTTAACTGTGCCAATGGTTAGTAAGGACTAGAAAATTTATAACCTACCAATTTTTTTATTAGTGCTTAATTGTACTTATACGTTACTTTTCTAATTTTTATTCCAATTATGAAACAAATATTGTCAATCATGAATTTTATCAAAAAATGAATTTACAACAAAATAGAATATGATATTTTAACAGATTATTTGATTTTGCGCATTAAAATGAAAATTTTCTCAAAATTTAGTATAAAATTAATCATAGATGATGTTTAGAATTTAAAATAAAAGCATTGAGTTCCATTTTTATGTATATATCTTATAAATATTGAGTTGAAATGTATTTAGAAATAGTTATTTATGCATTTTATTTTATTTATATGTTGTTAAAATTGAATAGATGCTAGTTTTATTTTTTCATGTACTAATTTAGTTTTCAATTTTAGTATATTTCTTATTCTAAAAATGATATTTTTAATAAAAAATTTCATGTTTTTGCCCCCACAAAAAACAAATTCCTCCCTCTGTCTCTATCAACATAGAAATCAACACTTATTAGGTCTGCTCAAGTACCAAGCAAACTAAAGCCTCTATGAGTCAGAAATTAGGGTTGATTGGAGTTTGCACTATAACGTTGAGATATTCTAAATAAAGTTTTATTTATCAAAATAATCCCCCTCAATTGGAGTACAATACTTTGCTGATATAGACTACTAAACCCTATTTCTAACTAACTTAAAGATCCTAATTTTAATTGACTTCAAAAATCCTAATTATCAAATTATTAAAATTACCTTTGTAGGGTCTTTGTTTGTGGCCCAAACCCGAAAATATGGGGTATGCTGACCCAATGAGCCCAAAACAATAAATTTGTAGAGAGTAGAGTGAAGAACTGGGCCTTTATGAATTGGACAATGGATAGTATGATTCTAAAAGGTAAGTTTAATATAACAATAGACACAAATATGTATAGGTTCCCAGTCCAAGGAGGTTCTCCTTATACAAAAATCAATCGGAATTGAGTATCATTACAGATTGTAGTGCTACAGTGTCTTTTTTAGAGTTTTTCTCATGCCCTCTTCGTGGTAAGTCTCTCACATTATATAGCTCTTCCTGGACCATCTTGATCCTACATTTGTTGATCATCTGAGCTATTACTTGAGTACTTGTCCCATCAGATACCTTCTTTAGTTTTCTGTGAGTTGCGATAGCCAATATAGCATTATTCAGAAGTCTTCTTCACATAAATGCGGCCAGAAAAGCAGTTGTAATGCATTTAATGCAATAGTAGCAGTCTTTTCTTAAATATTTTGGGTTTCCTTTCCTCTGGAGTGCTTGTGCGGCACGTTCCCATCAATGAAGCTTCCTGGAGGGCTGTTTTAGTGGCTAGAATAGACACTTGAACTGCGTTGATTAGGTTTGAGGAGGGATTCACCCTCGTACCGCCCTCCATTTGTCCCTTTCTTGTGAGACTTCAAATTGGAATTTCTTATAACTATTCGTCTCTCCTTGGATCACCCAAACGTCTTCGGACAGGGCCCAAGGCCCAATGCATGATTCTGGGCCCTTATCCCTACAACCTTGATTCTAATAAAATAAAATTCTAATAACTTAATTAATTATCCTAATTTTAATTGACTGAATTAATTAATTATCCTAATTTTAATTGACTTCAAAAATCCTAATTATCAAATTATTAAAATTACCTTGATTCTAATAAAATAAAATTCTAATAACTTAATTAATTAACTACTAGGACCTAAAATAAAATACAATGACTCCATAATCATATAAGTTTAAAATAAAATAAATCTTTCTTCGTGCTTCCAGCATCAATTAATCAACTTCCCTATGACAGTAGGAAACATTGCAGCTTTTGAAAATAATTTTAAATGCGTATTGCTATCTTTTGGTCCAAGACTTTGGGTTGATATGGCAAAATTGACCATATTGAATTATTAATTTCTTTTTTTCATACATTCTAGTCTCAAAAGGGATAAATGCTCTAGGAAGAGAGTTAAGTAACAAGACACTAGTGATAAGTTGTGTAAGACAATGAGTTGATTTAGAATAAGAAGAGAAAATATATATTTGTCATTCATGTACATGTATAGAAGTATGATTTTCTAATAGTTTACAGACAAAAATGGCTTCCCATAACTATTATTGGGCTAGTGGTTGAGGATGTTGAGAAGGGAAACTCTGGTTTTGACTAGATGCCTAGACAGGCATTCAAGCTCTTCTTCAAATTCTTGAATGTTTGATTCCAACTTTCCAAGCCAGGTCTGCACATTTTCTATATGCACAAAATAATCAGATTTGCTTTTCTTGTGGCTGATGAGAGATTATAATGCTGCATCTACCATCTCAAACTCATTTGCATCTGATTCTGCACTCTCACATACCACTCTTTTGTGGTGCGCCAACTTGGAAACCAAAGACCAGCTGCTTGACTTTGATTGCAAGTTTGGTTTAGCAACAAAGTTAACAGGGATTCAAATCCAGTGAGAGTTACAGCTTCTAGCTCTTTTAACACGCTAATAATGAGAAAATCTTCAGTATTCTTATAATTAATCTTAACTTGCATGCCCTTTAAGGCCTTTTGCAACGCCTTGTTTTGGATCTTCCTTGAGGCCAAGTATTTCTCAACCTCCCTTGCGATCTCCATGTTACTATCTTTTCTTCTGCGCAGAGTCGATTGAAGTTCACGTGTGCATTCCTTTGTTTTCAACAAGGCATCTATTGCAGTACCACACACATCCAAGAGCATAAGAGATCCATCCAACATCTCATTAAACCATTTCTTGTGCTGTTCTTGTGCCAAGGCTTGTGTGAAAGGCAATAGGAGCAACTTATCAACACAATCATGCAAATCTTGAAGGCCATTTAGTTTCTGGCATATTGATGTTGATGATGGAGAGGTTTCTTCCAAATCTCTCAATTTGCTCAATTGATCATTGAATTCTGAAATGAGTGGGTGTGTTCTAGTAGGCAAACTGTTAGAGCGAGTGTGTTGATGGGATTTGGGGTTGACAGGAGAGGCTGCCATTGTTTTCCTTAAACAAGAGGTTTTGCAGTTGTATGTACAATTTGGTTTAGTAATTTGCCTTGGCATCTCTTCCATATATATTTTGAGGTGAGGGAGACATGAGGAATCTCATCCTCTTGAAAAATTAATAGTCATAACATGATTGAGATTGGAATCTGGATCTAAACAATTCAGCAATGTTTTTGCAATGTCTCCCTCTCAACAGCTCTCCAACTCATTATCCTTTAATTTAAAATTTTAAAATCACAGGACTGTTCTCACATAAGATAATCATATATGAAATGTGTTGAAAATAATCTATAAAAATGGCAAGACATGAGTGATGATAGCACCTTTTCTGACACATGAAAAATTAATAAAAATTTTCTTTCTTCCGGAGAGACAAGAAGCCTGCACCACTCTTGCACAAGTATATATAATTAATTATGAAATTTAAAATAATTCAAATTACAGTGATTAAAATTAGTTGGTCATGCTCAACATACGGTTGAATTTCCTGAGTATCAGAATTGCTTATCTTTTTTTTTTTGGCCTGACTTCTGATCCTGTCTTAAATCACACAAACGTGTATTCCTGTAAATGGTAGTGTGTTTCTTAATGATTTAATCAATGTGGTTGATACATGATTGTTGTGACATAGGCAGGCAAGATCTGCACATTTGACATCTCCATTTCTGTTCTTAATGTAGAAAACGTTATTAGGCTGATTCTTCAAAAACATGGGCTGTCCCTTGAAGAGAGACGGTTAGGATTTTTAATATCTTAAGTATTCATCATTCAAGTTAACCATGTGAGTGTCAAATATTTTAGATGTGTATTAATCAGTTCTTTGAGACAATCGGAATATTGACTGCTCTGGTGTCTGCTTTTTCTTTTCTGTTTCTACGTTCAACTCTGTAAGTGCAGGAGCTTGGTCTTTAACCAGATTCAAGCTTGCATCCCCTCAATTCTCAGATTTATGTGTCAACTGTCAAGTAGAATTTGGAACCCATAGGCTAATTTGCTAGCAAAGTCAAAGTTGCCAAATTTAAATTCAAATGGCCCAACCCATCTCCATCTATTTATTCATTTCACAAGGTCTAATGGATTGAAATGGTGAAATGATTAATTACTTTAACTTTTTACAAAATTTTGTACAGTGGACTTGAGCTTTTAAATATTACGTGATATTTTGTGAGGTCCAGTATTTTAGAATTAATTTTAAATGAACATTCTTGCACTAGGAGTGAATACACTTAGAATTCAATTGTAATACTAGGAAATATATGTTAGTGAATTGACTTGGAATTAGAAGACAAAATATATTTGTATTTCTTTCATGTACATGCACAAAAAGAGAAGCTCTATTATGTTGTACTACTTTACAAAAAAAATGGATGCCCATGATGATTTCTGGGTTAGTGGTTGAGGATGTTGAGAAAGGAAACTCTGGTCTTGACTAGACGCCTAGACAGACTTTCAAGCACCTCTTCAAAATCTTGAATGCTTGATTCCAACCGCTCCATCCAATTCTGCACATTCTGAACATGGATGGAGTAATCAGATTTGCTTGTCTTGCGACTAATGAGAGATTGTAACACCACATCTACCTTCTCAAATTCATTCACTTCTGTTTCTTCACCTTCACATGCTATTCTTTTGGGGTGCACCAGCTTGGAAACTACAAACCAGCTGCTTGATTTTGATTGCAACTTTGGTCCATATATAAATGTCAAGAGTAATTCAAAGACCATGAGAGTTACAGCTTCTAGCTCTTTTAACATGCTAATCATGGCTAGACCTTCATTTTTCTTAGAGTTCAAGTTAGTCTGCATACCCTTTAAGGCCTTCTGCATTGCCTTCTTCACCACCTTCCTGGAGGCCAAGTATTTTTCAACCTCCCTTGCTAGGTTCATTTTACTGCCATGTCTTCTGCACAGGGTTGATTGAAATTCACGTGTGCATTCCTTTGATTGCGACAATGCATCCCTTGCAATACTGCACACATCCAAGAGCCTGAGAGATCCATCTAACAGTTCATTATACCATTTCTCACGCTGCTCTTGGGCTAAAGCTTGTGTGCAAGGCAACAGGAGCAAGTTATCAACACAGTCATGCAAATCTTGAATGCCAATTAGTTTCTGGCTTAATGATGTAGACGATGAAGATGTTGCTTCAGAACATCTCAATCTGCTCAAGTGGTCACTGAATTCTGAAATGAGCGGGTGTGCTCTAGTGGGCAAGTTGTTAGAGCGAAAATGGTGAAGGGAGTTTTGGTTCACAGGAGAGGCGGCCATGTTTAAACAGGAAAGATGTCTTGCAGTTGAATGTACAATTTTGTGTAGCAATTTGCTTTGCTTTAGTTAGTAACTGCTCAATATATATGATGGGGTGTGATGGACGTAAAGAATCTCAATATTTTTAAATATCAATGAGTTGTGACACGATTTTGATTTGGATCTGGACATCCTCTCAACATTATTTTAGCAGTGTCTCCCTCTTGCCAGCTTCCCAACTCATTATCCAATTAATTTAAGCTTTCAGACTTGCAGGACATTTTTGCAGAAGATAGCACTACATATTGAATTGGACAATAATGTATATGATATGCAATGCATGAGCAGTGTTGACACCATACCTACCGGTACAGCAAAGGGAAAAGTTCCTCTACCAGAAGGCTACAGCACTACAGTTAATATATTACTTGTGATGGTCATGCTTATATATTGTAGAACTTCCTCATATGCTATAAATTCACTTTACAAAATCATGATAAAAAATAAAGAAGTTGCATATGCAGATCTTGCCTGCCACCAATTGTATCATTAATAGTCATCATCCTGTTTGCATGATTACACGTAAATAACAGCGTGGTTACTTGAAAGATACATGGCAGTATATAGAAAAGGAAGTCAGCATAAGAATTTTTATATTAAGAACCTGCTGGAAGCAAAGAGTACATTATCACCTATTGTATTTTCATTGAATGAAACTGGTAAATCAAGATGCTCTTGTGATTCTAAAATTTATAAGTAATTAATCATGAAATGGAGAGCTGGAGAGGGGTAGACATTGCAAAAACATTGCTGACATCACTTAGTATTTAGATCCATATTGTTGTTATGTTATTTCTAATTTATTTATGAGATTCCTTTTGTTTCCCATACTTCAATATATATATATATATATATATATCAAATGGATAGCAATGGATGGAAGGCTGATTGCTTGACTGAATTGTACATTCAACAGGAACAGGTAAGACCTCTCTTCCAAGGTAAAATGGCTTCCTCACTTCTAAATGCAAAATCCCAATACCATACTTGTCAAACATCTTGCCTTCCAGAACACACCCTCTCATTTCAGAGTTCAATGACCACTTGTGCAGATCAAGGGCTTCTGAATCATCTTACGACTTCATCAATAAGCAATGGACTGAATGGCCTTCCAGATTTACGTGAATATGTCAATAAGTTGCTTCAGCTGCTGTTTACTCAACAAGCCTTAGCCCAAGAGCATGCAGCACAAGACGTGGGATTGAAGAGCTGTTGGATGGATCTCTTAGGCTTTTGATGTGTTTGGAATCACAAAGGATGCCTTATTGCAAACAAAGGAATGCGCACTTGAACTCCAATCAATTATGAAAAGAAGAAGAGGAGGTGAAATGGAGCTTACAGGGGAGGTAGGGAAATACTTGATTTCCAGGGAGGTGATCAAAAAGGCCATCCACAAGGCTTGGAAATCAAGTGGACCACCAAAAGCCATAAGACTTTGACCATAATTAGCATATTGAGGAAGTAGAAGTGACCATAATTAGACAAAGTTGAGATCAAAGTTCAGCAGCTGGCCATTTGTTTCCAAGCTGATGCACCCCAAAAGAGTGGCATGTGAGGATTCAGAAACAAAAACAAATGAACTTGAGGTGGATGCAGCATTACAATCTCTCATGAGTCACAAGATAAGCAAAACTGATTACATCACACATGTTGAAAATGTGAAAAACTGGCTGGAAAAATCAGAGTCTAGCATTCATGATCTCGATGAAATGCTTGAATGCTTGTTAAGGTGTCTAATCAAACCAGAGTTAGCCTTCTTAACATCTTCAACTACTAGCCCAAATTTCATATTTGTTCAAACTCGTATAAGTGCAAGTGTAATTTCTTTTCTCAGCTTTTGACGTAAATTAATATCCTACACAGTCATTACAATTGTTTTTGCACTGAACTGTCTTCTAGAGGACTAATTTTTACCACTGGGATTAGGATTGTAAATGAACTAAGCTGTTTATAAACAGCTCAAGCTCGGCTCAAGAATGAACTTGTTTATGTTCGTTTGTTTAGAAAATAAGCCAAAAAGCTCAAGCAAAATAACGTGCTTGTGAACAAGCTCGTAAACATGAAGACTCGATTTAACTATATATAATATTATATTTTTACATGTATAATTGTCTAAAAATATATTTATATAGACTTCAAATTGTATTATATAAATTTTTCAATAGGTTCATATGATATTAAATTATTATTTGTAGCTTATTAATGATATAAATAGTCTATTCATAATCAAAATTCATAAAATTATGAAAATGTAAAATATTTTAGTTATGGTTTCACACTTTGTAGGAAAAGAATAAGTTATTCAAGTAACTCGTAAACAAGCTTGAACTTTGCTTGACAAGAAAATAAGTCAAGCTTGAACATAAAATCTTGTTAGATAATAAACTTGAGCTTAGCTCGTGTTTGAAAAAAAATTAAATGAACAAGCTTGAACATTTAATACTCAACTCAGCTCGGCTCGTTTAGAGCCCTAACTGGGATGGTTTAAAAGTGCTATATACCTTTTGGTCTTTTTAGTTCTTCAAATATCTTTCCAATGCAAATAAACGATTAAAACAAGTAGATCTAAACGATTCTCATTAAAAAAAAAAAAAATCAAAATCAAAATACATAATATGATATAATTATCTCTGACATGAAACGATTAAGAACCACCGACAATGGCCTTGTTGGAACCGGACTAACTGAAGGCTGAAGCTTCTTATAGGAAGGGAAAAATAGACATTAAACATTTATAACACCTCCAAAATTTATAATAAAAAAATTAAAAAATAAAAGAACCCCAAAAGTTAAATTGGACCCAAAAAAATTAAACATTACCCATCTAGCTAATGCCTCAGTTTTGTGACCCTCCAAAGACGAACAAAACCTCTCCTTTGACCAATTCCAAAGCACCAATATTTAAATTACATATCAATAACTAGAAAATTAAGCCGGTCTCTGTATGCTTGCACTAAAATGTCTATTATTATTATTATTATTATTATTATTGGAGAAAGAAAACCTATTAACTTAAATGACAATATCTCATAAAATAAAAACTTTAATGACAATAAAACTAAAATTTTAAAAAATAGCAAAAAAAAAAAAATTAAGATGAGGAATATTGGAGAGGAAACTAGATTTGGTAAGATGAAGCTGTCTTTATTGGTATGCTTCAATTGTTTTGAAGCTTTATAGCTTCTTTCTCATATATAATAAGGTAAGAGATTTTCCATCATATCAATTTGGAGAATTTTTTTTTTTTTTTTTTTTGAAATAGTTTAAACTTATGACGTTTACTCCAGATCTCTTACTCAACCATCAGAGACTTTACCAGTTAAGCTAATTGGAGCCCACGAGATAAATTTTTTTCAATTCACTATGTAAACTTTATGAGTGTACTATAATATACTTTTAATAACATGTTTATAAAAAATTATAATCAATACTTTATTTAATAATTAATTGAATTTTTTAGATAACGTAATAATTATGTGACTGTTTTAGATGACTACTATAATATACTTTTAATAACATACTTTAAAAAAAATTATAATCAATAATTTATTTAATAATTATTTGAAATTTTAACATAACATAATAATTGTGTGACTGTTTTAGATGACTAAGAATTAATAAGTCTTATGATTAAAATATAGGTAGATGATTATCCAAACAGTTTGAGGAGATCGCTTCTACTTAGTTACAAGATTGTCTTTAAGGAGTAGGTTGTTATTGGTTATTATGCATGGAGTAAAAAAGTAATTTAAGTTATAAGATTCAAATTAGAATCAATAACAACTTACGAATTACCTATGATTTGTTGGGAAAGATGTTGTGGACGTAGCATCTTTCTATATAATATGTCCTCTCTAAATATGTAGGGAGAGTACTATTTTCACTTCTTAGTTTGTTGCTTTAATACTCCTATATCACTTAGGTGGATCAATTTTAAATCTTTTAGGTGCTATGTTGAAATGACACCCCTAATTTTGAGTACTAAAAATGTGGAAGAGTTTGTTTTTAAAATGTTTTTTTTTAAAAAAAAAAATTAACTAATTAAAAAACCAAAAAAAAAAGAAATTTTTTTATCTATAGGTTATTGTATTAGTGAAATAAATATAAAATTAATTTTGAATTCAAATTGTAGCATTCCCAAATTCTGTAATTTGTGGTAAGTGGTAACATAAGCTGTTACTATCGACATTTTATTAATAGAACAAAGGATTAAGGGGGAAAAACCTTAAAATATAATTCGAAAATATTTTAAGTTTTATTTAAAAAAGGAAAAAAAAAACCTTTATCACGTAATTGTGTAGAGCATGAAGTACTATTTCTATACTTTTTATTTTCGTCTATCCTTTTTATTTTGGTTTGTTCATTTGGTGAGCCAGTGAGTAGAAACTTTTGATCAAGATCAATTCCTGATGATGCCAAAAAAATCGTTAGTGAGTTGCGCAGCCCTCACGTACTTTAGACAGAATCTACGAGACAAAAACAAAGAAAAACTCTACAAAGAGCATCGATGTGGTACCAGCCAAATACCCTTCGAAGGTTAAGTTAGAGAGAATTTCTATAACTCTAGATTGCTAGAGCTAGAAAAATTATCCGTACCTTGGTTTGTTAGGGATTTGAGATTTTTATAATGGTATAAGGCTAACTTCCATTTCTTGATGGAGAAGATATTTCCCTACAGAAAAGATCCACTTCAGTGCTCATATATCGTAGGATTTTTTCCTTGTAGGGATTCCTTTGATGGCGGTGGAGCGTGAGATGCAAGACATTTCCATATTAGGTTTCTTGGAGACTACTTAGGCCACGTAGGTGCCACATGGCTTTACTACCATCCCTTGTGTCTATCCATCTCATTGGAATCCATCCCCTATGAAGAATCCATCCATCTATCTGCCCTTCCGTCCGAGATCACGAGATGCACTCCCCTTCACCAGTACTTTGATTGTTAGGCCATCTATTCCGTCTCTTTTGGTAACACTGTCGCTTATGACTAACCATGTTGATTGGATCCGTCTGCCTTGGGTTTTATCCTTATCAGTTCCAGTCGTTAGGATACTTAGAGCTTGGTTAGTTGGTTTGTAATTTAATAATTAGAAAGATGAGAAACCTACACCATAAAGAATACACGCTTCTTAGGTCTTGATTTGAAAATGTGTGTTTTAGTTTAAGTTCATGATGGTTCTACAGTTCATGTGAGAAGGTGTCACTCTACTATATAAGTAACTAATAATATTCAATTAAAAAAAAAAGCTTCTAACTAGTTTGAGGTTGTCTTCTTCCAACCCACTATATAACAATTGAAAAGATCATTCATATGTAATTTTAGTCACATAAGTTTTTAGATAAATTTTATGGTTTGTTTAAATATATAATAAAAATTTAAATAGATCAAAACCAATTTTGAGCTAAACTTTGTCAATTTTCAGTTTTATAAATAGAGGATTGTTACGTCCATAACATTTTCATGACACTCAAAGTAAATCTTAATTGACAAATTGTTACTAGTTCTAATTTGGATACAGCATTAAAATTATTATTATTTTTTATCCATTAATAATGTCCAATAACAATCTAACATCTAGTATTTATTGTGAAAATGCTGTAGACATAATATTTCTCATATAGATATAGATATATATATATATATATTTTTATATATAGATACAAGAAAAATGCTGAAAATACTACAAAAATTTTATTAAAAAAATAATAAAATAAGGTGGCAAGAATGTGTTTAAAACTTCCTACCGACATTTTATTAAAGCATCCATAGCAGCTGGTACAAAAATTATGCCATTTTGCCACACCAAATGCCTACTTTATTATTTTACCACATCATTTTACAACATCTCATTTATCAGATGTTTTATAATTCAATTCTATACATTAAAATAATATTTACTATACATTAAAATAATATATTATCCTCTCCCCCATTATCAGCAACAACAGCAATAGCAACAACAACCCACACCACAGATCAACCGCCACAGCCCACAACCACCGACCACCACCACAGATCGACCATCGACCACCAATATCAGCCACTGCTACCAAAAAAAAAAACTCAAACAAACACTACAACCAAAATCAGCCCCTACACCAAAAAAAAAAAAAAAACAGCATCAACCAAAATCTCATACTCATCCTAAATCTCACACCTACAACCTAATCAACCTACCACCATCAACCAAAATCAGCCAACCACCAACAATCAAAACAACCAACCACCAAATAAGAGAGAGAGAGATCGACAAGATTGGAGCGACGATGACGATCGGCAATGATGATGGCGATGATGATGGCGGTGATGATGACAATGACGATGGCGATGATCAGAGTGGCCTGGCCCATACCGCTTACGCCTCCAACAATGATGACGATGGCGATGATCTGATCGGAGTGGCGATGATCGAAATGGCCTCACCTATGCCGCTTGCGCCTCCGACGGCGATGACGATGGCGATGATCCGATCGAAGTGGCCTCGCCCATGAAGATGTGGAGTGTGTCATTTTGTTCTTTCTCTATCAAGGGAAGAGTTGGGTCTGATGTGAGAAGAGAGAGAAAAAATCAAGACCAGAAGTGAGAGGAGAGTGAAAGCCAAATTAAAAACACTATTTTGGTTTACGACATCTATCCGTACCGTTACAAATTTGCAACGGTATGGACACAAATGGTATAATTTTAGCACATATGCAACATCTGATGGGAGCTATTTTTTGTGTTTGGTATGTGATATGTGCCAAATATTTAGCATTTGGCACATATCCCACATCTACTGTGGGTGCTCTTAGGTAACTTATTCATTTAAGTTGATTCCCAAAGGTGCTCTTAAAGTTTCTCTGTCGCTAAGAAAGGTGCTCTCCCACCTTCTCTTAGGCTGTAGAACTGCCGTCCCTTCTTAGTAAGGCTTTTTCCCCTCTGGTAACAAGATTACCGATAGGGCTAGTGGTTTTGTTTTCTTTCTGGGGGTGGGGAAACAGTTTTTCCTTTCTCTCTTCTCTTTTTTCTTTCTCTTTTCTTATCAGGTATTTTTAGTGTGCTTTGGGTTCATTCGTGATTGCAGACCATGGATGATCTTACAAGGCATTGGAATTGTCTGTCCCTCTCGGAGAGGGAAGGTGACGATATCTGTTTCAAAAAAGACCGGTGCAAGCAAGAATTTTTTGTAGCAGCTTTATTCTTAACACGACGCGCGTTAAACATGGACGCGGTGGCTAGGACTCTCAAACCTTTGTGGCGAGCGCCAAAAGGGTTCAAAATCAGCAATGAGGGCGGGCATAAAGTTATTTTCACTTTCGACGAAAAGGAGGACGTGGACAGAGTACTGGCATCTGAGCCATGGAGTTTTGATAAGTCTTTAGTTGTCTTACAGAGATATGATAAGCAGATACCTTTGGAAGATCTAAGTCTCGATAAAACAACTTTTTGGGTGCAGGTTCACAATATCCCAATCAGTTACAGAAACAGGACGGTAGCAGAGGACATTTGCGAAGCCATTGGATTGGTTGACCGTTCAACTACAGATTCTGAATGTGAAGGAGGAAGTTTTATCCGTGTTAGGGTAACTTTGGATGTTTTTCAACCCCTTTGTCGTGGGAGAATCATCAGGGTGGATGAAGGTGAAAAAACCTGGGTTAACTTCAGGTATGAACGCCTGCCAAACCTCTGTTATTGGTGTGGCTGTCTTGATCATGGAGATAAGGAGTGCGACATATGGATCCAGAGCAAAGGTACTATTCTGGTAACCTCCCAACAATATGGTTCATGGATCAGGGCAAGTTCGACTGGTTCTACAAAGAAGAATGTTGTTCATGTATCTGGGTATTATGAAGATCGGAAAGAGAACCTTTCTACCCAACGGCGACGGGCAACAAAGGCGGGTTCTTTCCCGGTACCACCACCCGATAAGGAAAATAGAGCAGATAAGGAAGCTTCTGATATGGAGGCAGATTTTGTGGTTATACAGAAGTCAAATTCCCAAGAGTCCACGGTTTCAAAAAATGTCCCTATTCCTAGCCACGAGGATCACGGAAATAAAGGAGAAACTTTCTCCCAAAAATTAAGGGACATTGATGAAGAGCTGGATTTTCACGAGGATCCCTTAAAATCAGCCCACACTGAAGTCAGCAACATGCACAAGGAAAATTCCCCACTTTACAATATTGGCTCATTAAGGGATGACCTGGACTCAAATCATGTGATATCACGTGCCCCCTCCTTAGTTCCCCCCCTTAGCAAAACCCAAGTACCACCTCTCCACGACATTACAAATGTCCAACAGGTTCCCGAGCACAGTGATGGTGTGGCCCAAGCCAAATGGAAACGACTCCCTCGCACAGTGGTGGGCTCTCCCTCTATTAGTACTGACATTGTTGGCTCAAAACGTCCCATGGATATGGCCTCTGATCTTAGTGCGTTACCAAGCAAAAAAATTCTGGTTTCTCACTTGGATAAGGAAAATCAATTTGTATTGGCGGCGGCTGGTTCCCAGCCCCGCCAAGAACAATGAGTTGCATTGTTTGGAACTGCAGGGGGCTTGGGAACCAACTTGCAGTTCAAGAGCTTGTGGAATTAGTGCAGGCAAAAGCTCCCTCTGTCGTGTTCTTAGCCGAAACACTGGCAGACGAAGCAAGGCTAGATTACGTAAAGGATCGGATTCGCTTTGATAAAAAAATTTTTGTTCAGAGAATAAATAAAGGAGGAGGTTTGGTTTTGTTTTGGAAGTCTGGAGTTGAAGTTGATGTAGTGTCATCATCACTGAACCATATTGATGCTACAATTAATAAAAACTCCGAAGGGGCATGGAGATTCACCGGGTTTTATGGTGAACCAGAAACAAACAGGAGACACGAGTCATGGGATCTTCTTAGACATCTACGTAGGCAAAGCTCCTTACCATGGCTTTGCGCCGGAGATTTTAATGAGTTGACAAAACAGTCGAAAAAGTCAGGAGGAAGACTGAGACCTTACACCCAAATGCAGCCTTTTAGGGAAGCATTGGATGAATGTGAACTGTTGGACTTGGGATACAGAGGCTCCCCTTTCACGTGGAGTAAACACTACCGAAGCGGGGTATCAATTTGGGAGCGACTGGACAGAGCAGTAGCCTCGCAAGACTGGTTTATCAAATTCCCTGGTTCTCGGGTTCACCATGTGGACAGCTCGACATCCGATCACAAATTCTTATGGATAGAGTTTTTGAACCTGGACTTTCAACAAAAGAAAAAGGTCTTCAGGTTTGAAGAAATGTGGCTAGCAGAAAGTGGTTGTGGCGAAACAGTTGAAGGGGTGTGGCGAGCTAGTTATGATGAGGCTGAGAATATGAGGGTCATCAGGAAAATTGAGAAGTGCGGAAAGGAGTTAACTAGCTGGAGCCGAGACAACTTTGGCAATGTTCGAAGAGAACTCGAGAAAAAAAGAAAAGAGCTAACTCGGGCTGAACGGCAAGCTGTGAGAACAGGGGACTCTTCTTTGATTTTACAATTAAAAAAGGAGATCAATGTGCTGATGGGCAGAGAAGAAAGAATGTGGAGGCAGAGAGCTAGAATCACCTACATTAAAGAGGGTGATCGTAATACCCGTTTCTTCCATTGTCGTGCCACTCAAAGGAAGCGGAGAAACAGTATCACAAGTATACGGAATCAAGCAGATGAGGTGTGCACTGATAAGGATCAGATTGCAGCAATTTTTGTGGAATACTACCAACATTTATTCACTTCTTCCAATCCAGAAATGACTCAGGCAGATTTGGACTCTATACCCAAGGTTGTGACGGAGGAGATGAATGAAATATTGACTGGTGAGTATCAAGAATGGGAGGTTGAGGTGGCTTTAAAACAAATGGCTCCTCTCAAAGCACCGGGACCCGATGGAATGCCACCGTTATTCTACCAAAACTTCTGGCATCTTGTTAGAGGTGATGTTATCCATACTGTACTGCATTTCCTGAATTCAGGTTCTTTGCCTAACCCATTAAATCATACTTTCATTACCTTGATTCCAAAAACAAAAAATCTTGAGTCGGTTTCTGAGTTCAGACCAATTAGCTTGTGTAATGTGTTGTACAAAATTTTCTCAAAAGTGGTAGCTAACAGATTGAAGAGAGTGTTACCCCATATCATTTCTGAACACCAAAGTGCCTTCATTAAAGGCCGTTTGATCACGGATAACATTTTAGTGGCTTATGAGACTTTACATTACATGAAGAATCATAATTCAGGGAGGTCGGGTTACATGGCTATCAAACTTGATTTGAGTAAAGCCTATGACAGGGTGGAATGGTCTTTTTTGAGAAAGGTTATGGTGCAAATGGGTTTTGACGAGAAATGGGTGGCCCTTATTATGGAGTGTATCACTACGGTGACTTACTCCATCCTTATCAATGGAGAACCCATGGGACAAATCAAACCTAGCAGAGGTATTCGCCAAGGTGATCCACTCTCACCTTACCTCTTTTTAGTGTGTTCCGAGGGTCTCCATAGAATGCTTCAAAAAGCAGCATACAGGGGTGATATTCATGGTGTATCTATTTGTCGAAATGGCCCAAAGTTGACACACTTGTTCTTTGCAGACGATAGCCTTTTGTTTTGCAGGGCGACCCTACAGGAGTGTCAAAAGATTCTGGAGATTCTTGCTACTTTTGAGAGGGTCTCGGGGCAAAGATTAAATAGAAACAAGACAGCTCTCTTCTTTAGTAAGTCTACGCCACAAGATCAACAATTACAGATTATGTCTGCACTTGGGGTGTCGGAGTTGAAGCAATGGTGGGAAGAAATAAACAGGCTAGCTTTGGGAAAATAAAACAAAGGGTTTGGAAAAGACTACAGGGTTGGGAAGGCAAACTCTTGTCTCAGGCGGGAAGGGAAGTTTTTATCAAATCAGTAATCCAAGCCATCCCCACATTCACGATGAGTTGCTTCAAGCTCCCGGTTACTCTATGTCATGAAATTGAGATAATGGTTAGAAAGTTTTGGTGGGGTCAAAGGGGTGAGAGGAGGAAAGTTCATTGGGTAAGATGGGATGATTTGTGTAGTCATAAAACTCAAGGGGGGATGGGGTTTAAGGATCTCACTCTCTTTAATGAGGCTATGCTCGCCAAATTAGCTTGGAGACTTCTTCATGATGATAACTCCCTATTTTATAGGGTATTCAAGGCTCGCTTTTTCCCCACAGGAACCATTCTTGAAGCAAAGGAGCCTGCCTCAGCCTCATATGCATGGAAGAGTATCCTTAAGGGCCGTGAAGTCATCCTGAAGGGGGCATTATGGAGGGTGGGTGATGGGCAGCACATACGGATATGGGGTGATAATTGGCTTCCTTTGAAGAATAAAGCCAAAGTTACATCTCCTCAGATTTTGGGGCAGGTAAATACATCGGTGGCAGTCCTGATAAATGAGTCCACTCGGAGTTGGCGAAGTGATGTTATTGACCATGTCTTTGAACCAGCAGAAGCAGCTATCATTAAGGGCATCCCGCTAAGTTCCTTTAGTCAAGAGGAAAGCTTATTTGGCCTTTCACTCCCTCGGGCCAGTACACTGTGAAGTCCGGATACCGTTTCTTGTATGAGAGCAGTTCACCGGAGCAAACCACAGAAGAAGATTCAGTTTTCTGGAAAAAGATTTGGGGTTTACAAGTCCCAAATAAAGTGAAGAACTTCATTTGGCGAGCGTGCAAGGAAGCTCTCCCAACAAAAGCTAACCTGTATCGCAGAAAGATTGCCCAAGGCGCTCTCTGTGAGAGCTGCAAGGTGCGGTCTGAGGATGGCTCACATTCTATTTTTTTCTGTTCTGGTGTGCAGGTAGTCTGGAGGTCTGATCCACAATGGAGTTGGCTCTCGGCTTTGGAAGGTCAGCCCATGAAGGACATTTTCAAGTATGCTTTATCGGAAGACAAGGACACAGAGTTGCTAGCATTCATGGGGTGGGCAATCTGGAATCGTAGAAACCAGATCCGTTTCAAAGAAGCAACGTGTCCCTTGAACCACATTTCCACTTTGTCTAAGGAGAGGAAAGCTGAATTTCAAGGTACCAGACCCTCTATCCCAAAGCTGATACACAGAAACCATGTCCGTTGGAGACCACCGAATACAGACGAGATGAAGATAAATTACGATGGTGCAATATTCTTAGAAGAGGGTAGAGCTGGACTGGGAGTGGTGATTCGCAATTCGGAAGGTGCAGTAATCGCCTCACTGTCTCAGCAAATTCCCCTGCCCGCAACGGTTACTCAAGTTGAAGCACTAGCAGCGAGGAGAGCAACTGAATTTGCAATAGAACTCGGCATCACTTCCGCGGTGTTAGAAGGAGATTCAGAGATCGTTCACAGGGAACTGATAAGCACAGACCCGTCCTTAGCTTTACATGGCCATATAATTCATGATGTAAAACAGTTGGCTTCTTATTTTACTTGTATACGTTTTGTTCATGTACGTAGACAGGGAAATAATGTTGCCCACGCTTTGGCAAGAAGGGCAATTACGGCGTCCAATTTAAATATCTGGATGGATAATGTACCACCAGATATCCTCCATGTAGTTCAGGCTGATCTAGCCTCCTTTGATTAATTGAAGAAAGTATTTCATTCTCAAAAAAAAAAAAAAAAGTTGATTCCCAAAGGTGGAATTAATAATGGTTGCCTTCCAAAAGTCACAAGCACTAATAAAGTTACCAATAAAGCAATCAAAAGTTTTTGTATTATTCTTACTTTAAGTATACAGTGAGCACCAATAATGCTGTCGAGGTTGGTGTGCTTCATTTTTTGTATCTTTATATGCAACTTTATGTGACTGTTTGGTATCAAGTAGGGTACACCAATCATGTACAGTCAAATCACCAACTGAGAAAAAGAAAAAGAAGGAATTTAAAAAAAAAAAAAAAAAAAAAAAAAAAAAAAACAGAAACAATAAAGAACCAGAGACAATGGCCTTGTTGGAACCGGACTAACTGAAGGCTGAAGCTCCTTATAGGAAGGGAAAAATAGACATTAAACATTTATAACACCTCCAAAATCCAAAAAAATAATTTTAATTTGGTATTAAATTTTTTTTTTTTTAAAAACCCAATAAGTTAAATTGGTACCCAAAAAAATTAAACATTACCCATCTAGCCAATGCCTCAGTTTTGTGACCCTCCAAATATGAACAAAACCTCTACTTTGACCAATTCCAAAACACCAATATTTAAATTACATATCAATAACTAGAAAATTAAGCAGGTGTCTGTATGCTCGCATTAAAATGCCTATTATTATTATTATTTTTTAGAGAGAAAGAAAACCTATTGTAGAGACCTAGTTTGGATCCTTAGCCCAAAGGTTGGTGGACTCAGGCCCAAAAAGGCCTAAAACAATAAACTTTGTAGAGAATGGCTTGGAAAAACTAGGTTTTGATGAATCAAACGAATACCAAAGTAGATTCAGATGACAATAGAGTTAAAATAAACAAGTCTATATTAGAGAAAATCATCCTCAGAAAAGTCAGAGGACACCAGTTCTTATATATCTCTCTCATGTTGGATTACAAGATCAATTCTTGGTGATACCCTTTTTTTCCCTTTTTGTTTCTTCAATCCCCCTTTCCTCTGGGGTGCCTTATGTTATATATCTCCCCTTGATTGATCTTGGCCCTCCATTTGTTAATTATCCAAGCTATTACTTAAGTGCTTGTCCCATCAGACACCATCCATGGCCTTCTGTGAGTTGGGTTAGCCTAGACAGCACTGTTCAGGAGTCTTCTCCATATAAATGCGGCTAAAAAGTTAGCTGCAGGGCATTCAATGCGATGACAACAGCTTTTCCTTAGATACCCCTGAGCCTCCATCCCTCTTGCGCGTTTGTAATACACATCCCTATCAGCGGGACCTCCTGGAAGGCCACTCTGATCGATAAAGTATACCTTTGATCTGTACTATGTTCATCCGAGAAGATACTCCTCTTCGGACCACCTTCCCAGTCTTTCTGCTTGCATCTTACTCGTGGGATTTTGAGCTTGACGCCCTCATTATTGTTTATCCATCCTCGGACCAACCAACGCCCTCGGCCAAGGCCCAAGGCCCAAGGCCCAATGCCCAATATATAAACTTGGGCCCTTATCCCCACACATATTAACTTAAATGACAATAAAACTAAAATTTAAAAAAATAGTAAAAAATAAAAAAAATAAAAATGAAGAATATTGGAGAGAAAACTAGATTTGGTAAGATGAAGCTGTCTTTATTGGTATGCTTCAATTGTTTTGGAGCTTTATATCTTCTTTCTCATATATAATAAGGTAAGAGATTTTCCATCATATCAATTTGGAGAAATTTTTTTCAATCTACTATGTAAACTTTATGAGCGTACTATAATATACTTTTAATAATATATTTTAAAAAAATTATAACCAATACTTTATTTAATAATTATTTGAATGGAGCAAAAAAGTAATTTAAGTTATGAAATTCAAATTAGAACCAATAACAACTTACCATTTATAATTTGTTGTGAAGTGTTGTAGAGAATGTTGTGAACTTAGTACCTTTCTATACAATATGTCAGCTTTAAACATGTAAGGAGAGTACTATTTTCACTTCTTAGTATGTTGCTTTAATACCCCTATCTCACTTAGATGGATCAATTTTAAATCTTTTAGGTGCTATGTTGTTGAAATGACAACCCTAATTTTGAATACTAAAAATGTGGAAGAGTTTGTTTTTAAAATGTTTTTAAAAAAATTAACTAATTAAGAAACCAAAAAAAAAAAAAAATAGAAGAAATTTTTACCTATAGGTTAGTGTATTAGTGAAATAAATATAAAATTTTGAATTCAAATTGTAGCATTCACAAATTTTGTATATTGTGGTAACGTAACCTGTTACTATCGACATTTTATTAATAGAACAAAGGATTAAGGGGGGAATAACCTTAAAATATAATTAAAATTTTTTTGAAGTTTTATTTAAAAAAGAAAAAAGAAAAAAGAAAAAAACCTTTATCACGTAATTGTGTAGTGCATGAAGTACAATTTCTATCCATTTTATTTTGGTTTGGTCATTTGGTGAACTAGTAGAAACTTTTGATCAAGATCAGTTCCAGTAATTAGGATACTTAGAGCTTGGTTTGTAATTTAATAATTAGATAGATGAGAAACCTATTCCATAAAGAATATAGGCTTCTTTTAGGTCTTGATTTGAAAATGTGTGTTTTAGATTAAGATTGACTTAGCTTGACTACTTACCCCAAAACCTGAATATTTTTAAGTTTGTGATGGATCTACCTTTCATGCGAGAGGGTGTCACTCTACTGTAGAAGTAACTATTAATTTTCAATAAAAAAAATTTAGCTTCTAACAAGTTTGAGATTGTCTTCTTCCAACTCACTATGTAACAATTAAAGAGATCATTCATATGTAATTTTAGTGACGTGACTTTTAAATGAGTCATATGATTTGTTTAAATATATAGTACAAATTTTAAATAGGTTCAAACCAGTTTTGAGCTAAACTTTGTCAATTTTCAATTATATAAATAGAGGATTGTTATGTCTATAATATTTTTTATTACACTTTCATAATAAATCTTAAGCGACAAATTATTACTCGTTCTAATTTGAATACAACATTAAAATTACATTTTTGCTAATCAATAATGTCTAGTAACAACCTTACATTTAGTATTTATTATAAAAATATTGTAGACATAACATTTATCATATAGTTATAAATACAAGAAAAATGTTGAAAATACTACAAACATTTTAGGCGAAAACACCATTTTAGCCCCTACATTTTGGGAGCGATCAATTTGGTCCCTGCTATTTTCAGGTCACAGTCAATTTCGTCCCTACCATTAGATCATTAATAGAATCTGCTAAGGTAGTAGACGGAATGCACGCATGGCATAAATTAAATTAATATAAATAGCCTTCCATGTCAGCACATCCACATCAACTTCCATGTGACTCTCACATGACTCACTTATCATCAACACTCTCACTCACTGTTAAACACAATTGAATTCAAAATACCTAAATTAAAATTCCAAATCCCTAACCCACGATGAACATGAACTCCTCCTTCACTCACTGTTATTTTTTTTTTTATTCTCCAAAAAAAAAAAAAAAAAAAAAAAAAAAACTAAACTGATTACCATGACCAAATACTTTTTTTTTTTTTTTGAAAAGAGTAACTTCATTCATGAATATAAAAGAGCCCAAAAAGGCATTACAACAGAGGAGACCAGCAAAGACAAAGAAACTAATAGTCTAAGTGGGATCTGGAAAAAGAATAGAATGAGACAATGGAGGTAAAGTTCCTTTCCAGACTTGAGCAAAGCCAGTCGATTTGGCTAATTTGGCGAGCTCGTGCGCTGCTCTGTTGTGATCCCGTTTCAGGTGGTGAAGATGCCAGCTGCAAAAATGGAGCAGAGAGCTACGGATTCCACTGATGATATGGCCAAGCGAACCTCCAGATTCCATAGAAACCACAGATTGCACCGTTGCAAGGGAGTCCGATTCAAAAATTACCCGGGTAGTATTCATTTCATGCGCCAAGGCAACACCATTTTCCAAAGCAAGAATTTCGGCAATTTCAGGGGAGTAAGGGGCTGATAGAGGTTTGCTCAAAGCTGCAATGACTTGCCCAGATGAGTCGCGAATGATGACTCCAATACATGAATTTGAGCCATTTGGACAGGTAGCACCATCTACACTTACTTTATGAAAACCCGGCGGAGGAAGAGACCAATAGGAGGCACGGTCACCTTGCTGGTAGTTATGAGGAGTTAATGCACCCTTAAAATCCTTAGCAAGTCTCAAAGCTGAGTTCCATATCTGACCAGGAGGAGTGGAGAGGGATTCGTGCACAACCTGATTTCTGTTGAACCAAATGTACCAGGCAGTGACGAAAAGGGTCTCTAAATCCTTTTGACTGCCAATTTGAATTACATGGAGAGCCATATCAATAACATCCAAAGGCCCACCATCCAAGGCAACAGGTCTTTCAACCCAAAAATTCCAAACTAGCTTTGAGCTATCACAATTAAAAAGGGCATGCATAGTATTTTCAGGGCCTTGACCACACAAAGGACAGTAACCATCTGTATTGACCCCCCTTACCTTTAGGTTCTGCATTGTAGGAAGGGCGTTCATACAAGCCCGCCAAGCGAAAATTCTAATCTTCTCAGGAAGGTTGAGATGCCACACCCTCTTCCATAGTAAAGACCGGGAGTCACCAACTGAAGATTCACCCTCATTGCATGTCTCAAACAACGAGAGGGCCACATAATAAGCGCTCCTAACCGTGAAAACTCCCCTCGTGTTTCCCAACCAAATGAGCTTGTCATCCGGGAGGGAGTAGCTAAGGGGAATGCTGAGAATGGTGTCCGCTTCAAAAGGGAGGAAAATTTTCTTAACAAGATCAGCTTTCCAACGCTTTGTATCCTGATCAATGAGGGCAGATACCATGGCGAAGTCGTCAAAGTAGCATGGTGGGCTGATTGTCTTATAGGTGGTGGGTGTAGGGAGCCATTTGTCCTCCCAAATGTGAATCGTTTTGCCATTTCCAACACGCCATGACCAAATACTTTGCTGACATGTATATTCCCTTTGCACATACGGAACAAAAAGACCAATAAAAACGTTTGTTTTCCACTTAGCTTAAATCGCGTTCGATTATGGCTTCCCTATCTTGTTTCCCACTTCACAAAATAAGGGGGCAAGGCCAAGTTTAATAACAAATGGTTCTTCCAATGCACCTGCCCCTTCGAACAATGAAAGAGGCTTCTTTGCACCGTCATATGAAAAAATATAGTGCATCTAAGCAACAAAAATCATAGCATCGTCATATAAAAATATCTTGACGTAAGCAACTTGACAATTTTGCTAACATGGTCAGAGTTTAACACGGGCAAGCAACTTCGACAGTCTAACTAAACAAGACATGGGATGACGTAAATGAGGTCGGTCGGCAATATGTGCCCCTGTGAAACCAAAGGGACCAGGAGTAATCCCACTTCAAAAATACCTAAATTAAATTTCAGAAAAGATTTTGGCGGTGAAGAATAAGGAGTTCATGTTCATCATGGGTTATAGATTTGGGATTTTAATTTGGGTATTTTGAATTCAATCGTGTTTAATAGTGAGTGAGAGTGTTGATGTAAGTGAGTTTACGTGAGAGTCACATGGAAGTTAACGTAGACGTGCTGACGTGGAAGGATTATTTATATCTTAATTTAATTTATGGCATGTGTGCATTTTATTTGCCATCTTAGCAAATTCTGTTAACCATCTAATGGTATGGACTAAATTGATTGTGACTTAAAAATAGTAGGAACCAAATTAACCACTCTCAAAACGTAGAAATCAAATTAATTGTGACACCAAAATTTAGAAACCAAAATGATGTTTCTGTAAAAAATTTATTTAAAAAAAACTAATAAAATAAGATGGCAAGAACGTGTTTGAAACTTGCTACTGACATATTATGTAACTTATTCATTTAAGTTGATTCCCAAAGGATTTTCCAAAAAAAAAAAAAAAAAAAATGATTCCCAAAGTAGAATTAATAATGGTTGCCTTCCCAAAGTCTTGAGCACTAGATAAAGTTACCAATAAAGCAGTCAATCATGGTGTGCTGATTTTGTATCTTTCTCGTTTTATATGGTACTAGTTTGGGTGGCACCTTCAAGGCACATGTTATTCTTTTGAGTGAGTAAATTAAGATAGAATTTATGTTTGAAGAAGAATGAAACTATGTATTTAAACTTATAATAACTATTTTAATATATGAGTATTTATTTGCCATGATAGTTTAGAAGAAATTTTTATCTAAAGGTTAGTGAAATAAATATAAAATTCTGAATTCAAATTGTAGCATTCACAAATTCTATACATTTTGATTTTGTGGTAATGTAACCTATTTCAAAGAATCATATATTTGTATAAAACCAATGGGGAGTATGGAAGTTGGAAAAAAAAATTCTATTAAGTTGCAGGTGCTTAAGTTTAAAAACTTTTTATTAAATTAAAAAAAAATATGTCCATGATATTTTTACAATAATTTTACAATAAATATTAAATGACAAGTTCTTAAAAAAAAAAAAAAAAAACAAAACTTTATCACGTAACTGTGTAGCAAATGAAGCACTGTTTCTGTCCTTATCTTGGTTTGGTTAGGCAATAGTGAGTTGAAACTTTTGAGCAAGATCAGTTCCGATCATTACAAGAATTAGAGCTTGGCTTGTAATAATTTAATAATTAGAATACAGGCCACTTGGATCTTGAAGAGAAAAAGTGTGTTTTAGGGTCTGTTTGGATTGAACTTATTGTTGCTGAAACTGAAAACACTGTAGCAAAATAATTTTTAAATGTGTGAAAAGTACCATGTGACCCATTTTTAATATTTTTAAGTGCGTGAACAGTGCTGCTACAGTACATAAACCGTGACGAAACAGTACATGAACAGTGAAAATTGCCTCTAAACAGTAAAATCTGTCTCCCCTTAAACGCGTGAAAGTAAAAAAAAAAAAAAAAAAAAAAGGGAGAAACGTGGACGCAGGATTTAGTAAATGCTGAATCCAAACCCACCCTTAGTTTAAGATTGCCTTAGGCTTTACTTTAATTATCTCAAAATCCGAATATTTTTAAACTCTTGATGGACCCAGACACAGCATACATATGAGAGGATGTAGATATACCGTTGAAGTAACTAATAATTTTTCATTAGGACAATTATTGATTTGTATATTAATATTACAAAGTAAATTTATTGTAAAATATTAAATGAATGTAAATATTTATCAAAAATGTATATTGGTGTACACATTTGTTTAGTTAACAATGTAAATCCTTTTCCCTAAATAAAAAAAATGTAAATCCTACATTAATATATAATGTAAAACGATATAAATACAATAATTTACAAAGATATTAAATACAGAGAAAATGTAAAAGTAGTACAAACATGACAAAATGAGTTTGAAACTTCCTACCGACAGTTACTATTATTTGAGTTGATTCCTGATGGTGGTAGTAAAAATGGTTGCCTTCCAAAAGCCACGAGCACCAATAAAGTTGCCAAAAAAGCAGTCAAAATTTTTTGTTTTTTTCTCACTTTATACAGTGAGCACTAATAATGCTGTCCAGGTTGGCGTGCTTCATTTTGTAACTTTATATGACTGTTTGGAATCAAGTAGGTAGACGAATCATGTACAGTAGGTAGACGAATCATGTACAGTCAAATCATCAACTGAGAAAAAGCAAAAGAAGAAATAGGCTGATCTAACCTTGGGTTAAGTTCATGTGGTTTGGGTTAAGTTTATGACGTGTCCAGTTTTTGAGCGTGGATCATTTTCAGAAAAATCCTGACCGTGTACTGGAGGATCCGGATCCAACAAGGAAAACCCTATTCAGTCTTCATTCCCAACTCACATCTCAGAAGTGTGTCTCTTTGGTTACTTCTTCATTTCCCATATTTGATATTTCCTTCTTTTCCACGAGCGAATCATGTCAGTTATCGCAGAGGTTGCTTTATCCGCTTTGTTTGAGGCGCTGGTTAACAAGTTAACCTCCTCTGATTTGTTGAAGATCTTTCAGCAAGAACAAGTTCATGTTGACCTCAACAAGTGGAAGAAAACGTTATCAAAAATCCATGCAGTTTTGGATGACGCAGAAGAGAAGCGGGAGACAAGCAGGTTGGGGAAGATCTTGCTGGACGAGCTGGAAGAGTTGGCATATGATGCGGATGATATCTTGGATGAGTTTGCTACCGAAGTTTTGCGACGTAAGTTAAATGCAGAACCCAGCACAAGTAAGGTAAGAAAGTTCATCCCTGCTTGTTGTGTGGGTTTGAGTCCAAGTTCTTTTATGTTCGATGCCAATATGCGGTCCAAGATTGCAGCTATTGACTCGAGACTACAAAGAATTGTGACAGAAAATAATGGTTTGGATTTGAGAGGAAGCACTGGGGGAAGGATTGGAACAAAAAGATCAAGGGTGCCCCCTACTTCTGTGGTGAACGAAGACCGTACTTATGGCAGGGATGAGGACAAAAAGGCTATCATAAAGTTGTTGCTGAGTATTGAATGTAGTCGTGCTAAACTCTCTGTGATTCCCATAGTTGGTATGGGAGGTCTGGGTAAGACAACTCTTGCCCAACTAGTGTACAATGATGATGATGTGAGCAGTTATTTTGATTTGAAAGCATGGGTTTGTGTTTCTGAAGACTTTGACATTTTAAGGGTGTCAAAAGAAATTCTAAAATCTATCACTCCTGAGCCCTGCAATGATGGTGATGGTTTAAACTCAATACAAGTCAAATTGAAGGAGAAATTAAATGGCAAGAAATTTCTGATCATTTTGGATGACGTTTGGAATGAAGACTACAATAGTTGGACTCAACTATGTTGTCCTTTTGAATTTGGAGCTCTAGGAAGTAAGATTATTGTCACCACTCGGAGTCATGAGGTTTCAAAAATAATGGAAACTACTTCACCTTACAAGCTGAGAGAGTTGTCAAATGATGCTTGCAGGCGTCTATTTCTCCAACATGCACTAGGGTCAACAGATTTTGTTGCGCATCCAGAACTTGAGGAAATTGGTAGAGAAATATTGGATCTATGCAAGGGATCACCTTTGGCAGCAAAAGTACTTGGAGGTGCTTTACGCACTGAACGCAATCCTAATGAATGGAAAAAGGTGCTAAATAGCAAGATTTGGGAAAAAAACGATATTATTTCTGTTCTTGAATTGAGCTACCAATACCTCCCTTCACATCTAAAGAGGTGCTTTGCATATTGTTCACTATTCCCAAAAGATTATGAATTTGAGGAGAATGAGCTTGTCTTGTTATGGATGGCAGAAGGTTTGGTTCAAGAAACAGAAAGAAACAAGTCGATGGAAGTTCTTGGTGTTGAGTGTTTTCATGATCTACTCATGAGATCATTCTTTCAACAATCAAGCAATAATGGATCACTCTTTGTCATGCATGATCTTATCAATGATCTAGCTCGATGGGCAGCAAGTGGCTTATTCTATAGAATGGAAGATGCATTGGAAAGTAATAAGCAATCCGAGATTTCTACAAAGGTACGACATTTCTCTTACATTCGACATAATCTTGATGGCGTCAAAAAGTTTGAAAATTTCCCCAAAAATATGTATTTACGAACATTCTTACCCGTACCAATCAAGCCGTCAGGCTACTTTACAAACTACTTAACAAACTATGTTCCTAATTGTTTGTTGCCACAACTAAGATGCTTAAGAGTATTATCTTTGCGTGGATATAAAATCATTGAGCTACCAAGCTCAATCGGTGATCTGAAACATTTAAGATACCTCAACCTTTCTGATACTCTAATTAGAAGTTTACCAGAATCAACAAGTTCTCTACACAATTTGCAGACATTGATGTTGAAAGATTGTCACAAACTTACAAAGTTACCGGAGAAAATTAGGGATCTAATTAATCTTCGTTATCTTGACATTACAAATGCCAATTTAATTAGAGAAATGCCGGTGGGAATTGAAAAACTAAAGAACCTACAAACATTATCTAATTTTGTTGTGGGAAAAGATAATGGATCCAAGATAGGAGACTTGATGAACTTGGAGTTTCTTCGGGGAAGATTATGCATTTCAAGTTTGGAGAATGTGCTCGATGTTGAGGATGCAAGAAGGGCAAATTTAAATGGCAAGAAGAATTTAGATGCACTAGAGATCAAATGGGGGTTTGCACTTAATGATATACAATATGCAAGCATTGCAAAAGATATTCTTGACATGCTACGACCTTCAACAACGGTGAAAGAACTTTCAATTGATGGCTATATTGGTGTGAAATTCCCAACATGGTTAGGAGACCACTCATTTTCTCATATTGAGGACCTAAGGATTGTCGGATGTAAACAATGCATGTCCTTACCTGCTATTGGACATCTATCCTCCCTCAAATTCCTTGTCATTAAGAGTATGCCTATGGTGCAGACCATTGGTCCTGAGTTTTATGGGGAAGGTCGGTTGAAATCTTTTCAATTATTAGAAAAACTTCACTTTGAAGATATGCAAGAATGGCAAGATTGGATTCCTTATGGAGTTGAGTACGGAGATTTCCCTTGCTTGCGTGAGCTTTTTATCTCTCAATGCCCCAAATTGCAAGGGGAATTGCCAGGCCATCTCCCATCATTGGAAATATTTTCTATTAGTAATTGTGAGCAATTGGTTGTTTCAATTCCAAGCCTTCCAATGCTCTGTGAATTACAAATTGTGGGGTGCAAGGAGGTGGTGAGCAAAAATATAGAAGAGTTATGCTTGCTGGAGTCGATTACTTTTTCTATTCCAGGTCTTAAAAGCTTATCAAAGGACTTCATGGAAGGATTAGCAAAGGTAGAAGATCTAAAGATATATAATTGTAATGAGCTAACATCTTTGTGGCAAGATAGTCTCATTTCCCTTGTTAGGCTGGAAATCAAGTCGTGCCCAAGTCTCATCAACATCAGCTTGACGTCAACATTAAAGACATTGAATATTAATGGTTGTGGTGCTTTAAAATCCCTACTAATGTCCAATTGTACATGCCTGGAATATGCAACTATTAAGAAATGTAGTTCTTTGATGTTCATTTCAAAACGCCAGCTACCTCCAACTTTGAAAAGTCTAGAGATATATAATTGCAAGAATTTGCAATTTTTGATAGACGAGGGAGAGGCTTCTTCTTTATTATTGAAAGAGGAGAGTATTAGCAGTAATGCATCTCTTCTTGAGCACTTGGTTATTAAACGTTGTCGATCTCTAAAATGTGTACTATTAAGAGGTGACCTATTTGTGAAGCTTAAAGTCCTTGAGATTTGGAATTGCTCAGAGCTGACATCATTATCATCAAGTAACCAGTTACCTATTGCCCTTAAAAAACTTCGAGTACTTGATTGCCCAAAGTTAGAGTCAGTGGCGGACAACTTACACAATAACGCGTCTCTTGAACGTCTTGAAATCAGTAATTGTAAAGAGATTAAATTCTTACCGGAGGGCCTACACATACTCTGCCACTTGAATGACATAAGCATAGGAGACTGTTGTAGTCTTGTTTCATTTCCGGATGGAGGGTTTCTCCCCACTCACCTGACAGAACTTAGGATCTGTCGCTGTGAGAAACTAGAGGCCTTGCCCCGCATGCATATGGTCACTACTCTTGTTATAAAAAAATGTCCAAGCATAGTATCCTTACCAGAAGAGGGCTTGCCGACAAACCTAAAGGTACTTTCGTTGGGAGGGATGAATAACTGTAAGCAAGTATTTGAATGGGGATTACACAGACTCTCGTCTCTTACACATCTCTCCATTGATGGATTTGAGGATTGGCAATCATTTCCTGAGGAGGAAGATGGGAAGATGTTGCTACTGCTACCTACCTCTCTAACCTACCTGTGGATTGAAGATTTTCCAGATATAGTGTTCCTATCCTCCAAGGTATTTCAAAACCTCTCTTCACTTGAACAACTGGGGATCGTGAGGTGCCCTAAACTCGCATCCCTCCCAGAGAACGGCCTGCCTCCCTCTCTTCTGCGACTACAAATTATTGTATGTCCAGTGCTGAAACAACACTGCAAGAAAGGAAAAGGGCTGAAGAATATCATCAACATCCCTTGCGTTGAGATTGATTTCCGGTCCATCTACGAGCTGCAGGAGGAGGAGCAGCAATAATTGTGTAAAACAGAGAGAGCAAAACGTACAGAAATATACATATTTACTCCCTCAAGGTACAACATTTAGAAATTGGTACCTCTCTTCTCTCTGTGTGTATATTTATGCAATATGAATTTTAAAAATCCAACCCTAATTTAAGCTAATTCTTCTAGTGTTGCAGCAGAGGCTATCTTCTCAACTCCAATAAATTCTTCTCAAATTCCTAAAATTTGGAGGTACGTTGAACTTTTGGGTTATACATTTTAATTTATTTATTTTTTTTTTTTTACTTCTTTTGAATGTGTGGAGTCATAGTTTTTTGTGAGTGCGCTTCAGATTTTGCATTTATATTGTTCAGTGAGGTGGGTATTGTAGGACATGTATATGGTGTGGAATTCATATACATGGTAATGGGTCTCAGAAATTTGGTCTAAGTTTAAGAGGAATTGCTTTTATTATTTTCATTGCGGACTATTTAGAATTTACCTTAGTGGTATAAATTTTGGTCTTTTGTGTGGTTTCACATCTGTGGTGAGGAATTTCATTTGTATTATTCCTTGGGAAAGTTTTTTTTCAGGGAAAATAGTTGTAAAGAGGTGCTCAGATGTCTGTGTTTAATTTTTTTTTTTTTTTTTCCCTTCTAAAGAATGTACTTCTAGCACTTTGAAGGTTTAGCTCATCAATATCTCTTACAGTTTTAAATGAATCTTTATGCCTAAGGCACATAACTGTTCGATTAAATTCCTGAAAGAGAAATAGTAACATGGAATTTGATGATTGCAGGTTGTATATCGTGTTGTGGAACATGTTTATCTGTGGGCATGTACGGAATGGAGGGATGGCTTTTTAATACTATGCCTGAGTGGCTGAGTCAAATGTTATTTTAACTAGAGATCATGCCTTGGCCTTGAATAGATGATAGAAGCATTGTCACCTATGTTCTACAGATGGGCAGGTATTTTACTTGTTCCAATGCAGTTATGGTATGAAATGAATTATAATGATTTCATTAAATTGTGTACCTTACTTATTAATGACCGTGAACATTCCATAACTTGTGATTATCTGTACCATTTCATTAGAATGCAAAAGAACCCTGTAGTTTGGACAGGACCTTACTGTTAGATCTGAATTTATTGGATCAAATTCCATTATTAATTGGCTCTCTGTTTGGGTGGAGAGATGTCTACAGATGATGATTTGTTTCTTTTATCATTGTTGTTTTGCAGCCACTCTCAGGTTTTTTTTTTTTTTGGTTAATTAACTCTTTGGGCTATTTGGAAATGCAAGAGTGAGGGCATGCTTGAAGGGAAGGCTGTCAATGCTTTTCAAGCTCTTAACTACTGCAAGCACATGGTCATGATCTGTCAAGAAGAAGCAGTGCCAGTGAATCATTTTTTTAAGAAGTTTTATACCTCCTGTTTGCAATTGGACACAATTTGTTGATTGTTGAGAACGGCAAGAGCTGATTTCAGTGGAAGTTTTCTGGTGAGGTGCAAGCTTTCTGTGCAAAGATTGAATGGGGAACCAAATTGCAAGAGGCTGTTTTTGTTGGATGACTAGTCCTTAGTCAATTTGTGAGGCTTTATCCTTTGTACTTATGAAAGGTGTGGTGGCTGCACTTTTACTCACTAGAAGGTCTGAGGTTTGTAGCCTTTGTTATGGAAAGCAAATGCCAAGCTGGGAGATATAAGCTGTTAAGAAAGACATTGCTTGATCTGCTGCGTTCGCGATTTTGTAAGCTCCCAGTTTGGTAATTCTAGTCAGTGTCCTATTTAAAGCATATAGCCCAGTCCTGTTTTTATGCAACTTTTATGTTAAACATAGTATGTACTGTTTACAAGTTTCAGGCTTACCAGTTAAAAAAAAAAAATCTTTACAGATCCACTAACTAACCACCACTTTGACAAATGAGTTGAAAATTGTTGCTTGAAACTTTACTTTCAGCCATCAACTAATCGTGGCTTAAAGAATATCCTGGACAGCATTGCACATTGTACTAGAAATCATAGTTTTAAGATATACCTCTATGGTGAATACTAAATTATATTAGCTGGTAAGGCCATCATTTTTTTTTTCTTCTTTCGGAATTTTTCTTGATAGAGAAGCACAAAAATTTTAGCTTTAATTTGAAGTTTATTTTTCATATATATATTTGTATTTTATCTAACTCAATTTCATTTCAAATTTTCAGCGGCTTTATTATTGATGGTTGGATGCAAAGTGGGCCAGTCATCCAGCATTAGATTGTCTTATTGGATTCTTGCAAAGATGGTCACATTAGATAAATTCTGTCATCAGGTAGTAAAAAGTTGTTTGTGCTGGTTTCTTATCATTTTTAACTGTGAAGGGCAACTGAATAAAAAGTTGATCAGTAAGGAAGATACATTGACTGAATTACTCTATTTGGGATCGAGGTTAATTGACTGTGTTTTTTCTCCCAAGGCTCATATCCACTTTCAAGGATTTCACAATGGACCAATAAAATAAGGGTCAATACTTCTTTGTTTGGTGAGTATTTGGGTGCAGATTACACCTCTCACTATACCACCTGACCTGAGCTGTCTATTTTAACTTATTTAATAGTTCCATTCAGTAAACGTATAATAATTGGAGGAACTTTGATGCAGCTATTGAATGAAATGAAACAGCCTATATATAAGAATACATCCCCCAACACAAGGTATAATATTGAAAACAACACTCAAGAACCTGAAATGAGAAACTATGGCTTCATATTTTTATTTGTTTGAACTGGAATCAAGTTTTTTGATTTTAGTAAGACAAGATGATTCACCTGATTGCAGGTTCTATATCGTGCTGTGGAACATGTTTATCAGTGGGTATGCATAGAATGGAGGGATGGCTTTTCAATAGTACGCCTGACTGGAATGTTCTTACCGTTAGATCTGAATTTTTTGAATCAAATTCCATTAATAATTGGCTCTCTATTTGTATGGGATGGTGACTATTTTCTTCCATTTTAGTTGTTATTGAAGAAACTCTTAGTGCTTGTTTTTTTGGCTAATAACTCTTTGGGCAATTTGAAAATGCAGGAGTGAGAGCATGCTTGAAGGGAAGGGCTGTTAATGCTTCTCAAGCTTTTAACTACTGCAAGCACTTGGTCACTTGGTCAGGATCTGTACTTGCAATCTGTTGTAAACCTCCTGTTTGCAATTGGAAACGGTCTGTTGATTGTTGAGAATGACAAGTGCTGATTTCAATGGATGTAAATACCAAAAGAGAATGTTGTTGTTATGGTTCAAGCTTTCTATGCAATGATTGAATGGGGAACCAAATTGCAATAGGCTGTTATGGTTGGATGGCTTAGTTGAAGTCCATAATCCTTTATCAGACAATTTGTGAAGCCTTGTCCTTTGTATTTTGAAAGGTGAGGTGACTGCACATGTACTTAACGGTGGCTTTTTGGTTATGTAAAGCAAATTCCAAGCTGGGAGATACAAGCTGTTGAGAAAGACATTGCTTAATGTACTGCGTCCATGATTTTCTAAGCTCTCAGTTTGCTAATTGTTCAGTTTTCAGTTTGGTACACATAGCCTGGTCCTCTTCTTATGCAACTTTTATGTTAAATATCGTATGTACTGATGACAAGTTCAAGCTTAACAGTTTTAAAAATGTAGTCAAGGATGCTGTTGACTTACCACCATTTTGACTAACAGGTTGAAAATTGTTTTTGAAATTTTATTTTCAACCATCAAATTATCCTGGCTTAAAAAATAATCTGGATAGTATTGCACATTGTGCTCGAAATCATAGCTTTAAGATATACACTATGGTGAATACTAAAGTATACTAGCTAGTAAGACCATCATTTTCTGTCTCTTTCGGAATTTTCTTGATAGTGAAAGCACGGAAATTTTTAGCTATTGTTTGTAGTTTTATCTTTTCATTAAAAAAGAAGAAAGATTTGTAGTTTATCTAACTCAATTTCATTTCAAATTTGCAGCTGCTTTATGATTGATGGTAGGATGCAAAGTGGGCCAGTAATCCCGCGTTGGATTGATTTATTGAATTCTTGCAAAGATTGTCACATTAGCTAAATTCTGGTATCAGGTAGTTAAGACTTTTGTCTTGGTTTGTTATCTTTGTTATGTGTGAAGGTCAACTGAAATACAAAAGCTAATCAGTAAGGAAGACACATTGACTGACTTATGCTATTTGGGAGGGTCTTTTTTGCAGATATTGAATGAAACAAAGCAGCCTTTTTGTAAGAATACATCTTCTAACAGAAGGTATAATATTGAAAACAACACTCAAGAACCTGAATTTTTATGTTGCTGACATTCAATGTTTTCAAAACAAACTCTAATTATAGGATAGACATGAAATTTATATAGAAATGGAAAACTATAAATTCATATTTCAGTTTTATTGATTTGGATTTTAAGTTAATTTTAGTATGACAAGATGGTTCACCTGATTGTATTTTAGTGGGAACAACCTTTCCTTTTTTTATATGATCTGTAAGAAGTAAAAAATCATTGCTGATGATATATCTGGTATATTGCTTTGAAGTATACCTTATTCACTGATTGTTCAATCTTTCTTTTTCCTTTTCTTCTACATTTTATTTTTCTATGTTTCTCTGTACTGTCTGTTTTATGGTTTGCCCAATTTGAATCTCTAGTGAGCTTAAAGATTGAGGAAAGAAATTATTCAGGTCTGAGAGGGCAAACACCTAATCGACTTTTCTTTTGTGTATGTGTAAACAAAAATATAAGTTCCCCTTTCTTTTATCTCTTTTATCTTTTGAAACAGCAGCAAGCTTGAAATTTGTGATGAATTCTAATATATATATATATATATATATATTTCTTTTCAAAGTTGTCTTTAGAGTATGCTATAGTACCTTCATTTCCATAAATGTCACAGCAGTATAGAACAAAAAACCGTGGTCTTAGTTTTCACTGAATTTTTATTTGCAAATTTTCAGGGAAGTTTTACATTGGTTATGTGATCTAAGGAGACTAACCAGCTATTGTAGATATTCTAAACCATTGAAAACATGGAAATGGCGTGGCATTTCCACTCGTTTTGCAAGTCTGGTAATTAAAAATATTCTTATCTTCATTTCATGATGTGCCACTGCTTTATTTGTTCTGTATATTCTACTTTGGCCTTGGTAAATAGTATAGTGCCTCTACTCCCTTGATAACTGATTGGATCTTGAATTTTTCAACAGGCATCTGCAATTCCTATGAGAAGCTCTCGGTAGCAAACACGATGAAGCCAAAATCCTTTCTGTCTTCTATGAATTTTCTGTGCTTCAGTTCTGAGGATCATAAACTACCTATCCAGCTTGACCTGCTTGTAAATTGTAATATCTATCCCTTTAAGCATGTATATTAATGATAAGGCATATTAGTTTTACTATACAGCTTCAGACTCTGGTAATGATGGAGCTTATAGTCTTTGAAATCCTGACTCAAACTATTCAGTGGTGAAAACTCTTACTACTTGAGAGATGTATTATTTTCAATACAAATGACCTTGGTCTGTTAAAGGTCATTTGTTGATCATCAAAGAATGCAACCACTACTAATCGTGCAATAAATTAATTTCGACCCTACTGAGGTCTGGATCCAAGTCCATAATTATAGATTGTACCAATTGGCTTATAAAATATTAATTGTCTTTTGAAAGTTCTAAAATTCTCTGGACATAATTATAAAGCTGATTTGGCTGGTTGCAAATGTTTCGCTAATTCCAAGGGCACATGTTGTGCATTGTCACAGAGTAGAGCAGGTGCCCATGACTATAGTTCAGCAAAATCATTTGGGTTTTTAAAATGGACTCATGAGCATTGTGCAATGTTTCCCTTGATTTTCGTACTGGAGTATATTTAGCCCTCATATGATCTCTGACAGGTAAAATAAGAGAACCTGAAACCTTAGCATCCTTCTCTCTACCTCTGTATTTTCTCGGCAACCAAATATGACTAATGCTAATTTTGTGTGCAGGGCATAACATGGGCTGGATTTTTTTTTTTTTTTTCCCTTCCTTTAAGATCCAAATCTTGGTCCATCTCCAAATATTGGAAATTGGGCTTTTTCTTGATTGGCAAAAGGGTTTGGGTCATGTCCATCATATTTTGTCTTTCAATCAGTCATGCCAGCATCCTTAATGACAATAAAACTCATACCTCAACAAACCCATCAACCCATCTGGTGGACTGGACCGGAATGAGAACCCAAATGATGTTCCAAATATCTGACGGAGAGAGGGTATATCTTGAAGATTTCGCAAGGTTCTACAAGAACAAAAGCGTAATGAAAAAGAAGAAGAGCCATTTTAGACTTGGCAAATTCCTTTATATTCGCTCGAGCGAGTTTAGATTAGATAGACTACATTCTATTATTGGAAAGCCTTGATAAACTACTTTTAACGCCTTGCATGTTTTGTAGATTATTTTTGCACCATATTGTATAAGTCTATAAAATATATGATTAATATTACATGGAAATCATGCAATGACTTATAATTTAAAATCAAAGTAAGATGTGATCTTGGAAAACCACTTTATCATGGACATCAATATGCCAAAAAACTAAGTATTTTTGTTTGTGAGTTTGTTTCTTTTAAAATAAATTATATACTTGAGATTATAAAGAATATTGGACATATTAGCTAAGATGGAGGTTTTTTTAAAAATTAAAAAATAATATTGGACATATATTATGAGATAATAAATATGATATTTATGTGATTTATAGATTATGGGGAAAGCTAATATTTGACTTTTCAATTATGAATATTGTCAAAAGTAAATTTTAAAGGCCAAAAAAAAAAAAAAAAAATTCTAAGGGACTTTTTAATTTTGTAGATTGAAAGGAAATTGTTGTGAAATTTAACGCAAAATAATTTTTAAGATTTAAAAAAAAAAAAATTGAATTCCATTTTGATAAATGATTGAGTGAAAATGTATTAAAAAACAGTTATTTTTTGTATTCATATTGATATTGAGATAAACAACTGTTCATTGGTTCATTTATATGCTATAGCCCTCGCTACTATTTGGAATCACACATGTAAACTGAATTTTTTTTTTTTTTTTTTTTTGAGGAAAAGGTAAGTGAGTTTTATTGGATAAAATCAGAATGGAATACATCTTCCAAATCACTGGGTAGCTCTTCTATCATAAATCAAAGTTAAATATGTAGTACTCTAAAAACCCGGTAAGTACGTGCATGTCAACACTTCCATAGCAAGAAAAAGTGAAAAGGCACTATAATAAGAGGGTTTGTCAAAAGATAAATCCCAAAATTAAAGTGGCCACTTAGCTCTATATGTAACCAAGGCCGGCTCAAGGAATTTGAGGCCTTAGGCAAAAATTTTAAATGGAGCTTTTTTTACTGTTTAAATATCTACTTTATATTATTAACTTTATATATAATCAGGGACAGGCACAGTATTTTAAGCTAATGGGACAGGAGTATAAAGAAAAAAAAATCCAAATAGTCATCCATATAGCATTAAAAAATTATAAATAGACAAAATCGTTGTTTCTAAATACATTAAGATACAATAATATATTAACAAAGACAAAAAAAAAAACAAAAACAAAAACAAAATTATGTTTTTTTTTTTTTTTTTTTAATACTAAGATCGGAATTCCAATAAAGTCAGGAGTTGCAAGGAGGTTTAAGGAATCGTTCAATCTGATGGACTTCAACTTGTCACAACGCTATTAAAAGCCACACACGCACAAAATTAAATAAGCAATTATTAGGTTCCACAAACCATAGAATTTATTGCTTTTTATTTAATGAATTGGATTACTTGAAAAACAATCTTACCTTTATTCCTTTCCAAAGTTTTTCAATTTTGCTGTGGCACATGCAAAGTTCAATAAGCTCATATGATTGGAAACTTGATGGCAAAGATTTAGAAGGATTTCCACTCCAATAAATAAATTTTAAACCATTAGGAAGATGTTCAAGGCCATGTAGAATGCGAACACCATGTATTATAAGCAATTTAAGGTTAGACATCTTTGAAAAAGTTTCAAGATTCCAATGTGTTTTTTTGAATTGGTTTTTTTGAATTAACAAGAAGAATCCTTTTATGACATAACCTTCTCTTGATCATGTGAACTCCATCATCAACATCCTGTATATTCATACTTCTCTCCTCCAAAATTCCACGCAAATAAGTTTTTGTTGTGATGGAAGTAAACCATGTTTTTCAGATTCTTCTCTAATATTAGTGATAAAACAACTACCTTCAACATTATTAAACATCTTCCAATAGACTACTCTTGCAAGAGTTGTCTTACCAATTTCCCCCATCCCCCAAATCCCTATGATGTGAACATCCTTCGATACTATTGCTAAAAGTGACATTAATTCTCCCACTCGAGAATCTATTCCTACTAAACCTTTGGTATTTTTTGGGAATGCATAACTTAATTTATGTGATATCACTTCCACAACATATTGGATAAATTTTGACTCATGCCTATAAAGAAGAGAGACAAACAAGCAAAGCAATTGAATCACCCATAATTCCTTCCACCTCCCAAAAGAAAGCAGATATTAAATGTTAAGTTTCATTGTAAATTACAGTCAAATTCAAGCAAGTCCCACGTTGAGAAGTAGGGAACTAAGTAAAGGCAAAAGCTTATAGACTAGGGTCGTAATCCCATATCACCAAAAACATAGTAATGTGTTCCCTCAAATAGATAAATAAATAACACTACAATAAAATGTATTTTTAGCGACGAAAATTAGTGAGGAAATATTTTTCGTCGCTAAAAATACAGCTTTAGTGACGAAATATGCATTTCATCACTAATAATGAAAAAAATTTATAACATTTAGTAACGAAAAATAAATTTCATCGCTATTGTAATCTGAAAAATGGGCGCTAGCGGGGGAAATTAGTATTGAGTTACTGTTAGAACCATATAGATATAAACAATGCTATTTTTAGTAGGGGTAGAACCAGAATTTAAGTTCGGGGGCAAGAATAAAAGACATAGTTTGACATAATATTGATTCAAAAAATGTTAATTAATATAAGTATAAATATTAGAGCATATAAAAATATTACTATCTTGATTCCCCAAAAAATAAAAATATAAAATTTTTCACATAAAATAAACTATGTATAAATTGTAATTTATTTTTAATGGCATAGTATTACTTAAAAGGTGTAAACAAAAATAATCAGTAAATATTGATAAAAATAATAACTTAAAAGAGAAATCCACATATATGAAATGCAAATAAATAATTTAAGTACTTAAGAGTACCTAAACATTTTCAAGATATTCGATACATGCATTGATTTATTTGAAGAATTTGAACAATACTTAATTCATTTCCAATTATTACAGGTACATGTGTATGAAACTCTTGAATAAGGTGTTGTGGTATAATAATAATAATAAGAAGAAGAAGAAGAAGAAGAAGAAGATACGATATTATTTTTTATTTATTTTTTATTTTATAATCGATTGTTTTCATCCATGTCCTGTAAAGAATGAAAATTTGGTTACTGAAATTTGAGTCAATGTGAAAATACGTTGTAAATCTTTTTAAATTTGAATGAATTCCAAGTTGAAAAGTAGAAAAGTAAAGAGATGCAATTTCTTGTGTAAAAATGGTAATCCCACACCAAAAATAAGATAGTAATGAGCTAATTAAATGTGGTATGTTAATGAAGATGGCTAGTTAATACATATAATAGAAATTATTCTTCTAAAAAACAAACAAACAAACAAAAAACAAAAAAAACAAAAAAAAAAAAAGGAAAAAAACGAAAAGAAATTATTTCATCAACATAAATAACCCATCATGTAAAGACCATCCTAAGAGATTGGCAACTTTTGTCAAAGCAGCTCTCCATGTCTGAACTTTCTCTATATTATCCTTCAAATGTTCTTCATGTTCAACAAATGCCTGTGCATAAGTTTCTATTTGTTTTCGAACATCACATGGATACACTTCATAAAAAATGGGTAGAATTATTAGCCCTATCTTTTTTCTGCATTTCATGATCTTTACAAGTTCATCTAAACACCATGTTGATGATGCATATTTTTTTGAAAGAATGACAACAACAAATAATGATTCTTCTATGGCTTTCAAAAGATCAAGAGATATAGTTTTTCCTCTCTCGAGATTTTCATCATCCCTGAAATTGAAGATTCTATTTTGCTTCAAAGCAATGTAGAGATATCTATAAAACTCTTACGAGTATCATCACCTCTAAAACTGAGAAAGACATCGTACTTTCACTTAAGGTTGGCAAAAGCGGAAGAAGATGGGTTTTTTGTATCCATGAAGGGAAATCTAGGTTCAGTAGTAAATCTTGAATCACAATACAACAAAATTTCATTCAATTAGATTTCAAGAAGAATAAAGAAATAAGAGAGAAAAAGAAAACAATTTAGAAATTAATAAAATAGTGAAAGGAGAGGAAATAAAAGAGAAAATGTGCGTGGCAAGAGAGAACTTACAGATTATGCAGTAGAGTCCGTGAGGCATATGTGAAACTCCCATTGTGCAATTTCTATTTAAACTAAACTAAGTCAAGTCTAATAACTCCTTTTATTTTTTATTTTTTTAGGAGTGGTATTTATTACAGCTGTTTCAAGTTGCGATTTCAATTGCTTTTTCGCATGTGTGTAAAGGTGTGTGCATTATATTGTTTACAACAAGTTTTTGCCATTTTTTTAAAGATTAGGTGTGCAAGTGGCAATGGACCTTTTTTTATTTTATTTTATTTTCTTAGAGTTGAGAGTTGAACTTGAGAGTTAAGAGTTAGACTTGTGTGTGTGTGTATATATATACACCTCATCATCCTATTATGCAATTCCTACCTCACAAATACAATCTAAAGTCATTTTTCTATACATATAAATTTAGGTCTAAGTTTCTATTATGTGACACATTCCTCAACTTTTCACCTTAGCAAAATTTTAAATGTATGTCCAAGTATTAATTCATTGTCATGTTTTAAATGGATAAGTGCATTTATTTTGATATATTACTTAATCATAGGTGATGCAATAATTATTGATTTATGTAAAAGGAGTTTATATGATTATTTTTATAAAATTTATATCAAATACAATTGATTTGGAATATATGTAAATATATGAGTCTTAATGCTAAGAGAATAGAAAAGTAAAATGATAAAAAAAAAAAAAAATGTTTTGGTATTCCTTGGATGCTTGATGGAAAGGATGGAAAAATGAAAGAATAGGAAATGTGATTTTAGAGAATTTTCTTATTAAACCCACTGCCACCACCGACCAGGAAAAGCCATGTTCATCTCTAATTGGAGCCAAATTAGTGTCTATTCAATCCTATCATAAGGTTTGGGTTGATTTTAGTTTTCTTTTTTAACCCAAAATTTAAAAGTTGAAGAGAGCTTGCTGTAAAGATATCAATTTCTAAGCTATTGCAAATTAAGTGTCTATTATATTCGGACCTTTTATTTATTCATTTATTTATTTATTTTATTTCGATAGTTACATTGGAGGCTGGGAGGATTTAAAACTAGGAGATGCTAGATGAGCTATAAAATCCTTGGTTAAACTCTAAACATTAATAATTTAGAACGATGTAATATTGTTGTGTAGTTTTTTTTTTATCGAGGTTTTTTTTTTTTTTTTTGAAAAAAAATCAAGAGTTGTGAATTGTGTTATAATAGTATAATTTATAATATATATAAAATCAAAGAAGTTTAACATTTTGTTGCTTCATAATATGAGGCCTCACCATTTTAAACATCATTCTTCTAATATATGTTTTCTAATTGAATTTAGATTCTATTATATATTTCTTCTAAAAAAAAGAATTCTAATATATATTTAAACCCTCCATTAGAATACTCCCACATCATATTTTATTTAAATTGTACAATAAATAGTTCCATATATGAATACAAACATAATAAATGCCTATTAATAACTACTATAATTATCAATTTATATTTAAGACAAAGATTAAAAAAAAGTTATATTTTGTTTAAATTTCTTGTGTGATGCACAAGTTGTTCACTAGTTATTTTAGTATTTAAAGAAATTAAATTTATATCCCATTCATTTAAAGGCACCGCATGGCAGCAAAATCCTGACATTTAAAAAAAAAAATTCTTTTTTTGCAAATTAAAAAATATAATATAAAAAAATGCCATGAGACTGCACCACTATTTGTTGGCTAGTGGTTGAAAATGTTGAGAAAGGACGCTCTTTTTCGGGGATTATGTATATGCAACCTGAGTAAAAAAAGAGAAAAAGGCAAAGAACAAATAACACTGAGATTTATGTGATTTAGTAACGTGCCTACATTCATAGGAGAAGTCATAAGTGATTGCACTATTAAAATTAGAGCTGCAACAAATTTATATTATTTGAATTTAAGTATCCTAACCAACTGATTTCACTAGGAAAATTAGTGCTGCAACAAATTTATATTATTCGAATTTAAGTATCCTAGCCTACTTGTTGACGCTCCTTTCACTTTGCTACCTCGCACCCCACGAGGCCCCTAAACTAGAGACCATTATTACTGTCTTATTCAAAATATGAGCCACCGTCTCTAGGCATTCTTGTCCTCCTTCAAGATCTTGAATGCATGAATCCAATTTCTCATACTGGTTTTGTACAGTCTTGAGGATTCCATCATAATTGCTTATCTTGTGACCAAGATTGCAATGCAACATTTATCTTTGAAATTGCAAGGTAACAGATAGAGCAGGATCTTTTTCTAGGTAACAGATAGGTAACAGATAGTGCAGGATCTTTGAAATTGACCAAGATTGCAATACAGCAGGATCCTTTTCTAGGCAATACAACAATTATTTTTGCATTTATCTAACCCCATTAGTCAAAGATTCCAAATTAACCAAAGTACTAAAACAATTAGACAATATAATTGAAATGCAACAAAGTCAGAAGAGAACTCTGAAGAACATACCATTTCATAAGAAGAAGAAGAAAGTGAACTCTGACAAAGAAAGCTAAAGTAAATAAGCCAAAATTAGTTAAAAAAGTTACAGTCAAACATCTTCATGAGCAACTTTTAGGCAATGTCGAGAACATAATTGTATGATTTAAGCCTGTCAATTCCAACTACCATTTACATATATTGGTAGAATATGTCCATAAAGAAGTTTTTGGAATAGAAAGAGAGTGGAAGTATTAAGGATTTTCATGGTTCTGATGGCCTATGCTTATGATGGAAATCCCTTAACGAGCTACATCTTTTTTGTTCTAAATTGTATGATATAAAAAATCCAATGAAGGTTATAAATAGGTTTACATTAGATCCATTTGACAACCTTAACATCATGGTAGCTAATGGTATTACAAAACAACAATATTCTTTAAAACCATGGTGTAGTCTATTTTTGATATAGGTCTTCATCGTATTACATCAAACACAGAAGTATCATTCAATCAAAATAAATCCAAAGAAAAACAAAACGACAGATGCATTAGGAATGAGACCACAAAAAAAAAGCATGCTCATCTTTCAGAGACACTGCTCGCAGTTGCTTGAGTCACAACTCACAAACAGAGAGAGAGCAAAGAGTGTCAAACCACTGGAGTGTGCAGATGTTGAGTGACTGAGGCCAACATACTCAACAAAGAAAAGATTAGTTCATAATAGACAAAGAAAATTGAACATAAGAGAACAGAAAGGGAGGGAGAGAGAGAGGTTTGCTTTGTTATCGTTGATGGAGCAAGTTGAAATGTGTAGAGAATGACAAGATAAGGATGCTTTGCTTTGTGAGTTTTCTGCAAGGGGCAAACATTTTGCCAAAATGTATTCTGTTGACCAATAAGTTTGTTTCTGGATCATCTGTGTCTTCTATCCTACCAAACACAAGAAAATGTGAAAAAAAAAAAAATTTCCATCAAAACAAACAGAACATAAATAAGAATTCGGCACTAAATAACCCAAAAAATAAAGAAGGTTCAATCAAACAACCAAATCATGTTTATATGGTTGATTTGCATTAACTTTCCTTATACTTTTTTCCTGATACAAGTTTATCAAAACTGGTAATAAAAGAGGGTTGTTCATAACTAGAAAAATAAATAAATAAATAAAGCAAAAAAAAAAAAAAACAGGATAGCTATAATTTATTCCTAAAACAATATTAGAGACAACAAATTTCACAACTTTTTTCATAAAGGTAAAACTTAAGTGCATCACATTATGTTTCCTAGTTAAATTCAAGCACTTGGTTGCGTTGAGAAATAAAATACAAACAGTGCAATTTTTTCCAAGGACAATTGATTCAATGCATGAATCATTGAAAAAAACTAAAGTTATATATTATGGTGACCCCAAGTATAATGTGGAAACTTAATTTACGGAATGTTGTAAAATTGTTGTGAATTTTTGTTGTATCCCAAGCTTTATAGTTGCACATACCAAACGGTTGGTATTTCAATCAGATAAGAGCACTAAAAGTTGAACTTAAAATTATAGCATCTTAATTTACTATAATGTCTAACTTGCATGTGTTTGCATGTCTCTATGCAAATATAATTTTCACTAGGTTTTTGTGCCAATTTAGATTGAAGGCTTCATGTCATAAATTTATTAAGCTAGAGATCTGTGTTCGCTTACAAGAGGTGTGAAGCAGCCGACAGAGTTCTATGCTGCTTTTGAATCTGCCAATAGTTCATTGGCAGTTTTAATATAAGATGTCAATCCCCCAAGATAGCTTGAATAAAGCCAAACAACTTGGAGCATAATTGCAGTTAGAAGGAATGAAAAGACAAGTAGCTAATTTAAAATTAATCAAGCACATGAAGAACCATGGTTAAGATCCTCTTCAAAAACCCAAAAACAGAACAAACTAAAAAAAACAGATGAAAAGACAAAACTCTTTTTAAGGAGGAAAAAGAAGATTCTCAATTAAGTCATGCATGAGGCATTGGACCATTGGTGTTACACGCAGGAAACAAAATAAATAAAATTTTGCCATTTCCAGTTTGCCCCTTTTAACTAAAAGGATTTGTTTTTTTTTTTGAATATTCTGTGGGACCTTCTTATTAGCAATAAAAACCTGTTGGCATGTTTAATCTCAATCTGTAAATCAATATCAAAAACTTCTTTATCCTTAATATTTGCTAGTTCTATGAATTACCTTACACCCCAAATCCCAAACAATTTCTTACAAAACCAAACAGTCCCAAAAATTTCTCTCCAACGAAATGAGCCAACTAAACTCCAAAACCCAAATCCAGCCACAACACAATAATCAACTTAAGCTGATATACTCTGAAGAATTAGAGTTCCCTTAAGAAATTAAAATAGGAAAATATGAACTGTTACACCCCGAATACTTATCATACTTCACCTATATACAAAAAATGAAAACAAAGTCATCTCAAATTGCAAGAGTAACCCTCAGATTGCATATCAGCAGTTCCTTGCAAAGTACTTATCATACATAAGTCCACAAGTACTACTAAGAGAACAAAATTTCTATTGTTAATCCACTGTCACTCAAGAAGGCTTAATGCATACATAATGAAGCCCTTTAATTTCTCGGAGAACATATCACAACTATATATGATTCCTGTAGTCAATGATAGAATTTGGATCATCTGTGTTGATATATTAAATATGTTGTATGTCATGTTTATAAAAATCAACTCTAATGTTTATTTGCACAAATAAGTTATTAGATTTTCTTTCATACATTTTATCAAACACAAATGCACAGTTCTTATAAGTCCATAAGAGAGGTTAATAATTAACAGTTCAACTATGGAAAATTTTATTAATTTGTTATCAACACATGGAAAGTGACACCAAATTAATTGAAATAGGAACACATATATAGTCAAGTTCAAATGATTAGAACATAAATATATATACAGGAGGCCCTTTTTCAATTTGGCTCAGGCATTTTGTCAAACACTTTTGAGGGTGATGGGATTGCCTCTCTTAACATGCAATGAGGAAGTATCAAAAGGTACTAATTTTTGTAGGTAAGATTCCGGGGGTTATTTGTAAGCTAGACATTGAGAAAGCCTATGATCATGTGAATTGGAAGGCTCTTCTAGATTTGTTGAAGAGAATGGGATTTGGGGTGAGATGGTGTAGGTGGATCCGTGCATGTATATCTACAGTAATTCTCTGTCTTGTTTAATGGGTCTCCAACTGACTTTTTTGGGAGTTCGAGGGGGTTGAGACAAGGGGACCCGCTATCTCCTATGTTGTTCCTAGTTATGATGGAGATCTTCAGTAAGATGATGAAAAGAGTTGATCTACAGTAATTCTCTATCTTGTTTAATGGGTCTCCAACTAACTTTTTTAGGAGTTCGAGGGGTTGAGACAAGGGGACGTGCTATCTCCTATGTTGTTCCTGGTTATGATGGAGGTCTTTAGTAAGATGATGAAAACAGTTGAAGGGGCTGGTTTACTTCGAGGTTTTAAGGCTGATGGTAGACGGGGTGAAGGGGTATGTGTCTTACATCTTTTGCTTGCGGATGATACGATTCTATTTTGCAATGCAAATGAGGAGCAGATTCTACATGTTTGGAGGGTTCTTCTTTGTTTCCAGTTCGTGACAAGTTTAAAGGTTAATGCTTTGAAGAGCGAGATGGTTCCCATTTGGGAGGTTCCAAATGTCCATATCTTGGCAGAGATTTTGGGTTGCTGGATTGGATCTTTGCCTATGACTTATCTTGGTATGCCATTGAGGGCGTCCCACAAGTCCCCTACTATTAGGAATCCTATTTTGGAGAAAATTGAGCGTAAGTTGGCTGGGTGGAAGAAGATGTATTTGTCAAAAGGTGGAAGACTGGCGTTGCTGAAGAGTACATTATTTATTCTTCCTACTTACTTTTTATCTCTTTTTACTATCCTATGCGTGTGACCAATAAAATTGAGAGGTTGCAACGGGATTTCTTGTAGGGGGATTCCAAGACACATTTGGTGGGATGGGACAAGGTGTGTGCACCTCTGGAAAATGGTGGGTTAGGAGTAAGGAAATTAACTACTCTTAATAAAACCCTACTAGAGAAATGGTTACGGCGGTTTGGGGTTGAGGAGACAAGGCTTTGGAGAAGGGTTGTAGCTCTAAAATTTGGGGAAGAATGGGAGAGGGGAGAGGGGAGAGGGGAGGGGGGGGGGGGGGAGAGGATGCACCTCCAGGCTAGATAGAGGGGTACATGGGTGTGGTTTGTGGAGAAGTATCCGAATGGGTTGGGAGGTTTTCAGCAAAAATATTCGGTTTGAGGTAGGGGTGGGGGATAAAGTGAAGCTTTGGACAGATCAATGGTGTGGGGAGTCTCCACTTCAATTGACCTTTTTGGGTGTGTATGGGATTGCTTTCAATAAAGAGGCATCAATGGCTTCTTCTCTTGAATGGTTGGGGACAGAGGAACAAAAAAGCTGGGATGTTCATTTCATTCGGAGACCAAATGATTGGGAAATGGGTGGTGTGGATGAATTTCTCCGTACTTTGGGTTCTAATTTACCTCATACTGAGAATGGAGATCGTATGCGATGGAACTTGATGAAGAATGGGGGATTTTGACATCTGATCGTTTTACAATAAGTTAAGAAGTCCCTTGCCTATATCTTTCCTTGGAAAGGTGTTTGGAAGGTTAAGGCTCCTCGGCGAGTTTCTTTCTTTGTATAGACTGCTGTATGGGATAAGATCTTTACAGGTGACAATTTGAGGGGTAGAGGGATGGATTTTGTTGATTGGTGCATTATGTGTTGTTGTAATGGGGAGACGGTGGATCATTTGTTACTTCATTGTGATAAGACTTACCGGTTGTGGAGTTTGGTTTTTAGATCTTTTGGGATTTCATGGATCTTGCCAAGATCGGTTGTGGATACTCTCTTTGGTTGGTGGAATTGGCCTGGAAAGCATTCGTCTAGCATTTGGAATTTAGCTCCATTGTGCTTAATGTGGCGTCTTTGGAGGGAACGAAATTGGAGGACGTTTGAGGACATGGAAAGTTCTGACAATCAGCATAGGCTTCTTTCAGTGGCTCACTTTTTGACTGGTCTAGGGATTGGGGACTCACCACTAGTGATTCCTCCCTATGTTCCTTAGTTCTCTCCTTTGTAATTAGTATCTTTTCTTTCTTTCTTTATTTCTTTTTTATCTTCTATCTCTGTAATTTTTTCTTTGCTTATGTTTTTCTGCATAAGGTAGTGTTCTTGAATATTCATCTTTATTACTTATAAAAAAAAAAAAAAAAGGTTTTCCCACTAATCATGCTGAGTTCTCACCCAACAACAAACGGGTGCTTTTGTCTTAGCCTTCTATTAAACTTTGCTGTAAGCTCTCTATTTACTTTTTGAAAAGAGTAGATGAAAGGAATGGGCATAGATTTGAGAAAAAATGTCCACATTTGCAGGCAGAAGAATAAAATCAAAGTCAAAACTCAAATGATATGATTTATATACATGGACAGATTTAAATCTCAAAAATAGCATGCTAAGAATTAGAATCCTTCCAAAAGCAACCCAAAGTTTTTGAACTTCGAAGTTCAAAATTGAGTTTTACATTGATAAGTTGAATTGTGTAGTAATATTTTATTTTTCATTTTTTAAGGGACAAATCATAGTGATCGTCATTAGAAGAAGGGAAGAATAGAAAGAGTGAGAGGAGGAGGGTGTCAACCATAGGGAGTTTGAAGAAGAAGAAAGAACAGAGAGAGTATCATTAATCGAGTATGGACTACTGAAATATATTACAGCTTGGATAAGTCCAGGACACCATTTTTGTCACAACTTGATGAAATGGTCTGCAATTTTTAGAAAGCGTTCTTTTTATTTTTTCTCAATGAACTTGAAGGGCTTTTAGTAAACCCAAAGATTCAAAGTTCCATCCACAACACATGGGATTTTAGGACCATCTTGTAGCCAGGGAGTGGATTAATCTAGGATACTACTTTAATAAATAATAAATAAGTTGTGAAAAAAAAATCATCAACAATAATAAAAGAAGGGAACCGATAATGAACTATGCAAGATCAATTTTGAAGTTGAGCTACAGCCTATTTAAAGTTTAGAAGGGTCTATGTAGCAAGGGCTGCACTAAAAAGGTAATTTTTAAAGTTTAAATAAAAAAATAAAGTACAAGTATTTGCCAAAGAAATGGGGGAAAAAACACACACACAAACAAAGCAAAACAAACATATAGCAACCAGTAAGACCTGTAATAGAAAGAAAGATGATGACTTACCAATCCTGGACCACCTTCAATGGAATCAACCATGCAATCAGAGTTACGATGACCAATTCATCCTTTATATATGTTTGATTCCTCTTCAAATGTGGTATGTCATTAGAGCTACTTTCACCACTAGGTCCAGCCTCATCGCATTCGTCATGGCTTCGCATAATTTTAGTACCTTCTGTTACCAACATTGAATTGTCCAAATCATGTTGAGCATCTGCGACCTCATAAGAAGTGATGCAACTGCTGTTGCTGGAATGAGCCAGTCCTCTGATATCTTCCATGTCTTGCTTGTATACCATTTGAAACCCACATTTCTCAAACTCCAAGTTTTGAGTCCCAAGAAAATTCAAATCTAACTTCCAACTGAATGGATTCATTCAATTTGACTCAATACTGCTCTCACATTCTCATCAAAAAATTCAGGACGAAAATAAAGTAGCCAAAGGTGATGTGATGAAATCTAAACACAATTAATGCTAAATTTTGCCAGCTCTCCTACACCATCTTCAATGTAACAAATAATATGAGAGTTTTCAAAGAAACTGTAATTTTTTGGATAAAGATCGAGGGGTGAAAAAATAGCAAAAGCAACCATTCCTATCCACTTATTACATGAATGATTAGGCATTTGTATAATCACATTTTGTTTCCAAGGAGTAACTTGTGCTTTTACTATATTCCCCATACTTTAATGGCTAAACCATTCCATAATTTCACTTCCAGGAATAAAAGTACTAATGGTTGCCTTTTTAGGTTCCTTGTAGATTCCTTGCAACATACAAACCATGACATTTAGAATTTAATTATACATACATACATAATAAATACCTACACACACACACACACACACACACACACACACATATATATATAGAGAGAGAGAGAGAGAGACCTAAGAAGCTTTATATAGCATTCGAAAGAACATCCTTCCTTGATTGTCAGCCAATTCAAAACAATCGAAGAGATAAAGAAATAATGAGTTTGATTCGTCTAGTATTAATGTTTTTGGTAATATTTCCAATAAGGTACAACCTTCTGCAAAAACACTCCTGGTGCTCGATGGAAGCTGTGGCAATGAATATAGTCTTGTGTAATTCTTCAAAAGAATAATCCTCAATTTAGATAGTTGAATGATGCTTTTAGAAAGGCAATCAAAACTATTTTCACTTAGATTTAAATCTTCTAAAGAGGATAAGCAACCAATATCATTAGGGATTGTCTGAAGATCACAATTACTTAGATTCCATCTCATTAAAGAGCACAAATTTGGCAGGTAAGGCAAAACAAGCTCACAGGATTTGGGTTTCTTCTAGGCAGTGGCAATTTACAACCCATAAGAGACAGTACTTTGAGATTTCTTAAACGAAAAATCGAGATAGGTGGCTTTCTTAAAGCAATCCCACTCAAATCAAGCTCTTCTAGACTTACAACATTCCACAAGTTCTCCGGCAAATTGTCAAGTTTTGAGCATCCAGCCACATTGAGTTCTTTATTTAAGCAACTTGAAGTTACAAATGTTGCTAGGAAGACACACAAGATATTTGCAATCCCTTAAATGCAATGCAGCAAGGTTAGTCAAATGCTCGACTAAAGAGGGAAGTTTTGTAATAGCGGTGCCATCTAAGTGAAGTTTTAACAAGCATTCCATGTTTCCCATAAATTTTGGAGTTCTCTTAATTTTGGAACAATTGGAAAGATTAAGAATCTCTAGAGATTCCATTTCAAACTTTCTTGGAAGACTTCTAAGGTTTTTGCAACCTTCTAGATCAAGAAGAGTAAGCCTTTTATGAACCACAACAAATGGGTGAACCTCAATTAATCTTATACAACCTTTAACAACTAATTTCTCAAGATTGGGAACTCCGGTCAAGTCAGGGGTTGTAATGAGGCTTATTAAGGAATTGTTCAACTCGATGAACTTTAATTTGTCCAAGTACAGTTAAAATCCCAAAAACAAAAGGTAGAATAATTAGGCTCCACAAACCTTACAATTTATTAAAAGTAAAAAACAAAGTACACGGGTATTAAATAACAATCTTAACTTTTTTCCTTTCCAAAGTCGTTCAACTTTGCTATGACACATGTGAAGTTCAACAAGCTTATCCAGTTGAAAACTTAATGGCAAAGATTTTGAAGGATACTCAATCCAATCAAGAAATCTTAAGCCATTAGGAAGTTCATTAGGGCCATGCAGAAGGTGAACACCATAAATTATAAGCAATTCAAGGTTGGGCATCTTTGAAAAGGCATCAGGGTTCCAATATGCTTTTTAAGATTTACGCAGTTCACCCAATTCAGTCACCATACGAAGATCTAGGACTAGGCCTTTAATAGATTTTTCTCCCTAATAATCAAGGAAAAAGGATGGGTGAGTGCTAGATATATGAATACTAGAGTTATTCAAATTTTAACTTTGTTGAATAACAAGATAAGGTGTATGCTCGAGTTCTATAAATGATCTCTTACCATATTTTTCATGAAAACATTGTGAACGTCTTCATATAACCACAATTTGCTCCACTATCTAGGTTCTTGAGGAAAATCTCGACGAACTATGGCTTGACCCATTATTTGTAGTAATTCATGCATCCAAAGTTTATTTTCATATTCTTTTAGGAGAGACTTTTCAATGAGAATCCTTAATCCAATGTCAGGGTGAAGGCCAAGACACTCAAGTATTTTCACTACATAGTCTTTATTCTTCATGTTAAAGAAACATGCAATATGTATAAATACTTCCTTCTCCGTATCCTCAAGTCCATCAAAACCAATTTGAAGTGTTTTGTTAATTTCTTTTTCAGGAAATTGCTTGAGCATAACTAATGCACTAACCAATTCCTTTGTACTTCTATTAATCAAAAAAGAGCCCAAAACCTCAATAGCTAGAGGAAGGCCTTTAGCATAATTTACAAATTGTATAGACAACTCTAGATAATCTTTGGCCGGATGATTATTGTTAAAAGCATTCAAACTAAAAAGCTGAAGAGCATCATCGTTACTCAATCCTTTAGCCCCATATATTCCATATACCTTTAGCCTTGTCAACAAATGCTTATCTCTCGTTGTGATGATAACTCTACTACCTGGACCAAACCAATTAGGCTCCCTAGCCAACTTTTCTAATTGATCGAATTGATGTACATCATCAAGAACAAGAAGAATCCTTTTGTTATATAACCTATTCTTGATCCTAAGAACTTTATCATTAACATCTTGTGGGTGAGGTATACTAGATTTTTTAGATTCTTCACTAATGTTAATGTTAGTGATAAAACTACAATCTTCAAATTCCTTAGCAAACATTTGATAATCAACTCTAGCAAGAGTTGTCTTTCCAATTTCCCCATCCCCCAAACCCCGATAATGCAAACATCATTTGATCCTCTAGCTAAAAGAGGCAATAGGTCCTCCACTCGAGAATATATTCCTACTAAATCTTTGGTACCTTTCAGGAATGCGTAACTTAATTTGTTTAATATCATTTTCACAATATCTTGGATAAATTCTAACTCATGCCTGCAAAGAAGAGAAATCAAGTAATATGAGTGAACCACCCATAAGACACTCTTATGAATAACCCTCAAATCCTAGAAAATTCTTACTGAGAAGTAGAGAACTAAGTAAAATAATTCCTACATGAGTAGTTATCCCATATCACAACAAATAGAGTAATGAGTTACAGTTAGAGCCATACATACAAACAATAATATTAAGGTTTGATAGCTAATACCTTTGGTTCAACAGGAACCTAAGATGGAGGTGGTCTGCCCATATGGAGGAATAACAAGGTTGAAAGACATTCTATTTGAAATATACAAACATGTATAGTGTGAGTTTCTTTGAACGCTGAAATATTCATGATATATTTGGGATTAAAAAAAAAATCATTGTGTGAATTGGAAATTTGTTTCTTGTTTAAGTATATGTGATTGTGGTCTGTATTTGATAGATTTTAGTCAGTGTTATACAAAGGTGTAGACATGGAGTTTTCTAAGTTACATGAAGTATCATTGCCTTGTGTGGATATTCTAGTCTATTTTTTGTATGAATGCACATTTGCTATTCTAGAATTACAACAAACTAGCATCAAAGCTTTAGTTTTTAACCTAATCCAATGCAAGAGAAGATATCATTTAGTAAGTAAACAGATTGTTTAACGCAAGTCCACACTAGCTTACTTTATAAAAGTTAGTTATCTTATTTGTATCAAGCTTCATTAAGGTGGTGCTGTTGTTGTTGTAGAGAATGAAAATTTGTTTGATGGAATTTGAGTCAATGTGAAAATTTGTTGTAAACTATTTTATTTTATTTTTTATTTTTTATTTTTTATTTTATACAAGATAAAATTTTTACTCTAACCTAATCTAAGTGTATATGTGTGTGAAGTTCCCTCCTGGAGACTTGAACCCTAACCCTTGCCCCCCCACACTCCACAAACATTTATACTTGTAGAGTGACCACCGCACTAAGGGTGCACGGTGGTGTAAACTATTTTAAATTTGAATGAATCTCACATTGAAAACTTAAGGAGATACAATAACTCCTATGTAAAAATGGTAATCCCACAAATAAAAGAAGATAGTAATGAGCTACAATCAAAGACTTACGGTTGTATTATTATAGTTTTAATAAAAATACATGTCAAGGTAATCCCACATCTGAAACAGCTGCCCCTCTTTACCCAAAAAGAAAAAAGAAAAAAAGAAGAGGAAGAAACAGCTGCCCCTTTGTGTTGCATTATTATATCCAATATTCATGTCAAAGAAATCATCACACAACCAGAAATGGATGTTGTTGCTATCATGTCAAATGCATTAGAATCACATCCTAACTACAAGTTACAAAACAAATCCGGTATATGTCAATTAAACCATACTTTAATATATTTAGTGGAAATAATTTACCTATCCTGTAAAGAAAATCAAGCGAGATTGGCCACTTCTGTCTAAGTAGCTTTCCAGGTGTGAACTTTATCTATATTCTTTTTGAAATTTTTTTCATGTTCAATGAAGGCTTCTGCATAACTTCCCATCAGTTTGCGTACCTCAGATGGATCTACATCATAAAAAATGGGCAAAACTATTAGCCCTATCTTTTTTCTGCATTCCATGATCTTTACAAGTTCATCAAAAGACCATGTTGAGGATGCATAGTTTCTTGAGAGAATGACAATAGCAAACAATGATTCTTCTATTGCTTTTAAAAGCTCAAGTGAAATAGGTTTTCCTCTCTTAACATTTTCCTTATCCCTAAAGGTGATGACGCCCTCCTGTTTCAAAGCAGTGTGTAGATGGTCTGTAAAACTCTTGCGAGTGTCCTCACCTCTGAAACTTAGAAAGACGTGGTATTTCCATTGATGGCTTGAAGAAGATGGGTTACTTGTATCCATGGAAGTCAATCTAAGTATACAAGTAAATCTTGAATCAAAAAATAAATAAGCATCAATGAGAAAAAAAAAAAAAAATGATTTAGAAGTAAGTGAGAACTTACAGATTTTGGAAAATTGCAGTCCTTGAAGCTCTTATCATGCAATTGCTACTTAAAATAAATGAGCACCGTTCTATGTCTCGGACTCTGTCAACTTCCATTTTCAGTCGAAGTCAATAACTTTTTTTAAAAAGTAGGTACGCAAGTGGGCCTTTTTTTAAAAAAAAAAATACGTAGGTTGATATAGACTTAACTTCCAAAATATATGAAACCCTCCCCTGGAATGCAACGGCGTCTAATGTTTTTTTTTATTCCGAGTTCTCTACTCCCATGGACCAAAGGTGAGACCCACTTTGCTTCCTACAAAGTTGAATTACATGCAAATGTGATCAAAATGAAGGTGAAATGAGAGGTACTATTAGCATTAAAAAAAAAATTAGTAAAATTTTAAGCCTCACTATCACTAAGCTATTAGCAGCACTTTCCTAACTCTCATTCTCTCTCTCTCTCTCTCTCTCTCTCTCTCTCTCAACCAAAACCTTCACAATCAAAAGTAATGCCCTAACTTTCTCCCACAGCAAATTCGGATCAAACTCGTAACAATATCAAGACAACCAAACAGAACCTTAGAATAAAAATTAGCATTATAAAAAAAAATTAAAAAATTTTTTTTAAAAAAATTAAAAAAAAAAAATTAAAAAGAAGCAAAATTTTAAGCCTCACTATCACTAACTATTAGCAGCACTTTCACACAACTTTCCTAACTCTCATTCTCTCTCTCAAGAAACCAAACCTTCACAATCAAAAGCAATGCCCCAACTTTCTCCCACAGCAAATTCGGATCAAACTCTTAACAATTTAAAACAACCAAACAGCATCTAAGAATCAAAATTAGCTGGCCCACACTTCCGTACCTGATTTCGATCGAAGACGAAAAGCTGCCTGAATCGCCGATCGAGATCTTCGAACAAAAATGTTTGAGAGAGTCCGTACACGGCTTCGAAATCGGAACGGTGAAGTCGTGCGTTTAGGGACGAGTTGAAGAAGAGAAAATAGATCGATTTGGTGAAATCCTTAAAATAATTTAGAAATGTGAGAAACGATGTTGAAGAAATGATCTGAAAAAGACTGTGTTTAAATTTTACCTGTGGGGAATGGATTGAGGAGAATAGGGTTTCGAAGGAGTGTGGATTTGGAGGAAGGGTTTTGATTTTTTGAGCTCCCATTGCTTGTGTGCTGGAAAAAGGAAGAAGCTTGGTAGTGGAAATGGAAAATGGAATTACCGGGAAATGTTGCTAGGAAGACACGCAAGATTTTTGCAATCTCTCAAATGCAATGAAGCAAGGTTAGATAAATGTTCAACTGAAGATGGAAGTTTTGTAATAGCAATTCCATCTAAGTGAAGTTTTGATAAGCGTTTCATATTTCCAATAAACTCTGGAATTCTCTTAATTTTTGAACAGCCAAAAAGAATAAGAATCTCAAGAGACTCCATTTCAAACTTACTTGGAAGACTATTAAGATTTCTGCAACCTTTTAGATTAAGATGAGTAAGCTTTTTATGAACTACAATAGATGGGTGAACTTCACTTAAATTTTTACAACCTTTAACATCTAATTTCTCAAGATTTAGGACTCCATTGAAGTTAGGGGTTGCAATGAGGTCGAAGGAGTCTTCCAATTTGATGGACTTCAAATTGCCAAAATGCTGTTAAAAGTCAAAAATAGTAAATAAAAACAAATAGATTAGGTTCCAAAAAGATTAGAATTTATAACCTTTTATTAAACGAATAAGAGTACTTAAATAAAAATGTTACCTTTATTCCTTTCCAAAGTAGAACAATTTTGCTATGGCACATGCAAAGTTCAACATGTGTCATCTGATTGGTAACTTGATGGCAAAGATTTTGAAGAATATCCACTCCAATCAAGATATCTTAAGCCATTAGAAAGATGTTTTGGACCATATGGAAGGTGAACACCATGAATTATAAGTAACTTAAGGTTAGGAAACTTTGAAAAGGCATCAAGGTTCCAATGTGCCTTTATAGATTTGTGTAGTTCACCCAATTCAAGCAATGGAGGAAGCTTAAGGACTATGCCTTGAATTATTTATGTTCCTTAAAAGTCAAGAAAAATATATGGGTGAATAACAAGATATATGGTTTTTTTATAGGTGAATTGCAAGATATTTGGTTACTAGAATGGTTCAAACTTTAATTTTGTTAAGTTATGTTATAAGGTATATGCTAAGTTCTCTAAATGATCTCTTACCGTGATTTTCATCAAGCCATTCAGTGGGTAAATTGCAAGATATATGATTACTAGAATGGTTCAAATTTTAAATTTGTTAAATAATGTGATAAGGTATATGCTCAAGTTCTCTAAATGACCACTTACCGCATTTTTTGTCAACACATTGTGAATGTCCTTATATAGCCACAATCTGCTCCACTTCCCAGGTTCTTGAGGATCATCTTGGCAAACTATGTCTTGTCCCATTTTTTGTAGTAATTCATATATCCAAAATTTATTTTCAAAATCTTTCAAGAGAGACTTTTCAATAAGAACACTTAATCCAATTTTAGGGTGAAGACCAAGACAATCTAGTATTTCTACTACATAATTTGTCTTTCATATTGAAGAAACATGCTATATGTAGAAATATTTCTTTTTCCACTCTTTGTAGTCCATCAAAACTTATTTCAAGTATTTTGTTTATTTCTTCTGCAGGAAAATCTTTGAGCCTATCTAACACACTTTGCCATTCCTCATTACTTTTATTGAACAAAAAAGAACCCAAAACCTTAATAGCTAGAGGAAGGCCTTAGGCATAATTTACAAACTGTTTAGACAAATTTAAATAATCTTTGGTTGGATGATCTTTGTTAAAAGAATTCAAACTAAAAAGATGAAGAGCATCATCATCATTCAATCCTTTAACTTCATATATTTCAAATACTTTATTTCTTATCAGCAAATGCATATCTCTTTTTGTGACAATAACTCTACTACCTAGACCAAACCAATTAAGCTCCCAAGCTAAGTTTTCTAACTGGTTGAATTGATTTACACCATCAAGAACAAGAAAAATCCTTTTATGACATAACCTATTCTTGATCGTGAGAACTCTGTCATCGACATCTTGTATATTCACACTTCTTTCACTCAAAATTTCACAAATAAGTTTTTGTTGTGATGAAAGTAAACCGTTTTTTCGAGATTCTTCTTCAATATTAGTAATAAAACCACCACCTTCAAAATTATTAAAAATCATCCTATAGACAACTCTAGTAAGAGTTGTCTTACCGATTCCCCCCACCCCCCAAACCCTTATGATGCGAATATCATTCAATCCTATAGCCAAAAGCGACATCAGTTCATCCACTCGAGAATCTATTCCTACTAAACCTCTGGTATCTCTTGGGATTGCATAACTTAATTTGTGCAATATCACTTCTACAACATCTTGGATAAATTCTGACTCATGCCTGTAAAGAAGAGAGACAATCAAACAATGCAACTAAATCACCCATATTACCCTCCGCCTCCCAAAAGAAATATGATATTTAGTGCTAAGTTTCAATGTAAATTATCCTCAAATTCTAGCAAATCTCACACTGAGAAGTAGAGAATTAAGTAAATGAAATAACTCATACACAGGGGTATACTAATCCCATATCACTAAGAATAGAGTAATGAGTTATAGGTGAAGTCATATAAACAATGCTATTAAGTTTGACAAAATATTGATTCAAAAAATGTTAATTAATATAATTATTAAAATAAATTAACATATTCCTATTTTGATTCTCAAAATTAAATTAAAAAATATATAAACAGAAGTTTAATTTTCACATAAATATAACTTAAGTATAAATTTTAATTAATTTTCAAAGCATAGTATTAATTGCAAGATATTATCAAAAATCAATATATATATATATATATATATTTTTTTTTTATTTATTCATCAACAGAATAGTTTAAGAAGAGAAATCCAAATATAAGGAAAGTAAACAAAAAATTAAACTACTTAAGAGCATTAGTATTGGAAAATTGCAATGCTATTCTATTTTACAATTCTAAAAACCACTTTATCATTTATACCATCTTATTTTACAATACCTCCACATCCCAAACTTCTATTTTTATCAAAATATTATTTTTTTTTCTAACTGAAACTTTTGCTTTCGTAGGCTTTCCAACAGTCTTTTTTTTTCCTCTCTTTCTCCCTCAACACCGGTTCAACACACAAAGCCACACACACAGACCCATCGGAACAAAAACCCAGAAAAACCCAAGCCATCACTGCCCACTGCTCACCAAAATCCCACCGAAACAAAAACCCATATTATTAAAAAAAAAAAAAAAACCCATCGGAAACCCAGAATAACCAGCCACTTCAGCCACAACCCAACCACAACAAAGCTACACACACACAAACACAAACCATCAACAGAGCCACACACACACAAACCATCAAACCAGTTGGAGCCAACAACGGCCACCACACCCACCACCCAAGCCACCGATCAACAAATCCACGCCGCCGATTTGAAACCCAGGCCATCAAAAATACCCAAAAATCATCACCGGAGCCACCATCGGAGCTACCGATGATCAACCTAAACGATCCACCCACCGATCAACGGATCCACCATTTCAAACCCACCGATCAACCGATCCAAACCCACCATCAACCGATCCCAGCCCAACGATCCAAACCCAGCTCGCCAATCCACGCTGATCCAACCTCCAACCTCAAAAATCCAAAACCCAGAACCGGTGCAATGAGAGAGAAGCCGTGCGATGAGAGATGAGAGAGAGGCCGTGCGATGAGAGATGAGAGAGAGGCCATGTGAGATGGGTGAGAAATTTTGGCGATGAAGCTTCAGAGAGGAGAGAGCAGATGAAGAAAGAGAAGGAAGAGTGAGAAGGGAACAAAAAAAATGAGAGGGATGAGAGAGAAATTTCGGGGGAAATAGAAGAGTAAAATATATATATATATATATATTTTTTTTGCAATTCTGTGAATAGTACAATTCTATGTTTAGAATTGTACTGTAGCAGTATTACAAAAAAATTTGCAATAATGTTGTTTACCATTCTCTGATGCAGGAGGTTTTTAGGTTTAAAATGTCAAATTTCTCTTAGATATGGCATTAACATTCCCCAATGCTAATGCTCTAAGAGTACCTAACTAATATAAGTGCTAAAACGTTTTTTTTGGAGGAGCCTCTTATATGGATATGGGGAATATAGGGTTGAAAGATGTTTTCGTTGAAACACACACACACACACACACACACACATATATATAGTGTGATTGTGTTTGGAAGCTGAAAGATGCATGGTAGCTTGCGGTACTTAAAAAAAACACCATTGTGTGAGAATTGAAAATTTGTTTCTTGTTCAATTATAGTGAATTTTAGTTAGTGTTACTCAAGAAGGTATATATGGAGTTTCCAAGTTATGTTAAATATTATTGTCTTGTGTGAATTTTCTAATATATTATTTGTATGAATGCACATTTGCTATTTTCAAATGACAACAAACTAGTATTGAATTTGTTTAAGACAAGCGTATACAAGCTTGGCCTTGGTCGTATAAAAGTTAGTTGTCTTATTCATATGAATCATATTGAACTTCATTAATGTCAAGTTATTGTAGTAAAGAATGAAAATTAATTTTATTTTAAAGTTAGTGTGGAAATCTATTGTAAATCATTTTAAATCCGATGAAAATAGCCAAATACCACGTTTTGGCAAAGTTTGTGGCAATCTAGCACTATTTGGAAAATATTTAAGAATCTACCACTTTTTTAGTACTCAAGTGTGATAAAATTGAGTTCTATAGGAAACTCATGTTTAGTGAACTCGAGTTCCTAGTGTGTCTGCCACCATGGCACTAGCTGAGCTAGATTTTGGGCATTAAACAATTCCACTGGCACTCGATGATCTCAAGCTTGAGTACTGTATATCCTGAACTCGAGTACTGTGTTAATGTAAATTTATAGTACTCAAGCTCCCTAAACACAAGTATGGCTCGAGTTTCGTAGCTCTTGGATGCCCATTGTACTCAAGTTCATGGAACTCGGGTTTGGCAATCCCCACCTTCGTCTAGATATGCTTAGAGTAATATGGACCACTAGAGCAATTATGATCTCCACCACCATGTCACCAACCCCATCCAATACCACAACGAGAAAGACATATCACACAATTGCACATTCATAGTTGGGGCAACTTATTGAAAGAAGACAAATATATGGATAAAAATGGAACATAGATACTTTGAGAATTTTATGGAATGAGACATGGAATTTACATATATACCATGAATATATATTTCACACTAATGAAAAAAGAAAGTTCAAGTTTATGTTAGTCATAGATAGATAGTGAAATTAAATTCTTTGAGATCTAAGTTTATCTTGTGAAAGCACATGCCTAGGTGCACTACAAATAATTCAAAAAAAGCAAACTCTATTTTGATTAAGTTCTAGGGGCTGTTTGGTACACCCACTCAAACACACATTTTCAGTTTTTAAATAACATTACATGTATTTTCATATACTTTTTCATCCAAACGTATTTTCACATATGTTTTCAAACAACAAAATACATATTTTCAAACACATGTACCAAACACTCTAGTAGCACAACTTTTTTTTTTTTTAATTGTTAATGAACGATCTATAAAATGATTTTTTTGGGAATAATAAGTGTGGTACATACTAACTTTTGATGGGACATGGTACACCAATAACCAAGCATGTAAACCCCGCAACACATGTTCCATGTCTCCAAGCTAATCAATATACACAAAATCCATTGGCAATTAGTGAATCCAATAATTAATTACTCTCTCTCTCTCTCTCTCTCTCTCTCTCATATCGTGGGCACATTCTGTCCCATACAACAAAACAAGCCCCCAATACCAATAGTCCATTCATAAAAGTGAACCCAACCGTTTATAATTGATTCAAACTTAATTTATAAATATTTTTGTTTATGTTTGTTTATTTAACAAATGAGTTCACAATTATATATTCACGAAAAAACTCGTAAGTATGAAACTTAATTTAATTGTATATATAACATTTTTGGTCCATTTTAATTGTAATAATTATATAGAAAATTTTTAATTATAAAAAGGTTAATATAAAAGTAATTTTTATGAGTTCCTTATTGAAGATTATTCTATATATCTAATTAACTCAAATAATTTGATATTTATTGGTAAACCAAATAATTTGATTTCAACTATAATTTAGTCAGTAATTATTAGCACAGATTTCTAAAAGGCTAAATAAATAAATAAATAATTATTAAAAGGAAACGATTTAGAAAGATAAGAGTGAAACTAAAAGGTGAGAAGAAATAACTTGGCAGCGGCATGAATTACAACTCCTATCGATCCAACTAAAAGAGCAAGCAGCAAACGAACGAAATTGGAAAATAGGCCTAATTTCCCAACTATGTAGTTAATAGGTCCGGTTTTGAAAGAAATTGGGTTAGTAACATCTCGACTGTCAGACAGTCGATTTTAGGCCTTGTAAATCGACTCTCACAGAGTCGGTTTTGGTTGTCCGTGACATCTGATGTGGCAAAATTGCCAGGTGGCAGCCATCTAAAAATCGACCATCAGAGAGTCGATTTCCATGTTGGTGTCACGTGCCATTGACGTGGACTGACGTGGAGCACGACCTGGAAACCGAGTGTGTGAAGGTCGATTTCTAATAGGATATTTTTGAATTTAAGGCTCTCTTTCAGTCGCCCAGCCACTCACTCTCCCTCATCAGTCAAACGCCTCTACAGACTCTCGCTCACCCTCACTCACCCTCTCCTTCTCTCACTCTCTCAGCGTCACCGTCACCGTCGCCGACGCCGGCCCCAACCCACTCACCCACCCACCACTCATTCTCCCTCATCAGTCAAACGCCTCACTCACCCTCTCAGCAAACCGACACTGTCAGTCACCCTCTCCTCCTCTCACTCTCTCAGCGTCACCGTCGCCGACGCCGGCCCCAACCCACTCACCCTCTCAGCCTCACCGACCCAGCCTCAGTCACTCTCTCGCTCACCTACGCGGTATCTGAAAGAAATAGAAGAAAAAAAGGTGAGTCAGTTCGTTTTGTTTGTTTGTTTGTATTTTTTTTTTTTTTTTTTTTTGTATAAGAAGCATTCTTCTTCATTCCCAGATTGTTGCTTCAATTCGTTCCCATTTTTCAAGTATGCCATTTCTCACTTAGTTTTTTAGATTCGAATTTTATGTTCTTAAGACAAATTTCGAAGACCCATTTAGATAACATCAGTATTTTTTTATTTCTTTTTGTTTGAGTATATTATTGTGATGAAGGAGGACAAAAAAATGGCATGACATGTGGTGTAGCTTTGAAGGGGATGAATTTGGGTATTTGATTGCAGATAACACACATGCATCAGATTCATCTGAGATATGTGTTAAATCTTGTCTCCTGTAAAATGTATCCAATGGTTATGTATATTTAGTAGATTTTCTGCAATGTCTTATGATAAGTTCACGGATACATTATATGCTGGTTTATATTTTGTATTTTGTGGTTTCATTATGTATTATTATTGACAATATGTTTTATGTTGTTTTTGTTTTTGTTTTCAATAATGTCTAGTACTAATTGCTTATCATTTTTGTGCAGTATGGCTGCTGCAAATGCTGGAGAGATTAACCATGCGCAGCCTGGCCCCATTGACACGTCAGTGTTGACGTTGCAGCCCAACCATCGATCAGAAGCCATTTGGAATGGGCAGGTAAAACACACCACTAAAGATTTCACTTTTTTTTGTGTGTGGTGAATTTTGTTTTTTGAACCTGGACTTTAGTTTGTTTCTAAGTCTTTTCTTTCTATGAATATTACATGTTTATTTAGAAAAAACGAATCATAGGCTGTTGCTCTTGTTATATTGTTTTATTGATGGCTAGTGAATTGTAAGTAATAGTTTCTCAGTTTATAAATTTCTAGAAGGGAGTTACTACATGTAAGACCCGACGCTCTAGACCAATCAAACATGAGTTCAAATTAGCAATGATTCCAACTAGACCTTTAATTATTATGAATCTTAAAAAATACGACTATCTTAGTCCTTCCACCATAGCCACATCAAACATAACGGGAAAAGTTACAAATATTTGATAAGTGCTCCCTGAACTAATTCCTCCAAGTGAACAAGAGATCAACTACCCTTCTTGGTAACACCCATTAAATCCCAAATGCTCTAAATACTAGATCCATAAAGCATATGCAATATCACTAGGGATCAACAAATGATCTACCGTCTCCCCACTACACTGGCACATGTAACACCAACCAGCTAAGTAGAAACCTCGCTCGATGAGATTATCACAAGTAAAAAATCTTCCCCCAAAGAGATTAATTAAATTCAGCATTTCTTATTTGTTCAAGCTTTTGGTGCTAGTGATAGTTTATCATGATATAGATACTCTACCAGGCACTTCTTGCCTAGGTTTATATAGCATCAAACCATACAGAGTCTAGCAACAAAATTTTGGGTATTCTACTCTTCTTTGCAATGAGTTTTGAATATTTAGACAAAAAATGCGGCATGTAATAGATACATAAGTTGAGCTTTTTCTGATGAGGTGACTAGTAGCTAGGACTGATATTGGGTCGGTTCGGGTCGGGTTTACTATGACCCGAAACCCGACCCGACAGAAATCGGGGTTGTCTGGCTGAAACCCGATCCGACCCGGAAAATCGGGTCTGAAATCGGGTCAGGTTTTCCGGGTCACGGGTTGGTTTTTTTTTTTTTTTTGCTGCTGCTGCTTGTTGTTTTCCATGAGCATTTAGTTACTATATTCTTTTTTGTAATAATAATCTCATTTAAAAAAAAAAATCCAATATCAAATCATTTTTAAAAAAAAATTATACTATTTAAAAAATATCCAATATCAAGCCACAATTATGAAAATAAAAGCTAAAATCTCCTTAGCAAGCCACATTTATGACTATTAAATGGATACACACAATAAAAACACAAAACCAACAATATCTTCACTGAACCATCTGAGGTGCAAGTATGATATCTCTTCTTTCCATTCCTTCTCTTATGCAACTCCAAAACACACCAAACAAAAGAAAATAATATAGTCCTCCACATTCCATTCATTTATAACCTATCCACTCTAATTCATTTCATTCTGTTGTGAACTCTCCAAACAGTGTCAGAGCTTTGAGAAAGCAAAACAAATGCATAAAAACCAACACAAGCACTAAAACCAAAAAATGAAAAACTATGGCAAGATATCTAAAGCTTTACATTACAACAAAATGCTTAGTCGTGAAACAGATTACAGCAATCCATTGCTGGGCATAATGCTTAGTTGTCAAAAAAAAGGTTTCTTTTCAGTAATCCTGCATGTAAGCACTTCTTCAAGCTCCAACATTAAACTTGGCTTCATACACATGGGGTTGCTGCAAAAAAGAAATATTCTTTTAAATTCTGAATGGATGCTATAATTGGTACTAACACCTTTAATCAAAGAAACGACAAAGAAATTGATTAGAGAGGCAAACTAACCTTAATTCTCTTCAAACTGTCATTTGTAGCTCTCTGTTTCTCAAGAGTGAGACACAAAGCTGGCAGTTCCTGCTCAATGAATTAGTAAATTATTAATATTTCAGTATTTAGGTATCTCCAATAAGACATTTAGATTAAGGAAAGAACATAGGAGAAACAAGAAGATATCCCAGGAAAAGAAGTCAAAGAAACATACATTTTTCAAATTTATCCTTTCCGTCAATAGCAAACTTTCCTCCTCTCTAAGTTCAGCTAGCGACTGCCCAAAAAGAAGAAAAAAACAAGGGATACGAATACAACTTTTTATTTTAATCATCACCAAAAGCTAGATAAACAAAGGACCAATGCAAAGTTAAGGCAATTTGTTCAAATAGAATCAACAACATTGGATGATGAATGAGAGAGCTCCTTTAAGTTTGGACAGAGCTTAAAAATAACTTCCACCTGATATTCCAAAAACATATTGCACAAAAAAATGTACAACTAAACAATTAAAAAGACATTTGCACTTGCACTTGCACTTGCACTTCTACTATATTGCCTGTGTATATTTGTACTATAATTAGCATATCAGAAAGATGCGGACCTATTAGCTTAAAGCTTTACCCAATAAACCAAGTGGTACATGAGAGCATATGGAAATCAACTATTTCTATTTATAACACAGTTGTGTACACGTTAGAGCATTATATAGCTGGGTCAACCTATTTACTCCAACTACTTGTCAAGTCGATATTTCTGATACATAAGCATTTAAGGATGCAAAATGGGTAGTTTAATGTGTATATATGCCCATGACGGATATTTGCTAGCAGTCATTAACATGTGCTAGTTTTACTGCTCAATGCAGACATTTTCACACATGGATTAGAAATAATCGAAATGGGTGGAACAAGAGCATCAAAAGTTGCATCAACATAGCAAACTAACAACACCAAACATCGAAATACAACATGCAACAAACTTGGTAACAACTCTGCCAACACAGAAAACTACACAAAACAGTGACTGCACCACAGCAGATACAACGTCTTAATCTTTAAAAACAGTTGAAATAACTCCTCAATTAGCTCAAAGAACCCTGTTCTGACAGTTTCCAAGTTTGTTTATACTTTGGATGAATAAATAAAAGGTATACATATAGTTTCCCCTTTCATAATTTATATGCAAATGTCAATAAATAGAATTTTTAGCTAAAATCAAAACCATTACATGTGAATCTATCAGCAAAAAACATGACATACTTAAAGGACATGGACACGGGTGCAGAAGTGTCCCAAACGTACACGGCATCCCAAATGAAGTGTCCCTAATCCTTAGAAGACAACAACACTTTCATAATTTGAAACTGGAACCATAGTCATAGTTGCACCTTTTGTTTTGCCTTTACTTAAGATAAAGCTATTGGTCTCAACATGCGTTTACAAATAACTGAAATTCTAGAGGGTCTTCAACTAATGACTTCACCAATCACCATATCCCTTCAGTTTTCCTTTTTTCCCTTTTTTCTTTCCATCCTTTTTATTATCTATGTACCTGTTTTTATACAGTCACATACTTCAATAGTTCTTGACATATGTATTGAATACGACATGGTCAATTATAAGCCAAGTTTGATAACCCAAAAGACAAAATAGAGAACAAGTGCAGAAAAATATTATTGTTTCACAACAATAGTACATAAAGGCTATTCAATCACGAAAAAAACACATGTACACGATAGAAGAACCAAAAGCTGAAGCTAGAGAGATAGATAAACATCAAATGCAGCAAAAAATGGGGGTTTAAGAGTGATGGGGTTGGTGGGTTAGGAGTTAAGGCTTACCTTAGTGCACTTGCCTTGCGTGTAGTACAAACACATGGGCTTCCAACGATTCTTACTTAGAAACATGTATATATATTAAAACTGTGCAGAAGTACAAGTGCAGCACTTCAAATCCTTTCTTTACTCTCTAAGGTACTTCTGCATGCATCTATAATATGGTCAATTTCCAAAATTGCACATACATAATCGGGTTTGTGTCTACATTTTAACACTATCTCTTCCTCACTAAATTTTCGTTTTAAATCACAAGATAGAGAAGGGATTAATTCCCTCCCCCTGTGATTTGTTTCTAAGTCTTTTCTTTCTATGAATATTACATGTTTATTTAGAAAAAACGAATGTTTAACATTGATGCCAATAAGAGATTTTATGACCTAAATATTTTTAAAGTGTAATTTTTCTTAGTTAGCATCAAGTCATTAACTAGCTTTTACAAATTAATAATAAGTTGTATGTTTATAAGTTGTATGTTATTCCATGGTTATGTTAATCCATGGTGGGTGTTATAAATTAATTGGGTGTTATTAAATTTCCTCAAAACCAGAAACCGACATGTCATCATCAGTCATAGAAGGATAAGGCCAGCGAACTAATTCCAAACAATCTCTATATAGACTTCAAACTTAAAATACATATATTTAACCATTGATCACAACAAAAACAATATAAGTACCGTCAACATTCATTTCAACCACATATGTTCATCAAACTCAAAACCCACAACCCGTTAAACAAGGCAAAATACCACTTATAACCTTTATAACCAAAAACAAAAACCAGAATCTTCCAAACCTCAATATGCATTGTACCATGGATCAAACTTCATCAAAACAACAACCCCCCCCACTTAATACAAAACACAACCATCTCAAACTTAAAACCATAAATACAAAAAAGAAAAGTTGACAATAGTTACAACAAAACCACCATGATCAAAACCAAACACCAAAAACCATAAAACATATTCCTTAAAACAAAACTATAATCAGATCTCCGTACACCTCAAAGGGTGCACGAAAACTCAGTCCTACCTTCAATGTTGTTTGCGGATTGATTAGGCATAGCATTCTTCTGAACCTGCCGCTTATCTGGCATCGGTAGCTCAGAAGTTGTATGAACCCCACTTTCCAGACTTCTTTTCCAATCAAACCCAGAAAAAATCTTCAATCTTTCACATAAATCAGACCCTGAAATCACTCAGATAAAAGAAAACCCAAAAAACAAACATACCCAATTCAGGTATAAGTAGTTGAAAATTATATGAGTAGTGTAAAATATAAAAAACAAGAAAAACCAGCACAGAGAATCACAGTGAAGAATCAATGTGAGAAATGTGAGAACTATATTCCAATTCTCTTGTATTTTCTATTTTTCCTTTTCCTTTTACAGTTTGGAAATTTCTTGGATCTTTGAATGTGAAACCCGTAAAACCAAAATTGAAAACTATAAATATTTTTTTTTAATATATTAAAGTAAGTTTGCGCTCGTGTACGAATAATAAATTTCATTTGTGTTATCAAAAAATACATAAATAAATTTCATTTGTCGTGGCGAAATTACTATTTTGCCCACATCATAGTCGTGCTGGTTTGTAAACGTGGTCATTATGTCTTTAATCGACCTCTTAATTTATTGTAGTAATTTTTCATTTTGTCCATTAAGGTATTAAACTTATCATAAACTGTCCTTTCCACTATTCATTTTCATAATTACATTCTTTTGGCCAATAATGACACAGGAAAAAAAAATTTTTAAACTGTTAATAAATTATATATTTTACCATCTCTTCTAATTTCAATTTTTAAAATTTTTTTGTTTTTCAATTTTCTAATACTCACTCTCTTAATCTAAGTGAAACTTTCTTTATTTTGAGTTTTCTCTCTATATTATTTCTATTTAGTTGCTGCCAAATAAATTTATAAACAAATCATAAGAGAAATGCAGCTTTAATTAATAAACTTTTGCCTTTTCTTGCTCTATTATTATCCAGATTATAAATTTCATAATGGAGATAGACATATACTTCAAATTGAAATGATTTTATATTTTTGAAACTTTAATTGATAAAATAAAATTATGGGACTTAATATAACATATTGTATTAATTTTAGACCTTTTTATGTAATTCTATTTTGCTTTTCTTTTCTTTTTTTTTTGTTCGTAGAATATCAATTAAAAGCAAAAAAGAATATGGTGAAAATTCTTTAACTTTATCTTTGTTTTGAGGTTGGGTGGAATGTTTCATGCTTGGATGATTGCTTTTATTGGGTTACTTTATTTTTGTTACATAATTCAAACCAATATGCATAAGTTTAGAGTTGTAACTCAACTAGTTGGTATTTTTTGGTCTTTTAATTCTAGATATCCAGAATTCAAATCCCTCATCTCAACTATTAAATTCTAAAATAAAATAAAATTTCAGGTATAAAAATGGTAGTTTATAAATATGATAAAATGAATATATATATATATATATATATTAATTTATTGACCATACTTGGGAGATAACTTCTTTCAATCTCTACTACCAATAAAATAAAAACTTTTTTCACTCTTTAAATTATTCTCTCCTAATGTAAGTGATCTTAAAGTTTTTAATTTTTGGTAGTAATAAGTTGGGACCAAACAAACACTTAGAGTTTGTTTGAGAACAACTTATTTAACTAAAACTGAAATTTTTTTTACTGAAAGTACTATAGATAAAACTAACAATTAGCTGAAATAATACAATGAGACCCATAAATAATACCAAAATATGCAATGGGACTCCGAAATAGTAGTAAAAAATAAGTTGAATAGAATAAAAAAATTGCTTTTTTCAATCAATGTCAAACACAACCTTAATATTAAAATCCATGATAATTGATAAAAGATTAAACCTATTAAATCAACTAATAAAATATTTTTCATTAGAAACAGTAATCAAATATTTTAAAATGAAGAGCATGCACACAAAGTCTGGTTTCTTTTTTTTTTTTTGGACAAAAAGTTTTCATGTGTTGACTTTAATGAATTGCAAAAAAGCACGTCAATATTTGGCCGTTGATTTTGTTTTAATATATAGTTGGATGCTTCTACCGTTCATTTTGTTTTAATATATATTTGGATGCTTCTACAGTTACTTTTGTTGGCTTGGATATATTTGTAAGTCACTTCATAGCAATATTATTATAAAATTATTTAAATAGCAAATTAGCAATCATTAGACACAAAAATAAATAAATAAAAATTATATAGTTTTATATATTCGGATTTTTTTTTTTTTAGGTTTGAGGTATGATTCTTTATTTTTTATATATATATAGAAAAAAGGTATTACTGTAAAGGTCACCCTTTTCTTTTGTATTGGTCTTGGAAAAGGTCACGCCATAGAAGTAATTATAGTATTTTTATGCATATTGGATTCTTTGACAAACGTTAAGTCTCTTTGGATACTAGGACAATTTTTGGGTATCTCTTTAATTTCTTCAAAAAGAGATTTATAGAGACAAAGGGAATAAAACCCCCCCACGAAACCTCATTTCCTTTTAAGTATCCAATGTCTCCTTTATACCTCACCTTAGTCACCTTTCATCCCTTTTGAGGTGACCCCCTTTTGTAAATGAATCATGGTGGAATATAATCCAGTTTTGATTAGTGTTTTTTTACTCATTATTATTATTTAATAGTCTGCTTTGAATTGGATATATTATGATTTAATAGGTGGATTCCCTAATTAAAACAAATTAATCATGTTCATCTTTATATATTTGTACTAGATACATATATTTGTCATCATACCAAATTTCTATTGAATCAAAAGTTGATAAAGTAATGATTCTCATAAACATTGACGTTATTAGTTTAAACGGCCATTAAGCTTTATTAGCAAGAAAAGAAATATATTGGATGTGTGATAATATACATTGGTCAAAAAGTGTCTTGAGTTGGATTAGGCATTTGTGAGACAGCTAATACTATATGAAACTTTTGCAACATGGTTTTTATCACTGCCAATAACTACTAGTGACGCAAATTTCAAGTAAGGTCCATATATTGATTGAAGGAAAAATGGGGTGGTAAAGATTGATCCTGGTAATTCTCAAAAAAAAAAAAAAAAAAAAAGCTAAAGATCCTGGTAAAGGTTGGAAATATTAGGTCTAGCAGCTGAAAATTTTGAATTGGGCAAGTTATCAAAATTCTGCCATTTTGTGAATTATAGTGTCTTTTATGAACAAGGAGACGTGTTTGTTTGATTGATTTATTTATTTTCAACTTATTTGGTTTATATATATAACTTTTTAAAACCTTACATCAAATCTTTTTTTTTAATAAAATAATCTAAATAAAAAAATCATATCAAACAAATAAATAAGTGATTAAATTGCATTGTCTATTATGTTAGTTGTGATTCTTTATAGTCACAAGGATATAAGTATATTGTCAAGAGTCTTGTAATTAAAAAATTAATTGACATCTCCTAGCGTTTTCAATAGAAACATTTAAGGTTTAAACGAAGATACAAGTACTTTGAATGCCCTTAAGGAAGAAAAAAACCATAATATTTTTATTGTATAAACAAAAGGACAATTGTTTAAATATATAGTTGTATTGATCAATAAACTACACAATTGAATTTAATTCTTATTGATACTAGATTTTTTTTTTTTTTTTTTTTTTGTAATTCATTGATACATGATTGAATTTAATTAAAAATCCGAAATTACAACCTCTAACACCCAAGTTTTGCAATTGTGCTTAAAGTACTTCAAGGCCTCAATCAGTTCTTCATCGAATGCCATACTATTTATGTGTAGAAAAGTGGGTATGTTCGGGAAACTAGACCCTATACTTTGTGCTTGAAGTACTTCAAGCAGTTCTACATCAAATGCAGTCCTATATTATGTGTAGTATAGGGGTATGTTGTGGGAATTAGACCCTATAGTATACTATGTATGGCAGTATGGGACAAAGGTGGCCGGGCGGTCACCTACTCCTACTTGCTTCCCAACAAGATTAGAGAATGTTGAGACTGGGTTGTTGTTATATTATGTTTACTATCTATAAATATAAATATATATTTTCACTCCAACAGTTAACACCCATGAATCCCCTTCCTACCATTTGTCTACTTTATGCCTTTGGTTGAGTGAAAATGAACGAAATTGGAAAATAGGCCTAATTTCCCAACTATCTACTTCATAGGTCCGGTTTTGAAAGAAATTGGGTTAGTAACATCTCGAGTTTCTGACAGTCGATTTTGGGTTACTCTAAAGTATCATTTCAATTTTCAAAGTTAAAAATAATAAACAACTTCTATTGCACTCAACTTGCTGTCATATGTTAATCCATGGTTTTCTTATGTGCAGGATCCAGGGTCCCTTAAATGTCGTGCCCGTACTGAAGAGTTCTCGAATCGAGAGCCAATGGTGGACGATCGAGTGATTGACATCATTAAGGCACTTGGTTTGGAGGGACTTCTCAGGACTCCGGGTAGAGAGATTGATCATGGCCTGATAACGGCCTTAGTGGAGCGATGGCGGCCCGAGACTCACACATTCCACATGCCGCATGGTGAGGTCACCATCACATTGCAGGATGTGGAGGTTCTTCTTGGACTTCCTGTTGATGGTGACGCTATAACAGGGAGCACACAACAAATATGGGAGACTGTGTGCGATGAGTACCTTGGCTTTCGACCTGCCAATGAAGACCATCTGGAATGTACTGGCCAGAGGATTCTCATCAAACGGATTTTGGAGCAAGTTGCCCATCCACTGCCGCCTAATGCTGAAGACGATGAAGTGCATAGGTACGCACGATGCTACATCCTAGCACTATTGGGGGACACAATCTTCATGGACAAATCCGGTGATAGGGTGCATCTAATGTGGGTGCAGCAGTTGGAAGACCTTCGCAACCCACGAAAGTATAGTTGGGGAAGTGCTTGCCTTGCATGGCTGTACCGACAGTTATGCAGGGCAAGTGATAAGAAAGCCAGTCAGATTGGTGGGTGTTTATTGTTGGTCCAGTATTGGGCGTGGGCCAGATTCCCCTTTTTGTGCCCGGCAGTTGAGCGTGGCCCACCAGTGGGTGCTTATGGTCCTCCAGTGCGTGGTCCACTGTCCCTTAAGTAAGTCTGTACCTTAGTAACTTCATTTACAATATGTGATCATTACCTAAGCTTACAATCATGTAACTTAAAATAAAAATTTTTATTTTTATTTAAAAGGGTTGTACGAATCATTTATGTCAACATTTAAAAATGTTAAACAGAGTTTCAATATATATGATTACGTTAATATACTCTAATGCTAAGGCGTTGTCATGTGGCTTGTATGTGCTTTGTTTGGCTTAAGGACTTTTTTTATTCTAGTGATATTATGAATTGAGTAAATTTCTATAAGATTCTATTAGTAGTTATATCTGATTACATTATAGTTTTAATCATAATATTATCTTACTTGGGAAGTTGTACATATTGATCCCTTGTTCTTTACTTTTGTAGGTGGGTGTGGGTCCCAAACAAGAAAAATAGGCCCGCCCAGGTCTTTAGGGACAGGTATCGGGAGCAAATAGCTTTAATGTTGCCAAACCAGGTATGAAAATGCTTTGTTCAACATGTTCACATTTGAAGATATATATTTGCTGAACTTTGAACTAAAAAGATAGTTGCCTAATGTATTGCATATTTCTTTTTGGGCTGCTGTAGGTGGTGTGGCAGCCGTATGAAGATGAATACGAGAACCTTCCGCCGTCGTGCGTTGCAGGGAGGGCAGTGTGGACGGCAATGGTGCCGCTTGTATGTTTCCATTTAGTAGAGAAACATACACCGGATCGTGTCGTTCGGCAATTTGGGATGATCCAAGAAATTCCCCGCCATGTTAACACGGACCCGGTGCTTCATGCCATTGATTTGAGGGGGAAAATGGGTGTTGATTGGATGCGGAGACATGCTATGCATCTCACGGAGTGGGGTCATCGCCTTCAACATCGTTGTGAAGCAGTGCTTGGTGATATGCCTCTACAGCACGAGTACTTCGATTGGTTCACAAGGATAACTCGAAGGTTTATCGATATCCCCGGTGCTAGATTCATTCTACTGGTAACTTCTCCACGTGTTCTACATTTTACCGTACTTGTTACTTAGTTTACCACTTGCATGTAGAACTATTCTTATGTGGTCCAATGTTTGCTTAGCTCCCAATATACTTAGTTTACAAGGTTTAAAGCTTAGATTAATCTTAGATTAGATTACAAGGTTTAAAGCTCCCAACATACTCAACATAACTTCTGTACTAAATCATTGAACTATTAGTTTACTTGAACCTATCTTTTCCTATATTTTTAGAAGAATTTCGAAATTCTCAAAAAAATTCTGTTTAGATGAGGAATTTTGAGGTGAAATTTTACTCAAAGTTGTAACTTGATAGTTCCCAATATTGGTTTCCTTTGCTTGTGTTAACAAGAAAGGTAATCCCGAAATCCTGCAGAATTTTGAACTTGGAATCAAGTATCCAAATCCCAAGTTCAAATTCCGTAGGGAATGTGTCCTTTGATGATCATATGGTAACATAATGTTAGCAGTGGTGATGATTGTGGTGGTCGTAGTGGTAATGCCGATGAGTGCTAGTTGTGGCAGTGGTGATGGCTGTGACACTGCCAAGTGATGGTAGTGGTACTAGCAACGGCAGTGGCAACAACTGTTAGGGACTGTATTGCTATTGTATTATAATGAGAAGAAGGGAAATCAGTTAGTGACAGTTAGTGGCAGTTATTGGTATATTATATGTGCTATTATTGATGATTGCAGGTCTTTGTCATATATTTCACTGAGTGACACAGGTTCATGTTGTTCAAGAGACGAGAAAGAATTGTTGGCAAAGTTAGTGTAGTACATCTTGTTTTCTGGTTTTATCATGAATGTACATTGAATAAAATGTTATGGATTATGAATCCTGCCTATGATGTGTTAGAACTATTTATCTACATACTGTTAGTCATTTAAAGAAGACCATGAAATAATATTTCATCTCTTTACATAACTTTGATATGATCAAGCAAGGATAAAATGCATTGATATTCTTTGAACTTTATTGTAGTTGCACAAACACCCCTAAACTAACTTTTTGAATCCCTTTTTTCTGTATAAGAAATATCATAATTTATTCATAGAAACTATTCTTATTACATCCGTATCCACCACCTGCCACACAAAGGCAGGGGTCTCATCCAACTACACCCTCACTCTTTCATTTTAGTAGAAAATGTAACTAACCTTAAAGCAACTACATTACAACCTTTCTGTATATAGCTCAATCTCCATGTCCTAAAGAAATGAAGAAGTTAACTAACCTTCACCTTGCGGCCTATATTAATCTATTGATTGGCTTTCTTCATTTTGATATTGCATTATTAATATACTTGGTTTTTCTATGTGCAGATTGAAGGATATGTCCGTATGATGCGTCGTCACCCAGTGGGCACGGAGGCCCACAATGACATTATTAATGTGCTGGAGGCAGTGCATGAGATTGGCCGTGTACAACCTCGGGAACCTGAGGCCCCGAACGAACCGGCAGCTACTCCTACGGCAGCGCCTACTCAGAGGCCAAGCACTACTGAGAGCCCAAGCACGAGCACAGCTCCTGCCGGACGTTGCTCTCATCCGCCTGTTGCTACCCCTCAGGTTGTCCCTACCCTCGATCCCTCTCCATCCACCGCACATCCATCCCTTAGCCCCACCATCCCTTCACCCACCCCACATCCATCCGTTAGCCCCACCATCCCTTCACCCACCTCACATCCATCCCCTACCCCCACCATCCCTTTAGGCACTCCACATGAGTCCCCTAGTCCCACCATCCCTCCACCCACCCCACATGAGTCCCCTAGTCCCACCATCCCTCCACCCACCCCACGGTCATTTCCTGAGCTATCACCTATTTCATCATTTGACCTGGGTCTTGATCAAACCCCTCCTGACTTGCAACCCCTCCCACCTTCCCACAGTACGTCCACTGGCCCTTCTTCAGCCGTTGACCCACCCCATGTTCAGCCTGAGTAGCCTGTTGGGTTAGCTGCAGCGGCAGAAGGTCGGCCAAAACGCATATCTAAGGCACCTCTATGTGGGACAGGGGGGCACAAACATGGACACAATGCTGGGCCGGAGGCATCTGACGAAGGACATGCAAGACCTCCTCCTTATTATACGAGAAAGCGTAAGGTTCAAAAAAGGTAACTGAAATCATACCTTATTCCTTTAACTGGACATTTCAAGCTGGTGTTGAAAAGTTCATGAAATTATTTTTGTGGCCGAAATGGTTTTAATGTACATTATTTGAACTAGGTGAAAGGTACAGCTGGGACATTAGCTGGAGGTAGATATTCATGTACAGTGCTACACTGCTGCTTCCTTCTGCTGTAGTTGGTACTTAAAAGCACCTTATTGTTCACAGTTCGTGTATTCTCTATTCTCTTTCATGCTCTAACTTTATGCTTTTTTTAATTGGCAGGTTACCAACAATTCAACAGTGTTGTAGTGCAGCAGCGAAAGTGAGTTGTAGTTTCTCAATCAAGTGAGTTGTAGTTTCTCAATCACAGATTACACTTCTAAGATTCCAAAATTACAAAAGTAAAAGGAAAAGGGAGGATTTTAAGCATCATAAAGCAGCAACTTGAAGGAAATTTGATTATGATTTGGGTGTAGCCTTTTAAAATATGTTGCATCATAATTGATTTGCCTTTCAGGGAGTGTTCTAGAGAACTTACAATACTAAGGTTTTAGCCCTTTAGATTCACTAAAGTATTACATTTGTTCAACCAATGAAAATGACTTTGGTTTTATGTGGATAATGTTTTTAGAAAGCATGCCTTCACAAAAATGCTGTCATCATCTCTTTTAATACTTATGGAGTAATAATAAGATACCATATATATGACAATGATAAGTCATATATGTGAAACAGCATTTATGCATTCAATTTTTTACATTAGTTTTCTTTGTTAAATGCAGCCAAGAATCATGTTATATAAAATCGTGTTTTTAGTTTATAATACTTACTAATTAGCAAGTGAAAGGCTACTGAATAACAAAGGAGTAAGACCAAGTCATCAACCCTATTATTAAAACAAAAAATTGATTATTACTCTTTTATTTTTAAAAACTCATCTATAGTAAGATCCGAATTCTTTTCCATTGTGTGCCTCCTCAGAAGTGAGGTCCTTTGGGGCTGTGACAAGGGCTCAAAACCTCTGTTTATTTTAGCTAAAGAAGCAGCCTCAGGAATGATATCATTGAAAATGTATAATAATAATGGTATTCAAATTTGATTCTCAAAAAAAGAAATACTAATGATATTAAAATTTTAAAATAGTATGGGGAAAGACAACATTTCATCTCCTCTCTTATTCTCTCTATAAAGAAAGCCTTAATAGCTGTCCACTTAAAAAAAAAAGAGGGAATGCATCTCAATCTTTTTTATTTGACATTTTGTATTATTTCTGTACAGACAAGTTAGCTACTTTCTCTAATTTTCTGCTTTCTCTTTGTTTGTCACTCCAATCTAATTTGAAAGCTTGCAAAAGGAATTCTTTTTAACCTATTCTAGAAAATAAATCTAGAGCTCCTTTATATGTGATGTTCAAACATGCCTTTCCTTTTTTATATTTGTTGTATCCTCAATTTTTAAATCCTTTTTTCCGTGGATATATAAGAGTACATGTGAAAAAAATCTCAAGAATACATGCACCAAATTAAGATGATAGCTCAATCTTTCAGGTTCCTTAATGTTTTTTTTATTTAAAATTTTGACAATTTTTTTTTTAATGTTTTTCATCATCAGACATCCTTTAATTGCTTTCTCTTAAATGAAATCTGATTTTCAGTGGCTTTTTTCTTGGTTGTCTTTGCCATTCTTTTCTTTGCAATGAGAATTATTTCAGGTTGAATTACTTCTTGGTAAAGCATATTCAGATTTGTGTCACTACTGTTTGAATAATGCATGATATGTGAGAATAGAATCTTTCAAGAATATGGAGGAAATTGCCAATGGAAAAATAAGAACTGGTTACTGATTGAATGGAGTGCACAGTCCAAAAAATGCATGCAAAATGGTTACTGACATTGTTCTTCACAATCCGTCATTGTTCTTTATTGGTTTTGATTCCCTCTTTCCCGCTGGTTGATGGTTATGCTTCTAGTTTAGATATTTTGAGATGAACTGAACTTGCATATAAATTTTGTCGGTATTATTCTTCTGCAGGGAATCATTTTGAAAGAAAACGGTAAAGTTGGAGATGCAGAGAGGATGTTTATTCAGGTGAGTATGTGAATATTTATTGGCATATGCATGTATATGGAAATTCATGTACACATGTATGTATGCATCGATAATAGTGTCTTTTGAAATGCATATATGTATATTTATGTGTCAATATACATGTAATCATGTATGTGTCTATGTTCATATGCGCATTCTTCTACCTCAATCGCACAAGTAATACCAGCAAGCTACAATAGGCACTACAGCTTTCTATGTTTTGTGGATGCATTATTTTCTTTTCTTTTCTTTATTATTGTTATGGTTGTTTTGTTGTGTAATTGTGGATCCATGCTGACTATTTTCCAAGTATATAATGGTAAAAGAGTTGGGGAGATTACAGCTTATGTTGACAGGTAATGAGCATGCCTGTGCATATATTTTCTATTCTACTCAAAATTATTTATTTATTTATTTTTGAACTCTCCTCTTTTGAACTAACATGGGAGGGCTTGAAGTTTAGAGCAACTGTTGAAGTGTTGAATTTTCCTAATTTGCAACTAAAATATTTTAAGGGACTTTGATGGAATAATTGTATCTCAAATGCAAAGCCTCACGACTTTTGACTCCTCTTTGTATAAGCTTCGTTGATTGGGTACAAGTTGAAGTTTAAAACCATGGATCTCTTTGGGAAGGGGTCACCTCGTTTTGTATCTTTTTATGTAATTGCAATGATTATCATGCTTTTGTGGAACCTTGGCACTTATATTATGTTTATATAGAACGTACACACATTGCACACATCAAGGATGTAAGCTAGTATCTATGGCCTATGTGCAGGCACGGTTCTTTGCACCAGAGAAAGCTAAGGCACTTGTAGATCGTTACTCAAGACGGTAACTGCTGTTGTTACTGCCTGTTTTTGTGCATGGTTCGTTTATAACTTAGTCTTGATGTAGTTCCATTTTGACTATTGGACTATTTATATCGGTCTCCAAAATTTTCATAAGTTCATTTACTGTGTCTCTACATTGTATGTACATGTATAAGGATTGGCTGATAAGGATAAAACTGTTACCCTGATTTTCCATATGTAATTTAAAAAATTAAATAAATCAATAGAATACGAAGAAGCATTTGTTATTATGATGAGGATCGAACTATTTATATCTGTTTCTGTCTTTTCTTGTTTTTGTTTTCATTTAAGGTTTGAGTGATAACTTTCTTCAGAATTTTCTTGCTCTTCTTGTCTTTGGCGGATTGATCATCAGCCTCCCTCCCTTGATTCCTATCTATTATTTGCATTTTTAGATTTTCCTTCATTTATATTCTCGTCAAGGTCTTCCACTCTTCTATTTTTCAGGTAAAAATGATATTGTTGTTTAGGTTCGTTGAGCAAAGTAATCATTGATAGTAAAGTATCTTTCCAGCCTGTTGATGAAAGAAGCCATTCATATAGTATAGTAACTCGGTTATCAAGGAATACATCAAGAAGGTCATGACGATCACCAATCTTCATCCGCCTATGGTGGTGACGATGAGTCTTTTCTAAAGAAGGTGGTAACTCCCATACCTTTCTTGACGATAGCAAAGGTGTTGCTTCTGCACATTCTTTTGGGTATATAAAAATGCATGTTATTATATTGATATATGACTGCTTTGTCTTACCATTTGTTTTGTGATTTACAGGAAGCTAAAAGAAGCAAAGAAGGAAAAGCAAAGCATTCTCAGTGGAGAAATTATGATGATTTAAATGAATATTTCTGGTACTATGTGTTTCTTTGTTTATATGAGTTTCGTATGTACAGAATGTAGTATATTAAAAGTTATGTTGGCGTGAATTGTAGGTCAGTTGATTGTTTCCGGCTGGGTTGGCCTATGCGTGCTGATGCTGATTTCTTTTGCCAACCTCCGGAACAGCATTGAGTTGACAAAAAGGATGTACGTTGTAATTTTGGGTTATATGTTGCTTGTTTGTTAGTTTTCTGGACGTATTAATCTTTCTTTGCAACATATGAATCTAAATTATTTCTTTTATTAATGATTTTTTTTATTTTTTTGAATCTTGACTTATTCCATTGTACATTAATGAAATATTGTCCCTTGATGATACAAAGAATTTTCTTGCTCTATTTTCAGCTATATTTATACAAGAAATGTAAAAGTTGTGTCTTGAGGAGTCCAAGAAAAAGCTTCGAGGGTCACCCTTTGGGTTTATAGTTTCTCCATTTCGTAAGGCAAGTGACTATGTTGTCAGGTTTTTTGGTTATTGGCAGTGTATAGAGATTTTCAACTTCTGATGCTAATGGTTAGTGAACTTTGTGCAGGTATTGAAGAAGTTGCTCAAGGATGATGCCATATCCAAAGCAAGGATTAATACTGAGGTTGGTTACTTCATACAATTAAATTTGTAAATGGTTCGTGGGTGTGTTGTTTTCCATGGCATGACTTATTTCTAATAGGTTTCTAATCTTTTTTTACTGAAAAGTATTTTCGTCAAAATGGGCTTCAAGCTTCAGGTCGTGGGTTCACGTCATAACCCACGACCTGAGGCATAAATCAATAATTGGGTTCTCAAAGTTACTCACAAGTTCATCTTTTGGAGGTTCATATGGAGGCATGTTTTCAAGTCCTGCTTCAGCAGCAGCAAGATAAAGTTAGTTTTAATGATTCTATGTTTCCGATATTCTTCTTGCTTCCTCAGGTCTTCCATTTCTTTATATTTTTTCCTAAGGGGTATTAGAAAGAAATATAAAGAAGTGGAACACGTGAGGTTGCAAGAAGAATCTCGGTAACAAAGAATCATTACAGCTAACTTTTTCTTGCTGCTTGTAAAGCAGAACTTGAAAACGTGCCTCCATATGAACCTCCGAAAGATGAACTGGTGAGTAACTTTGAGAATCCAATTATTGCACCTGATCGGAGTAAGCTGTCAAAACGGCATGGTGCAACTTCTGCGGCTCAGGTAATTAATCTTTATTGCTTGAATTTGTACTTCATGCAGAAGTTGGGCTTATGCTCTGCTTTTTGGTCATTAGCCTTTTCTTGTTAGCCTATCATTAAATTGTAGAAATTCTGGAAGTATGCATAGGATTGCATGATTTATTTATGATTGACAAAGAATATTTAAACTATATCATTCCACCTTTTTGTTATCTTTCCTTGTATGCTTCATGATTAAATATTCTTTGTCAAGCAAAAGAAATCATCAAATTTGCAGTTAGGGTGTATAGTTGTCTATTCAACCCATTTTCTTGCTAATCATCTTTTTTGGAGTGTTAGGTCATACCATGGTAAAATAATTGTTGCAGATAATTTTATAATCTATATCATTCACCTGCAGACTTAATTTACTATAGTGGGCTTGTTATGATTGGTTATTTAATTGTCATATCCTTGCACATCATTATCATTATTTATTCTTCAGTCCAATTTTAATTCTGTATCCCTATATATGCATTCTGATATCTTTGTATGCTTCTGGACAGAAAAACCATTTCTCTGGCTTGCACAAACCTTATTTGAAGCTATCTTTTGACACGGTTCAACAATTAATGAATGTGAAGAGTGACCTATTGCATGTCGTTCAAAGAAACCAGGCAAAATTTGATGCTGCAGAAGCATATGAGTCCATTATAGCAGGGAAAAGGTAAGGCTGTATTCTTCATTCAGGTTCCATTTGCGTTGAACCAGCCATTATTGCCCTTTCAGTGAAAAGGTTATTGTTTTCTTTCTGCAGTTCTACTCCCTAGCACAATACCAATCATCACTCACAGCCGCAGTTCAGGCTCTCAACCAAAACCAGAGGAACGCTTCCTTTCAAGTTGTTGATTACTTGGTTGAAGAGCTTCGTGATGAATCAACATATAAAGCCTTCTGTAAAGACCTTGAGGATGCCAATATCTTTATTGGGTCTTTCATTTTTGTAGAGGAGCTTGCTTTGAAGGTTAAGGATGCTGTGGAGAAAGAAAGGGAAAGACTTGATGCAGTGTTGGTGTTTCGTTCAATGCCTGAGGTAATGAGACTCAACAAGCTGGGGTCTTTCAGTATGTCACAGCTGGGACAGTCAAAGAGCCCCTTTTTCCAGCTCTTTAAGAGAAAGAAGCAGTCTGCTGGGTTTGCAGAGAGTATGTTAACTTAGTTTGAAAGGACTTTGCCTAAGGTTTTGAAATATTTGCCTACTGATAAGGCGCAGGATGCTAGGGTTTATATACTTACTTTGCAGTTTTGGCTAGGAGCCTCACCTGATAACCTGCAAACTTTCTTGAAAATGATTTCTGGGTCTTATGTGCCTGCCCTGAAGGGGATCAAGATTGAGTATTCGGACCCGGTTTTATATTTGGATAGTGGGGTTTGTCATCCTTTGGCTCCTTGTATGTATGAGGATGTGAAGGAGTATTTGAATTGGTATGATACTAGAAAAGGATGCTAATGAGAAGCTTAAGGGTCCAAATGCACCAATTGTTGGTCTGATTTTGCAGAGGAGTCACATTGTTACTGGGGATGAGAGTCAGTATGTGGCTGTGATTATGGAATTGGAGGCAAAAGGGGCTAAAGTGATTCCAATTTTCGCCGGTGGGCTTGACTTTTCAGGGCCTGTGGAGAGGTATTTGATTGATCCAATCACGAAGAAGCCGTTTGTGCATTCAGTGATATCACTTACTGGTTTTGCACTTGTCGGGGGGCCAGCCAGGCAGGATCATCCCAGGGCTGTTGAGGCACTGAGGAAGCTTGATGTGCCTTATATTGTTGCATTGCCTCTGGTATTTCAGACAACTGAGGAATGGTTGAATAGTACCTTGGGGCTTCACCCAATTCAGGTAGCTTTGCAAGTTGCTCTGCCAGAGCTAGATGGAGGCATGGAGCCCATTGTTTTTGCCGGTCGGGATCCTAGAACAGGCAAGTATATCTTCCTTATCAATTATTTCTATTGTTGTTGGAATTTCATTTTATTGTTATTGCTTATATAGTCTGATTATAGTTAAGTCATCACCTTGGAAATGCTCTCAGGAAAAAACCAAAAGCTTCCTCAGCTTTTTAAATCAAGTGCAGTATTTACTTCTGAAAACAAGTACAGATTCACATATACTTAACCATAAATTACATTTTATTTTAAATGGTTTTATTACACGAGCTGAAGTAGTTTTATTGTTGCCTTGTCTTGTTTCCCATCAAATTCAGTACACTCTATCTCAGATGCCCTCTTTCTTAAGGGTTAATTAACGATGTAATGTGATTGCAGGAAAATCACATGCTCTGCACAAGAGGGTGGAGCAACTTTGTACTAGAGCAATCAGATGGGGTGAATTGAAGAGAAAATCAAACGTATATTTGCATTTGTGCTAAATACTTTTGGCCAATAAATAGTGTTTTCCTAGATGGATTATGGTAACTTTATTATTATTTTCCCTTTTACAATATGATTTGCAAATAATATAAAACCTAAGTCAGCTTGAAAGAGTTCCAGCCCAGAAAAGCTTCTATGTGTAGTAGTGACTACCAAAGAATCGTTTGGGTTTCAAAATTTTGGTATGCTATAAATTATGAATTTGTAATATTGAAAAGGAAAGTCCTTTTGTGTGCGTCTGTGTATTCCTGAATTACATTTTCTTTTCACTAAGTCGCATTTCTTTTGATCTTGTTCAAGCTTTCGGGACAGAAGGTATGAATACAAAGGACTTCACAAGGTTTGGAAAGGGAAGTTGTCAGAAGCCAAGGCTAGTGGAAATTCTATAAAAATCCAGGAAGCACAAGGTGGTTGTTGTATTCATCAGCTTTTGGAACAATTGGAATATAGTCAATTTGTGATGATGAGTTACATAGTCTCGTATTGTTTTTGCAGGATATGGTAGTGCTTTATGATTCATTACAACTTGCCCATAAGTGTATACTGAATTCCTTCTATGGTTACGTCATGCGCAACTGAGTTTGGTGATTTCCATTTGGTTTAATGTATTAATTGCATGGAGCCTGTTGTTACAGTGGCTTCTGTGTTTGTGTTATCTCTCAAACATTTATTTCTTCCAGGGGTGCAAGATGGTACTCAATGGAAATGGCTGGAGTAGTTACGTATAGAGGAGCAAAAATAATTCAGAATGCTCGCGTATTGGTTGAAAAAATTGGAAAACCACTTGAATTAGATAGAGATGGTATCTGGTGTGTGCTCCCTGGATCTTTTCCGGGGAACTTTACTTTCAAAACCAAGTACGATTCTGCTCTTCATGCTTTATAAAGTGACATATTGGTGTTTGTTTTTTTTATGTCAACTGTCAAAATCCTCATCAATTATCTGACATTTATTTTAATTATACCACTTGCATGTAGCCAAATTTAAATGCATCATCCAAGGTTTTCTTAAGTGAGCGTGCTGTTCCTGTTGCAATATTTGAAACTGATGCTGGTAAAGTTCTGCCATGGTTTTCTTAAATTTCATTTGCTTCTTGTTTATGTACTAAAGAAAGCATGTACACATTTGAATTCACAGAAATAATGGTTTCTTTTTGTGCGGAGATGGTGCAAGTAATACTCAGATGTGGGCATTCGATCCATTATTGACTGGTCTTATTACAAGCAAAGGCTTAGTTCAGCAATTCAGAAAGTTATTACCATTCCTGCAGCAATGCTTCAGGTTTTGTTGCTTGTTCATTGTTATTTTTTTCCTTTGTATATCTCCCTTTTTCTTTTGTGTGATCTGAAGTAAGATGAGTTGATTATAACAGGTTGCGAATCCCGTCCCTAGAGGGTAGTACATCCTGATTGGCTGCATAAGAAGGTTCGTGAGAAGGAGGACAAGTTTCGAGAACGCAAATTACTTGATATCTTCAGCTCGTTGAACAGGGATGAATTTTTGAAAAAGAATAGTGATGCTGCTGGCGCCAATGGTGTGATGAATGAAGAAATTGTTAAAGACTTGGAGGACTTTGGAAACAACAGCAGAGAATCTGTAAGTGGACCTACGATAGTTTGTGATTCACCTTGTTCTTATGACAACTATTCAAGTTCTAGAAATTGTCATTAGAAATTTGACTGTCATTTGTCATATCTCACAGCCTGCAGACTGGGAGGATAGGGAATATATTGATGATCCTAGTGAGGTTAAACCTGAGGTATTAAAACGAAAAATATTTCTTTCTAACTACTGAAGCCAGGCATTAGTATCTGTATAAATTATGTGCTTCCATTAATGTTTATCTTGGTATTGCAGGGATATGATTCAATTCCAAAAGAAATTCCAGACCCAAAAGCTAAAGAGGTTAGTTGATTGCTTAAGAAGCCATGCATACGCAAAGCCATGTATAATCATTAATGCCTGGCTTTAATGATGTTGGACCCAACACTACTACTAATTGTCATTATTTTTCAGTACACTCTATATTTCAAAAGGCTGCTTTACGTTCCACTTCTCTCCTCATTTCCCATTTTCCAGTTTGCTGTTTAATGCTGCTATTTTGTGATATGGTGCCTATAGAAAAGATAAAAGAAAACGAAAAATATGATAGAAGATGAAAAAATCTCATAATTTAGTTTCCCTGATCAGCCTCATAACTGGGATGATGAAGAGAATGGTGCGTGGAAACCCCCAAAGGTACCTAATCCAGCGTATAAAGGACCATGGAAGCCCAAGGTATGCCAATTGAGCTCAAGAGATACACAAAAATGCTTGAAGCTTGATTCTCCTTTGCAGTTTCTCATGAGCTTGCTTTTTTGAGTTGACAGAAAATTAAGAACCCCAATTATAAAGGAAAATGGAAGACTCCTTGGATTGATAATCCAGGTATTGTGAAGCATACCTATATAATTTTTTTCATTGATTATAAAATATAAAATAATTTGGACCGCAGGTACAAAAATTTGAAGTTGACATTAAGTGGTTTCCTTTTTCCTATGTCCAGAGTTTGAAGATGACCCTGATGTTTATGGGCTTAAGCCAATTAAGTATGTAGGAATTGAGGTTTGGCAGGTAGGACATAAGTCTCAATCTACTATGCTAGATAGACTGATTATTATGTTGCTCTTGTTATGAATAAACTATATGATTAATGGGGTCAAATAATGCAGGTAAAGGGTGGGTCAGTTTACGACAATGTTTTGATCTGTGATGACCCAGATTATGCAACACAAGTTGTGGAAGAAGTATTTGCAAACAGGGAGGTGTGGCCCTTCTCCTTAAACTTTATTCTTAGATTCTAGATCAATAGCAGTTCCTTATTTGCATATCTTTTCTGTAACTTCAGATTGAAAAAGAGGCCTTTGAGGAAGCAGAGAAAGTGAGAAAAGCACGAGAGGAAGAGGTTCTTAACGATACTTACTGCTGATTGCAATTTCTTTAGTCTTACTTGAATTTCATTCCAAGTGATTGTAAATCTTCAAACATCATGCAGGAAGCTCAAAGAGCAAGACAAGAAGGTGAAAGGAGGAGAAGAGAGCGGGGTTATGATCGACGGTACAGGGATAGATATAAGGACAGATACAGAAGGGTTTGTACAATTGGCATCACAATTGTTTAAAATTTTCATGATTTCATCTGGTTATGATTGGTTGTTTGATGATCACCCTTATGATAAAAGTGATAAAGCCTATCATAGGCTTGGGCCAGCCAATCCTTTAATTTTTTAGGAAAGTTTTGGTCTTCTGTGATTAATTAATTGATTGTGTTGCATTTTCTGTGTATTTAATGGCTGTTCCCCATCAAAGGCTTCTTTACAGACGTGACAAAACACATTTTTCATATCAAGATTTTGTTTTTGTGAAGATGTCATAATAATACAATGAATTTCCTCTGTGGTTGTGTCCAACGAAGATTTTCATTGGAAGCTTTTGGCCTTTTTTCTAAATACTGTTGAATGTACTGCCAATCAGTTGATGGAAACAGTTCTTTATTTTAATGGAATTTTATAATAGGAAACTGATGCAGATTGATGATTGTTTTATTTACAAGTTGACCACATTCCATATAGGGAGAGTTTTAGACAGCTTCCCCCCCCTACCTGGCTCTCTAAAACTCTCCCTATTTTTTGGACTCAAAAGACTTGTATGATTGTTTCAAAGTTTGTCCTAAGTTCAAGGTTTAATTTGTTATGCAGGACCGTCGTGATTACATGGATGATTACCATGTCAGCTTCATTCTTTTCTCTACTTATTTTTATTTCCAAATAGAGGTGGTATTCGTCATGACAAGCATATGTTTTTCTTCTACCGCTGACAGTTCCCAGTAATTTGTTCAACATCCCCAAGTATTCTGAATTATTTTTATTTACAAGTTGACCACATTCCACATAGGTCTATTTTTATTTATTTTTTTCCTCCATGAATATTAATCTCTAGGAAATCCTGAATGTAGTAAGTAAATTCTCTTTTTGGAAGCATCTTATAGCAGACTTACAGTCAAACATATTGGAATCTATTTTGTTTATTATTATTATTTTTGGTTTTTTTTTTCCAGAAGAATCTAATTGCTGAAAAACTTTGTTGCTTTAAGAAATTGCAAGCTTGTTAAGCTGCTTCATAGAATTTATATCTTGAGAGGAAATTTGAAAGAATGTTGGTGTGGAGCAGTTGGCATTGGCAATGTATTAGTGATGAGTGATTTGGAACACACCTTTCTTGTTAAAAAAAAAAAAAAAAAATGTTTTGTGTATAGTTGGGATGAAGAATGAGTATGTGAAAACAAATTTATTACAATGGGTCTATTTTGCCTTTGATGTCATGGCCTGTTGTGTGAACACAAATAGAACACTGATACTCAATAATTTCAGCCATAAATTAGGGAAACAATTATTAATTGCAGTTTTTGTATTTTGTGCAGAAATTTCTACTGAACAAACGTGAAATGGAGTTGTTGAAGTTAGAAAACAAGGTTAGGTTTATCCTTGCAGTTGTGAAGGGAGAGATCATTGTAAGTAATAGGAAGAGAGCTGCTCTGTTTGTTGAGCTGCAAACAAAAGGTTTCACTCCTTTTCCAAAGAAAACTAAAGTTGTCGAGGCAGAAGTTGCTGGTGCAACTGATGATACAGAAGAAACAGAAGTGAAATCTCCTGCTGACAGCAGTAGTAATGGGGTACAGATAAGTGATTATGAGTATCTACTGGCCATGGCAATTGGAAGCTTGACCATTGAGAAGGTTCAGGAGTTATGCGCTGAAAGGGATAAGGTCAATAAGGAGGTTGATGATTTGAGAAAGGAAACTCCAAAGTCCTTTTGGAGGACAGATCTTGATGCTTTGGAGGGGCAACTCGATGTATGACTGAAAAATTAACAATTCCTTGTGATGATTTGTTTATTTTTCTGTCTTTCTATTTGTTGACTGTTTTTAGTTTTATGTCATTTAGGAGCTAGAGAGAAGTGATGTGAGTCAGAGGAGTTAAGAAAGAAAATGAGAGGCAAAGCAAGGGGTGAAGCTGCTATGAAGTCTGCTAGACAAGCACCCAAGAACCCACGGAAGAACAATAATAAGAAGGCAAATAATGCAGAATCTGTTGCAGAAGCTGTCTCGTCATCTGTGGCTGCAAGGGAAATTGGTAAGTGTAAAAAAATATTATGTTTATTATATGGGAATATGATTCTTTTGTTTGATTTTTGGTTTACTTCTGCTTCATTTACCAGAGAAAGCTCCTGAGGCAGCAAAACCCAAAGACAGAGCAGGCTCTAGGAAAGCTCCTGGTAAGGTCTGTTTCTGTTCCTATGTTCTATTTTTCCTTGGAAAGGATGAGCTTAAAGAACGACTTGCTGCCTATAACCTCGATGCATCTCCTGATCAATCAGCCGTTAAATATATATTATTATATTTCATTAGGTTGTGTTATTATGATCTTTACACAACTCAGCTGTAATGTAAGAAAAATTACAGTGGATGATATGGGGATATTGTTTGCAAACCAGTTAATATATGATCTTCTGTGAGAAATTGTGTTTCTGACAATATTCTTCATAAAATCAATTATAAGAGAAGAAAATACTGTAATGTACATAGATAAAAATTTTCCATGTTACAAGCACCAACTAAAATTTCCACTTGAGATTCAGCATCACTAAAAATAATGGGTTACTCTTGTGAATTTTTCCATGATCTTTTACCGTGATCATTGGGAATGTGTTGGACTGTTTTTTCTGTAAGTATTCCCACAGTAAATTTCTCTTTGTTTTTATGCCTGACAGCCATGGAGACTGAAGTGCCCAAAGTACCAGCCAAGAAGAAAGAACCTAGCAAAAGGGCTGCTGCTGCACAGAAGAAGAAGCCCTTGGCAACTGTTTCGGAGATATCTGATGATGATGATGATGATTAAACTGGCTTTAATGACATTGATGATGATGATGATGATGAAGATAGTGAGATAGAAGTTGTAGCTACTCCAGAAGCGAGGAAAAAGGGCGGGGAAAACTGGCTGTAAATGCTAAGGCAGTTAAGGCCCCTGCAGCGGCAAAGAAGAGAGGTGCAGCGAATAAGCAGCAGCCTCAGACATTGGCCCAGAAGCTTTTAACTGACATGTTAAAGCCTGCTGAAAATTCCAGGATTTCACTGGAGAAGAAAGTGAGAAACATGAGGGCATCTCCATTCAACAAGAAAAGTGGTTCTGTGTTGGGAAGGGTTGGTAAGGTAAATGAAGTGACTGAAAATGAAGAAAATTCGGGTTCTGCTTCTACTTCTGCCAGTACTGAAGAAACTATTGAAGTTGCACCAGCAAGAGCAAGACCTCAAAGGGTGAACCAAGTTAGAAAACAAGGTATGTGTTGAGTGACTCTGAAAGTGAACATGCCACTGAGGATTCTGAATTTGATGAAGTGAGTGATGAAAGTGAAAACAAGAAAACAAAAACAAAAAACAAAAATAGCATCACCTCTTTTGCTTGCTAAGCTTAACTTCTTTTTGTGCTTTCAGAAAGAGTATGACAGAATATGATCCGCGTCTTGTGGCTCCAACCTGGTTGTACCTGGCATCAAAAGCAGCAGAAAGCACAGTGCAGGTTGGGCTTCTTGTATTTTACCTTAAAAAATTATGTAATTACTTGATACTAGATTGATTGTATGAATTTCCGCTAAATTCAATTGTTGTCATTCTACATTAGTGTGTGAAGTGCTTACAACATACCTTTCTTGTTTTACAGATGCTGATGAAAAGTATGACTCAATTAACTTGGTAAGCGTCCAATCCCAGCATAGTCAATTTGGTGTGGCTGCTGCCAGCACACATCACCATGCTTCTCAAATTATTAGCTTGCTAATTCCTGTGCTTAATGACCATAAGCCTTTATTATGAACATCGCATTTTTTACCATATAATTAATAAATTGCAATAAAATTTTCGGCAATTTTACCATTATGATTTGGTAGCTTGTAACAAGTGCAGATGCTTATTGATAACCTTTTTTTGATGCTGAGTAGAGATGAAAATGAAAATGAATTGATAACATGTTGGATTACTGTTTTGGTGGAGTTGGTTGTACTTTCTTTTCTTTGACTTTTCTTCTGAAATGGATGCTGCTGTCTTTATGAAAGTTTATTCTTAATAGCACACTAAATAAGTATGGAATGCTTCAATTAAAAATGCAGGTGCTATGGGCCAGGTAGTTGCCCATCAAAGAGGGTCGCATGGGCTAGAGAATTGATAGATGAAGAAGCAGAACAGTTCCTCATGCCTCGTTTCATTGACCCAGATTCAGAAAGACCTTGGCTTGCCCAAAGAATGGCCTTGAGGATACCATATTCTGCGTAAACTTAATGGAAGGAGACCTGCTTATGCTTCCCAGCAACTAATATAAGAGCTGCATAATACGTTTTATTTTTAAGTCTTTGATTGGTCAAGTTATGAGAGAATGGCATGGTGCCTTTTGATGTATGAACTTCCTCTATACATTGTTTGGCTTATATTTTGTGAACTTGTCCGATCAACTTGTGTTAAGATTCTTTCAAATAGTGTTTGAAAATTTCCAGACTTCATTTTCAGCAATTCGTGACTGATGGTTTTGTACAAGCAAGATGGTTTATCTAAGTGTTTGAAAAACCAGTTTTAATTTTTAGTCACAAGCAGTGAGCATTTTATAGTTGGGCAATAATAGGTCTCATGTTGACCGCCATGAAGATGAAAACTATAAACACATGGGTAATGACTTTATTTACAAGTGCCAACTTTGGCATCAACTTTAGCGCTCGTTTGATCTGGCATATGTATTTCATGCAAGACCTACAAGGGTTATGACTTTATGTTAAGTCCCATTTGGTCCATTTCGGTCTAATTTGGTTCACTTATGTCCACTTTGGTTAATTCAGTCCAATTCAGTCTATTTGGTCCTTTTGGTCAATTTCGGTCCAATTCGGTCCACTTACGTCCATTCCGTCCATTTAGGTTCATTCGGTTCACTGCAGTCCAATTCGGTCTATTAGGTTCATTCAGTCTATTTTAGTCCACTTCAATCCTATTCACTTGCCTGTTGATTGTGTATGCTTGGGATTTAAAAAAAAAAAAATCCCCCAGTGGAAGTCGACCATCTTATAGTCGATTTCAACTTGGGTCCATTTCGGTCTAATTTGGTTCACTTAGGTCCACTTTGGTTAATTCGGTCCAATTCAGTCTATTTGGTCCTTTTGGTCTATTTTGGTCCAATTCGGTCCACCTAGGTCCATTCCGTCCATTTAGGTTCATTCGGTTCACTGCAGTCCAATTCGGTCTATTAGGTTCATTCAGTCTATTTTAGTCCACTTCAATCCTATTCACTTGCCTGTTGAAATTAGTTCCGAACTGGATTAAAAAAAAAAAAAAAAAAAATCCCCCAGTGGAAGTCGACTATCTTATAGTCGATTTCCATAGGAAATCGACTCTCAGAGAGTCGATTTTCATGGGAAATCGACTATCACAGAGTTGATTTCTACTGGGGTTTTTTTTTGTTTTTTTTGTTTTTGGCACCCACTCGTGCAGCAGTAAACCATAATTGGTTTCCCTTCCCCTGCAGCAGTAAACTAGATCTAGAACACATAACATGAGCAGCGATAAACAAGTAGATACAAAGCATATGATACTGGTAAATGGCTCGTACATCATATGCAAACAACTGGATTCAAACAGTTACTATTCATACCCATTATAGGTTCCCTATTAACGGACAAAATACATTCAATACTAGCAACAAAATGCTTCAAAGGAGGGCCCTGTGGTTGAATGTGCTTTAAAGTAGTAGCTACTAATGCCAGCCGTAATATAATTGCTGGCATTAGAGGCAAAAGCTGCACAACGCAACTATAGTAACAAGTACAATAGACAGCAAATAGTTCAATTACAACAACATTCAACAATTACCAAAATAACAACTAATAAATACAACATAGTCCCCATATTTGCCTACCACTTGTCCATACTAAACCATACTGATACAACATACTTTACATAGTCACCAAGCACTTCTTCATACTGATACAACAGACTCTACATAGTCACCTAGCACTTGTCCATACAGAAGATAACCACAAGTCCCACGTACAATGTCACTTAGCAAAATCGAGTTTCCGCTTGCCTGCCAAAAATTAAAATACGGTCATTAGTTTCCAAATGCAAAGAACTATAACAAAATGAAATTCTGAATATATTATATAAAAACAGTGAGGGCACTTGCCTAGTTTATAGCAGTACCACTTGTCGATGCCCCACGGGAATTGGGACAACTTCTACGGTTATGCCCCTCTTGATGACACACTCCGCATCGTTGCCTCGGTTGAGTCTCCCTCAAGTCCGGATCTTCCCTCCGGCTTCCCTGTTCTCGCCGTACCCCATCCATTTCATTCCTTATTCTTGACTTCACAGGACGACCTGTGCCCCGCAACAGCAGTGGGTCAGGCACCCATCGTGGTCCGGAAACGTCCCTCCACTCAGACTCTGACTTTGGTACCACAAAATTATGTGAATATGTGAGAATGGCGTTGTTCAAACTGTAACATGGGTCAATATAGTTGGTCGCATTGAGATGCAGATCTTGAAGAACTTTAATTGCATGTGAACAAGGGATCTTCAAGTTTTGCCACTTTCTGCAACCACATGTTCTAGCAAATATGCGCACTTCATGACTGTGGTTTCCCCCTCCACCTCTATGGTCATTGTATGGGGTAACCACCTGATATACACCCTCTGCATGATTAAAATTCCTCACAGTGTGTCCTGCAATTTTCTACTCATTTCTGCTATAGATCTCCATTGCATAATCACTCCACAGCTTACCTCGAGAGAGATCAGAAGTAATTTGTTTATGTCGATCGTGGAAATATGCAACAAGTTTGCACCAAGTGAAATGAACCATTGCAGCAATGGGCAAACCGCGGGCACCTTTAAGTACCCCATTAAAGCACTCGGAGATATTGGTTGTCATTGCCCCGTAACGTCTTCCACCATCATGTGACTGGGTCCATTTCTCCACATCCTCACTCACTAGATATGTGTACGGCATATAACGTTCAATCCGCGTATCAGTAGGGTCTACACCCCTCAGTAAATTAATCTCAGCCTCCTTAATGGTTTCCATTATGGACTTAAATTTAGCTTCATTACTCGCATATCCAGCTTTCAAGGCCAATGCCTTTAGAATCGGGTTATCAAAGTGTCTGTTGAAGTTGCTAGCAACATGTCGAAGGCAATATCGATGATATACCTGTTCTCTTCCGTCCTCACGTCTAGGCCACTCTCGAATGGCACATTTAATACCTTTATGTCGGTCAGAAATAATACAAATGCCATCGTTAGGTATGACATGCTCTATGGAAATCCTGAGACACTCTAAAAACCACCCCCAACTAGCCCCTGACTCCTTGTCCACAACAGCGAAGGCGAGAGGCAAAACCTTTTGGTTAGCATCGGTTGCCATTGCAATCATCAATACCCCTTTGTATTTACCATACAGATGAGTCCCGTCAATACTAATCACTGGCCTGCAATATTGGAATGCAGCAATGCATGGAGCGAATGCCCAATATACATAGCGTAGTAACGCAGTACCTTCCTGTGGCCTAGGTATGGTGTGATAGCTGTACTGGGTACCTGAGTCCTCATCCAAGTATGCCAACAACAACTTTCGCAACTTTTGGTAAGACTCCTCCCAATCCCCAAATATCTTAGCAATTGCCTTTTGTTTTGCGTCCCATACTTTATAGTAAGAAAGCTCATGATTATACTTAGTACGTATGATCTCCCATAGGTCATCAATACGTGTAGTGTGATTTTTTTGCAATTTTCCCACAATTTCTGATGCAACAAAATGCGAATCCATCATTCTACCATCTCTTTTTAGGCCAAAGGGTATACAAGTGTGTGGACCCACATAAGACGTAACCATCCACATACCATTGAATTTAGTCTTCATGTATGCCCCAACATACCACATGCAGTTGTCATCAACACATGCGGCGCACAATTTCGATTTGGTCGACCTCCGGATTATAAAATTTCTATTATCCTTTGCTGCGTATATTATCAATGCATGCTTCACCGCATCTTTATTTGCAAAAGTCAACCCTTTAGAAAAATGCATCCCATCTTCCCAAGTAGAGACAAATGGTATCTGAAGACGTGAAGGATCAACCATATCTTCCCAAGTATTTGAGTAGAATGACTCAGCAGGAGGTCTGTAGCCAGTGGTCGTATTTCTATTATACTGGACACCAATATCATCATTTGCATCACCTTCATCATGGTCCTCCATATTTTCCTCTTCAAAATTGGGAACGACTTCATGTTCATCCACATCGTTCTCAAAGTCGCCTTGCTCAATCCTCTCTTCGTACTCATCCACAACCTCAACATTTTCACCATCATTCGCAACATGATCTTCGTCTTCGTCTTCCTCCTCTAAATGTGTCTCTTCACGATAGAGGGTTTCACTAGTATTAGCAACATGATCTTGAGATGGGAGCGTATAACCTCCCATCGTTGTTTCTTATGTAGTATACCCTCCCATCGTATACCCTCCCATTGTAGTGCATCCATCATCTAGGGCTGTAAATTGTAAAGCCGTAGTTGTTTCTTGCACCACCTCAGTAGTGTTATCTGCAGGCGCCTCCAAACTTACATACAACTCAGCAGCATTTACTTGGGGCATTTTCTGGATCCTATTAAACATCATCTTTACATGTTTATCTTCTTTGATCGCCATATACCCATAATTTATCCGTTCATGAAGGACTTCTTGTGGGCAACGATAAATAATCTTGATGTCATACCAAGCAGGATTCAATTTCAATTCGTCCATTATTTTCCTCTTCAAATCATTCAACGTCTTCAACTTACGACGTAACATCATGTAGTAGCATTCGATACCCTCCCCTCTAAATGGGAATCCGTCAATCCCTTCAGGATTGTGAAGGGGTCCACCGAAGTATACATTTATATCAATATTCTTCAAAGATTGTGAACCTATTAGAGAGCCAAGCCAAGGAAATTTATGTTAGTGACATATTTTATCTCTTTCATTTATGTTCGAATTACAAAACCTTTTCTATCTACTCAAAGTACAAAAATTACAAGGGATCTAAAAGTGTAACAATTGCATATACTCACCCCACATCACATACAAACACACTCAATCATTATAATTTCGTACTCAAACAAATAAAAAAACTAAAAACAAAACTCACCCCCATTACAAATTTTAAACTCAGCTCTAACAAAAATATAAATAAAAATATCATCATTCCAGTGCTACGGAAATTAATGGCATACCCTATTACACTACTATTAATGAAATAACATAGAGCAGGGTTCATCAGACAAAAGAAAAAAAAAAAAAAACACTAATGTGAATATGATCATGATCAATCAAATTAGACATTTCATCTAATTTGAAAATCAAGGCATTAATATACAGTGAAATATACTAGATGTGATATACAAACTCAAATTTTGACTCTGAATCATAAAAATCATACAATAAAAAATCCGTCATGACAGTAAATTTGTTTCGAATCTGCTAATATGTCATCAGCTTTATGTCATCCAGAAAATGGAAAAATGCTAGCTGCTTAATTAGGTGCAACTGGATCGGTGATCCAATTATTTTCATAGCTTTTACTGTATTCAATAATGTCTTTCTCATGGTTGGAATTTCATAAAAGTTGGAGGTTGCACAATTCTTTGAACCTGTTTCTTTTTTCTTTCCTTATGTGTCTATTATTTATATATTTATATAAATATATAAATATATAGTTGTATAAATATATAAATATAAATATATAGTTGTATAGATATATAAATATTAATATAAATATATAGTTGTATAAATATATACATTTATTTATATTTATATAAATATGTACATATATTTATATTTATATAAATATAAATATATAAATATATAAATATATAAATATATAAATATATAAATATATAAATATAAATCTATATATTTATATAACTATATTTATATATTTATATAAATATTTATATTTGCATTTAGTTGTATAAATATATAAATATATAGTTGTATAAATATAAAAATATATTTCTATAAATATATAAATATATAGTTGTATAAATATAAAAATATATTTCTATAAATATATAAATATATAAATATATAAATATATAAATATAAATCTATATATTTATATAAATATATATATATATATATATTTATATTTGCATTTAGTTGTATAAATATATAAATATATAGTTGTATAAATATATAAATATATTTCTATAAATATATAAATATATAGTTGTATAAATATAAAAATATATTTCTATAAATATATAAATATATAAATATATAAATATATAAAGATAAATCTATATATTTATATAAATATATATATATATATTTATATTTATATAAATATATATATTTATATTTATATTTGCATTTAGTTGTATAAATATATAAATATATTTCTATAAATATATAAATATATAAATATATTTCTATAAATATATAAATATAAATATAAATAAATATGAAATATATATATATATATATATATAAATATTTAAACATATAGTTGTATAAATATAAATATATATACATATTTAAACAACCAACTAATATACATAAGGAGCCCTGCTTGGGCTTCCAGGCCGGTTACTCAAAAAAAAAAAACTAATATTATGAAACAAATATACATATTTAATACAAACAAATATCTTATCAGGAAACAAATATAAATATTTAATACAAACAAATATCTTCTTACGAAACAAATATAAATATTTAATACAAACAAATATTTTATCAAGAAATGGCATGACAAATTCAATGCAAGCAACACTTTTTAAAGCAGCTATATACACTAAACAACCAACTAGATAGTGAGGAGGAGACCCTTACTTGACATGAGGATGAGCAAATATACTGCTGATATTGTATGAGAGTGAGAGGAGCAATGTTTTGCTGCTGATGTATGAGAGTTTATGAGAGTTTATGAGAGTTGTATGATGTTTTGTGAGAGTTGTTGAGAGAGGTTTTGTGAGAAGTTGCTGAAGGTGTGAGTTGTGTGAGGCAGTGAAATTATTTTCTGAGAGTTGTGTGAGAGGTTGTGTGCTTTGCACATTCAAAATGACATGACCCACTCAAAAACAAAGACTTGATGGCACGCCCAAAGGAGACCAAAAATACAACACAGTAGCTGGTCAGCTTTGCACAAAAACACAGACTTGATGGACTTGATGGCACACCCAAAAGAGACCAAAAATACAACACAGTAGCTGGTCAGCGTAAGGTTCAAAAACAGACTTCATGTCAGATATTCTCATGGAATTGATGGCACGCAAGAGACCAAAAATACAACACACTAGCTGACTTGATGGCACGCAAGAGACCAAAAATAATACAACACAGTAGCTGGTCAGTTCAAAAATAGACTCCATGTCAGATATTCTCTGCATGGAATTGATGGCACGCAAGAGACCAAAAATACAACACACTAGCTGACTTGATGGCACGCAAGAGACCAAAAATCAACACAGTAGCTGGTCAGTTCAAAAACAGAAATACAACACACTAGCTGACTTGATGGCACGCAAGAGACCAAAAATCAACACAGTAGCTGGTCAGTTTTTCAAAAACAGAAATACAACACACTAGCTGACTTGATGGCACGCAAGAGACCAAAAATCAACACAGTAGCTGGTCAGTTCAAAAACAGACTCCATGTCAGGTATTCTTTGCACGCCTGCACGCCCAAGACAAAACATAGACACGACCAAGACGCGGTCTGACTGAGTGAAAATCGAGTCTCTGAGACTCGATTTCACTTTAAGTAAATCGAGTCTCAGAGACTCGATTTCTACGTGTTCTCCACGTAGAAATCGAGTGTCTGACAATCGATTTCTACGTGGAGTACACGTGGAAATCGATTGTCAGACACTCGATTTCTGCGTGGAGTACACGTGGGCTTTTTCGCATAGAAACCCAGGTAAACCGAGCCTTAGAGGCTCGATTTAGAGGCCCTAAATCGACCCTCTAAGACTCGAGTTGTTACAATTACAAATTGTTTGCAAACGGGGCCAACTAACTGAATAGTTAGTTTTTAAATGCTAGTTTCCTACAATCTCCAGCAGCAAACAATGCGACTAAGCTATGAATATTGTCAATAATAGCTGAGATAGACCAATCTACGGACTGGTATTTGCCAGCAATTGAGTCGAAGCAAATTTTAGAGTCACCTTCTAAAATCACGTCTCCAGTTTTCAGAAATAGCTATAATATACATATTTACTCCTTGAAGGCGCATCATTTAGATATTGGTACCTCACTTCTCTGTGTGTATAATTTTTCATATTCTTGGTAATGGGTGTCTGAAATTTGGTCTAGATTTAAGAAGCAATCAAAATTTGACGCAATTTGTTTTTCCATTCATTTTTTTGGTATCAAGATTCTTTAACCTTAAAGAGGAATTGCTTTTGTAATTTTCATTGGGGACCATTTAGAATGTACCTTAGTGATATCAATTTTGGTCCTTTTGTGTGGTTTCACATCTGTGGTGAGGAATTTCATTGTATTATTCATTGGGAAAAATTATTTCAGGGAAAATAGTTGTAAAGACGTGCTTATGTGTGTGTATTCTAAAAAATGTACTTTTGCAGTTAGAAGTTTTAGCTCATCAGTATCTCTTACAGTTTTATATGAATTTTTATGCCTAAGGCACGTAACTGTCCGATGAAATTCCTGAAAGAGAAATAGTAACATGGAATTTGATGATTGCAGGTTATATATTGTGCTGTGGAACATGTTTATCTGTGGGTATGTATGGAATGGAGGGATGGCTTTTTAATACTATGCCTGATTGGAATGTTATTTCAACTAGACATCATTCCTTGCACCGATGATCAAAGCATTATCACCTATGCGCTGCAGAGAAAGATATTGACCATTCCATAACTTTGCATATCTTTACCCTTTTATTAGAATGCAAGAACCTTTTATTTTGGATAAGTTCACACAATTAGATCTTAATTTATTTAATCAAATTCCATTATTAATCCCTTTCTCAAAAAAATAATACCATTATTAATCCACTCTTAGGATTTTTTTTTTTTCTTTTTTGGGTTAATTACACTTTGAGCAGTTTAAAAATGCAGAAGTGAGGCCATGCTTGAAGGGAAGGCTGTCAATGCTTCTCAAGTTCTTAACTACTACAAGCACATGGTCATGATTTGTCAATAAGCATTCTTTAAAAAGTTGTAAACCCCCTGCTTGCAAGTGGACATGATTTCTTGATGGTTGAGAATGTCAAGTGCTGATTTCAGTGGAAGTTAGTACCAGAAGAGAGAGTTGCTGGTGAGGTGCAAGCTTTCTATGTAAAGATTGAATGGGGAACCGATCGAATTGCAATTGGATTTTATGGTTTGATGGCTTAGGAGAAATCCATAGTCCCTCTACAATTCGGGAAGACTTATCCTTCGTACTTATGAAAGGCAAGGTGGCTGCACCTGTACTCACCAGTAGCTCTGAGGATTGCAGCTTTTGTTGTGGAAAGCAAACACTAAGCTGGGAGATATAAGCTATTAAGAAATAAACATATTTACTCCTTCCAGGTACAACATTTAGAAATTGGTACCTCTCATCCTCTGTGTGTGTATTTATTCAATATGACTTTTAAATATCTGAACCCTAACCCTAGCTAATGCTTGTAGTGTTGCAGCAGAAGCAATCTTCTCAACTCCTAAAAATTCTTCTCAAATTACAAAATTTGGAGGTATGTTATACTTTTAGGTTGTACGTGTTCAATTTTTATTTTTATCTTTTTTTCTCCTTTTTATTATTCTAATTCTGCCACTTTGGTTTTTCATCTCAACAATTATACATATTGATTTACTTTAGCTTCCTACGAATGTGTGGAGTCATAAAGAAATTTGAGTTGTGATTTTTGGTGAGTGCTGCTTCAGATTTTGTATTTATATTGTTCATTAAAGTGGGTTTTGTGGGGGCATATATATGGTGTGGGATTTATATTCATGACAGTAGGTTTCAGAAATTAGGTCTAAGTTTGAAGAGGCAATCAAACATTCAAGCAATTTCCTTTTCTCTCTCTCTCTCTCTCTCTCTCTATATATATATATATATATATGAATATATACATAGACACACACACACACACATATATATATATATATTTATTTTTTTTTCTTTTTTTGGTTTAATTTTCTTTAACCATAAGAGGAATTGCTTTTGTATTTTTCTTTGTGAACTATTTTGAATGTGCTTTAGTAAGATAAATTTTGGTCTCACCACCAGATTATAATGATCTCATACATAATACTTTATACTATATAACCCCACCTCGTGTTGTTAGTCTTGCTTGTTTTTTGGTTATTTATGCTTCCATTTCATTTTTCTTTTTCTTTCATCCTTAGTTTGTTCATTGAAATCATAGTAACTAGTTATTAAGAAGATGGAGTTATTGTAAAACTGGTAATAGAGATCATATTTTCTTTACATGTTCCTTTGGTAATAGAAGAAATGAAAAGTTGGAATGATGATATCAATTAGACCGTAAACTCTTTGAAGGGTAAGAGTTTCAAGTAAATTGGCTTGGACTGCAACTATGTGCTTCATCTGGTTAGTCAGGAATGCAAAAAGTAGAGGCATTAGTCCATTCATTCATGGCAACTTGGCCAGCGTTAGATTCATATTAGCCTAATAGTTAAACTGATCCCAAATCTATTAAGAATCTTAGTCTATATTTTAGTGCTGGTGTATTTATACTGCTAAGTTGGTTGTAATTTCTCTCTATTGAATGAAAATTTTCTTCTGTCTCTTCACTTTTGTGGCTCCTTACTCCTTAGCAACGGTTATGTGGTTAGGAATTTCTTTTGTATTATTCCTTGTGAAAAATAGTTGTAAAGAAGTGCTTATATTTGTACATGTTCACCTATTGAATATATATATATATATATATTTATTTATTTATTTACGTGTTCAATTTTTTTGTGCCCAAGTAGAATGTCATTTCAACCAGAGATCTGGCCTTGTAGAGATGATCAAAGCATTGTCACCAATACACTGCAGATTAACAGGTATTTTATTAAGCAGTTATGGTATAAAATGTGATATAGTAGTTTTAGTAAAATCTGTACAACCAACCTTATTAATAATCTTGACCATTCCATCAAATTTGCATATTTTTACTCTTTCATTAGAATCCAAGAACCATTTAGTTTGGATAAGATCTCACAGTTAGATCTGAATTTATTGAACCAAATTCCATTATTAATTGGCTCTCTATTTGTGTGGGATGCTGATTTTTTTCTTCTATTATTGTTGTTATTGAAGCCACTCTTAGGGCTTTTTTTTTGCTAGTAACTCTATGGGAAATTCGGAAATGCAGCAGTGAGGGCGTGGTTGAAGGGAAGGCTGTCAATCGAGTTTGCAATAGGACACAATTTGTTGATTGTCAAGAATGGCAAGTGCTGATTTCAATGTAAGTAAATACTAAAAGAGAATGTTGCTGGTGAGGTTCAAGCTTTCTATGCAATGATTGAATGAGGAACCAAATTGCAATAGGCTGTTATGATTGGATGGCTTAGTTGAAATCCATAGTCCATTATCAGACAATTTGTGAAGCCTTGTCCTTTGTATTATGAAAGGTAAAGTAGCTGCACTTGTACTTAACAGTAGCTCTTAGGTTTGCAGCCTTTGTTATGGAAAGCAAATACCAAGCTGGGAGATACAAGCTATTAAGAAAGACATTGCTTAATGTACTGTGTTCGCAATTTTCTAAGCTCTCAGCTTGCTAATTCTTCAGTTTCCTGTTTGATGCACAGAGCCTGGTCTTCTTCTTAGGCAGCTTTTATGTTAAACATTGTATGTACTGAGGACAAGTTTCAAGCTCAACTGTTTTAAAAATATAGTTTAGGATGCTGTTGACTTACCACCATTTTGACTAACGGTGAAAATTTTTGTTGGAACTATACTTTCAGCCACCAAATAATCCTGGATTAAAGAATAATCTGGACAACATTGCACATTGTACTCAAAATCATAGCTTTAAGATATACCACTACGGCGAATGCTAAAGTATACTAGCTAGTAAGACCATCATTTTCTCTCTGTTTTGGAATTTTTCTTGATAGTGAGAGCACGGAAAATTTAGCTTTGATTTGTAGTTTATGTTCTCATTAAAAAACAAGAAGAAAGATTTTTAGTTCATCTAACTCAATTTCATTTCAAATTTTCAGCTGCTTTATGATTTATGGTTGGATGCAAAGTGGGCCAGTAATCCAGCATTAGATTGATTTATTGGATTCTTGCAAAGATGGCCACATTAGCCAAATTCTAGCATCAGGTAGTAAAACCTTGTCTTCATTTCTTATCGTTGTTAACTGTGAAGGTCAACAGAAATACAAAATTTAATCAGCAAGGAAGACACATTGACTAAATTACGCTATTTGGGAGGGACTTTGTTGCAGATATTGAATGAAATGAGGCAACCTTTTGTAAGAATACATCTTCCAACAGAAGTTATAATATTGAAAACAACACTAAAGAACCTGAATTTATATCTTACTGACATTCAATGTTTTTCTAAATAAACTCTAATTATAGGATAGACATGAAATTTAGATAGAAATGGGAAAGTATAAATTCATATTTCTGTTTGTTTGATTTGGATTTTAAGTTAATTTTAGTATGACAAGATGGTTCACCTGATTGTGTTTTTGTGGGAACAACCTTTCCTCTTATTATATGATCTTTAAGAAGTAAAAAATCATTGGCAATGATATATCTGGTATATTGCTTTGATGTATACCTTATTTGCTGATTGTTCAATCTTTCTTTTTCCTTTTCTTCTACATTTTATTTTTCTTTGTTTCTCTCTAATGTTCATTTTATGGTTTGCCCAATTTGAATCTCTAGTGAGCTTAAAGATTGAGGAAAGAAATTATTTAGGTCTGAGAGGGCAAACACCTAATCTTTCTTTTTCCTTTCTTTTCTCTTTTATCTTTCGAAACAGCAGCAAGTTAGAGATAAGTACTAGAAATTTGTGATAATTCTAATTTTTTTTTTTTTTTTTCATTTTCAAAGTTGTCTTTGGATTAGTGTATGCTATGGTACTTTCATTTCCATAAATGTCGCATAGCAGTATGGAACAAAAAACCGAGGTCTTAGTTGTCACTGAATTTTTATTTGCAAATTTTCAGGCAAGTTTTACATTGGATATGCGATCTAAAGGAGGCTAACCAGTTATTGTAGATATTCTAAACCATTGAAAACATGGAAATGGCGAAGCACTCCCACTCATTTTGCAAGTCTGGTAATTAAAAATATTTTTCTTATCGTCATTTCATAATGTGCCACTGCGTTATTTGTTCTGTATATTCTACTTTGGTCTTTGTAAATAGTATAGTGCCTCTACTCCCTTGATAACTGATTGGATCTTGAATTTTTCAACTGTCATCCGCAATTCCTATTAGAAGATTTCGGTAGCAAACACCATGATGCCAAAATCCTTTTGTGTCTTCTATGAATTTCCTGCCCGTCAGTTCTGAGGATCATAAACTACCTATCAAGCTTGACCTGGTTGCAAATTGTAATATCTATCCCTTTAAGCATGTATTAATGAGAAGGCGTATTAGGCTTACTATACAGCTTTGGATCGTGGTAATGATGGAACTTGCAGTTTTTGAAATCCTGACTCAGACTGTTCAATGGTGAAAATTCTTACTACTTGAGAGATGTATTATAATGTTGCTGCTTGAGAGATGTATTATGACTTTGATATTACAGTAGTGGATTTCAATGAATTTGTTCTCTCTTTTCAATACGAAGTAGATAAAATGAAGGTTTTTGAGGCTAGGCCTTGGTCTGTTAGAGTTGAAATTGAGGTATTCTTACTACTTTTAATGCTAATTTTTGTGTGCAGGGCATAACATGGGCTAGAAGTCAATCTTTTTATTTGTTTTAATTTTTTGCTTCCTCTAGGATCAAAATCATGGTCCAACTCCAAATATTGGCTCTTTCAATCAGTCATGCCAGCACCCCTAACCACAATAAAACTCATACCTCAACAAACCCACCAACAAAAAGAACACCGGGTGAACCTTTAATTCCAACCAAGTGTAAACAGTGTTTTTTTCCACCAACACGGGTCTGAAGAGCTGCACAAGCTTTGTAGAAGTAAACCCATCTGGTGAACCGGGCCAGAGGGAGTTGGGCCCAAATGGTGTTCGAAATATCTGGCTAACATAATATTAAGCTTGCCTCCTCTTGTTTCTCCTTTTTTTTTTTTTTTTTTTTTTTTTTTTGGGTGAGAATTGACATAGTATTAAGCTGATTCCATAAGGTGGAATTAATAATGGTTTGCCTTCCAAAATGTGTTGAGCAATAATAATAAAGCATTTATTCGGATTCTTGGCGTGGTGGTCTGTTTTGCATATTTTTCTTATAAATAATTTCTTTCCAATCAATAAAGCAGTAGAATTTTAACATGATACATCTCATATAAGTACAATTTGATCTATTAGACGGCTAATATTGTTCCCCTGTTTTAACCTGGCAACATCAAACTTTTCAATGCTGCGCTTGATACAAAGATGTTAAAATTATAGTTAAATGATTAATTTAATTATTTTTTAACAACTTAAACTCTTAGAAAAATCAGAAGAAAATTATTTTAAAACTAAATTGGACAAAAAATAAAAAATAGCTCTATAATTTAAAAATGTCACACATAAAATTTATAAATTAACTTTTAGGAAGACAATGGATTAATGAAAATACTACAAAATTGCAATAACAGTAAATGATTAGCACTTAAATTTATAAATTAAAGAATAATAATAATACTTTTTTTTTTTGAGAAGTAGAATAATAATAATACTTAGTACAATTTTTTATGCTAAATAGTTTTAAAAGACAAATTATTGTTATTATGCCATCTTTTGTTATTCCTAACATCTAAAAACTATATATCAATTTAGTTACTAAACAAGTTACAAGTGTAAGTGTGTAACAACATTCAAACACTTTATAACTGCGATTTGCAATATGTTTCGAAAAGTCTAAAAGTTTTTCAATGAGAACTCTTTATCACGGTAATTCAACAGCCAAAAACTCTAATTAGAACTCTGCTATGAATAATTTTTACTGCTGTGCTTGGACTAGGAAGCAACACAAATCTATCTATTTGGAATACCATATTAATTTCCGAAGTCCTTAACCCGTACGTAGCCCAAAAACTGAAGAGAAGCTCTCTTCTTCATGTCAATTTTTTTTTTCTTTTTTCTAATTTCCAAAACTTCTAATCTACCATTTCAACAGCTAAACGCCTAAACCAACATATTCACCCTATTTTGGGGAATAGTAAGTTGCCACTTTATATTTTGTAATAAAGGGTAATGTCTCCCTAATATTTTGTCTTCATATAAATTTTTTTGTTTGTTACTATTTTGAGACACAAATTTAGATATTTTATTTGTTAATATTTATAATTTTTTCTGAAACGCTAAAAGGCTATATGTATTGTTTGTTTTTTTCTAGACTAGTTTTAATAGACTAAAACAAAATATTTTTCTAAGTATTTCTCAAATCCAGGTATACTTTTCCTTGATAAGGCTTCACTATGCTACAACAATATATAGCTTATTGTTTTGCGTTAGGTGGTATTAGAGTAGTACAATTCATCCTCAAACTGATGGATAGACAGAGGTTATGAACAAAAATCTGAGGAATTTAATTCGTAATATTTGCTAGGATAAGCCAAAGCAATGGGAAAAAGCACTTGCACATGCTGAATTTGCCTACAACAATGTTGCCAACAGTTCTACTAGACGATGACCATTTTCAATTGTCTACTGAAAGGTTCCAAAGCATGCATTGGACTTGGTCAAATTGCCTAAAGTTCCAAGTTTGAGCACTTAACAAGCAATATGGCAGAACATGGTCTGTCAAAATATTGTCGAAAAACACAGTTGATATTGTGTTTATAAATCTTAGAAGGATATTTTTGAAAGAATAAGAAAATTCACATAAAATTCATAGGAATAAACTAAATATAAGAATCTCATATTTGTGGGCACCAAGATTCCTAAGAACCTGGATGCCAAAGGGTAATATGGATTCCCTATATGAAATGCTACCATATTTATTTTGATTACAATAAATAAAATTTTCATTTCTATATATAAAAAGTATCAATGCACGAATAGTGATTCTTTGGTTTGTTCAATTAGAACAGTAGCTATAGTAGCTATGGTGCTCTTTTTTTTCTTTTTTCTTTTTCGGTCATTGGTTTGTGTTTTTTTCTTCATTTAAATATTTATATGAGCTGTTATATATATTTTTATACTGACATAATAAATTTTACAATATTTTCACAATTATTGAGATGTCAATTTCTTATAAGTCGAAATAAAATAATAAAATATTAGATTGAGACCCACCACAACTGAAAATAAATGTTGTGTGAAAATGTTGTAACACTTGTTAGGTGAATGTGTAAAAATTATGGTACTTTTTTGTTCAATATGTATTGTTCATCACTTTTTTTTTTTTTTTTTTTCCAGTCATCAATTTGTGCTCTTTTTGTAAAAAAATAATTTTATGAGCTTACATATATATTGTTATACTAACACAACAAATTTCACAATATTTTTACAATTATTGAAGTGTTAATTTCTTATAAGTTAAAATAAAATAATAAAATCTGAGACTATGACCAATCACAATTGAAAATAAATGTTGTAAGGACACGATTATTTAACGGCCCAAGAATGACGTTGGGCTCGTACATAAAAGATCCCTCACAATATGATTTGTAGAGAGTGGGCTTAAAAAGCTTGCCTTTGGTCACGGAGCGATGGTCCGGGCCTGATTTTAGAGGGGCTCATGTAGAAAAAGGGTTCGGTTTGAACACCTAGGCCCTACAGCGTCGTAACCTGAAAGGGTGGACTCCTCGGACTTGGTCCGAGGAGCATCAGGTTCTTCCCCCTCTTCTCTCTTGGCTTTCGTTTCCTTTTATACTCGTATTTCTTCATCTCCTTTGGGTCCACGTGTAAGCTTTACCTTCGGGGAAGAGGACTTGTCCTATCCGCCCATACCTCAAGTGGTTGGGAGTAGACGTAAAGGTTGAATAGCATAGTCAAGAATAGGGGCCTGTCAGGCACAGAGCTCTCTACTACAGTATTGGCAGTCTTTTCACTTATCTTATCCGCGCATTAAATTCATCCTTGACAATAGGTCTCCTCAGATCAGGCCTTGGGCCTTGTTATAGAGTGGGCCTGGGCCATGAATTTTCTGGCCCATAATAGCCCCTCAAAATCCTGCTGCCCGACTTTTAGTTGGGGAAGAGGGTTTTGGTGACTTTGGGCCCACATCACGGCTCGTTCAAGTTCTGCACTCCACTCATACTTGTGTTTTTACATTCACATGGGAGACGTGCCAAGTCAAGAGTCATCCCTTCGTTCGCGAGTACTCTGAAGTTTCAACAATCGAAGCGCGCCTTCCCGAGGATCTTGAGATCCTACGGTTGTGGATGATGTGGGAAATTGAGCCAGAGCTGCCTTGTCTACAGCGCGTCTTGGGAATCTGCTCAAATTAAATTAAATGACACCCCTTTACACTTTATATAAGTAAGACAAGTGGTTGCTCTCCTGGCATATAAACCCTTCTGCTCTCTTCAGAATTATAACCCTTTGTCCATACCCAGTACCCTCCTCCGGTGTCATCCTCCCTTTGCGCCATATGTTTGAGGCTTGGGTGGAGATGGAGGAACTTCACCCGCCACAGAGGCACCGGACCCTTCCAAGACGTAAAGTGATGTGGTCTGGGCAGGGGAGGCACAGATTTAAGGTGTCCTCCCGCTTAGACATGGGGGGGACGGTACCCTCCCCTCTTTTAGTCAAAATCCGAAGCAGGTTCTGGTCACGCTAGATTTTTGGTGTGTTAGAAGAAAGATTTTCCGCCATCAGCGCTGTCTGCCTTGTCGCAGGCAAATTTTGGTGTAGGCTCCTCAACTTCCGGTTCCCGGCACCTTCTCTTCAACGGTGTGGGCCTCAAGTTGGGTTCCCTGCACCTTTTTTTCAGCTGCGCTAGCCTGAAGCTGGGCGCTCTCTGCACCTTTTCTTCAATGGTGCAGGCCCCGCGTTGGGTTCTTTTGCTGCCTGAGTTATGGGCATGTAAAAGTGTTAAGGAAGAACAAAGTCTTGAAGCACAAAGTCTTGAAGCAGCAGCCAACCTCTCCTCGGCTTTATCTTATTCTCTTGTATCTTTCTTTTCGATTATGTAGTTAGCTTTAGTATAAGCTGATTCCAGCTTTTCATTGTACACTGTACTATTTCTTTGTTTTAATAAAAGGGAAATTTATTTACTTGCTTGGAATATTTTTCTTTTTTGCAACACTACTTTGTGAATGGGTGTGCTCCATGTGTGTTTTTCTTCAATGATACTTAGAGCAGGAGACCTTGAAACATAATCCAACTAATTTGAATTTACCGACATTACCAGGCATAATAACGACAATTAACAATAAATTAAACTTAGGAAACTAACCGAGATAACAGCCGAATATTCTGTAATAAGTGCGAGGAGACCATCCGAGAACGATAAACTCTAAGTAATTCATCCGAGGGGGTGACCAAGCAGTAAGGGACTCCGATTGTGTTTTTGGTAACATATTGCTCTATATTACACCAATCGCTTTGGTACTGAGGATCCGAGAGCAGACTTGAGAGTCCATGCAGTTTAGGAATTAACCCAATTGTTAATGGAGAGTTCTTCTCGGATAGATTCTAAGGTCCATGTAATGTAGTTTTTCTTTTAAGTAGTTGGTTTCCCCATAGGCTTGAGTCCGAGGACCATGCAAGGCCTTGATTCTGTCTAAAACTTGTGTTTTTTCTTTTGAGTACTTGGTTTTCCCGTAGGCTTGAGTCCGAGGACCATGCAAGGCCTTGGTTCTGTCCAAAACTTGTGGTTTTTCTTTTGAGTTCTTGGTTTCCCCATAGGCTTGAGTCCGAGGACCATGCAAGGCCTTGGTTCTGTCCAAAACTTGTGCTTTTTCTTTTGAGTTCTTGGTTTCCCCATAGGCTTGAATCCGAGGACCATGCAAGGCCTTGGTTCTGTCCAAAACTTGTGCTTTTTCTTTTGAGTTCTTGGTTTCCCCATAGGCTTGAGTCCGAGGACCATGCAAGGCCTTGGTTCTGTCCAAAACTTGTGCTTTTTCTTTTGAGTTCTTGGTTTTCCCATAGGCTTGAGTCCGAGGACGATGCAAGGCCTTGGTTCTGTCCAAAACTTGTGCTTTTTCTTTTGAGTACTTGGTTTCCCCGTAGGCTTGAGTCCGAGGACCATGCAAGGCCTTGGTTCTGTCCAAAACTTGTGCTTTTTCTTTTGAGTTCTTGGTTTCCCCATAGGCTTGAGTTCGAGGACCATGCAAGGCCTTGGTTCTGTCCAAAACTTGTGGTTTTTCTTTTGAGTTCTTGGTTTCCCCATAGGCTTGAGTCCGAGGACCATGCAAGGCCTTGGTTCTCTCCAAAACTTGTGGTTTTTCTTTTGAGTTCTTGGTTTCCCCATAGGCTTGAGTCCGAGGACCATGCAATGCCTTGGTTCTGTCTAAAACTTGTGCTTTTTCTTTTGAGTTCTTGGTTTCCCCATAGGCTTAAGTCCGAGGACCATGCAAGGCCTTGGTTCTGTCTAAAACTTGTGCTTTTTCTTTTGAGTTCTTGGTTTCCCCATAGGCTTGAGTCCGAGGACGATGCAAGGCCTTGGTTCTGTCCAAAACTTGTGCTTTTTCTTTTGAGTACTTTTTTGTACTTATTTGCTTTTTCGAAGGTCAGCCCCTTGACCATGGCGGGGAGAGTTGGCTTGAGGCCGGAAGCCCCTAGAGCTGCCCGCAGCGTTGGCACTGCAGGACGTAGCCCCTGGCAGAAGTTTATGTCGGAGCAACAACTGCATGTCGCCGGAGATGGAGGAAAATCCGCGAATCTCTGCTTGCTAGAAAGTTGACTCAAACGCCACCTGCGTCAACGCGCAAGCCTTTTCCCACAGACGGCGCCAATTGTAAGGACACGATTATTTAACGGCCCAAGAATGACGTTGGGCTCGTACATAAAAGATCCTTCACAATATGATTTGTAGAGAGTGGGCTTAAAAAGCTTGCCTTTGGTCACGGAGCGATGGTCCGGGCCTGATTTTAGGGGGGCTTATGTAGAAAAAGGGTTCAGTTTGAACACCTAGGCCCTACAGCGTCATAACCTGAGGGGGTGAACTCCTCGGACTTGGTCCGAGGAGCATCAGGTTCTTCCCCCTCTTCTCTCTTGGCTTTCGTTTCCTTTTATACTCGTATTTCTTCCTCTCCTTTGGGTCCACGTGTAAGCTTTACCTTCGGGGAAAAGGACTTGTCCTATCCACCCATACCTCAAGTGGTTAGGAGTAGACGTAAATGTTGAATAGCATGGTCAAGAATAGGGGCCTGTCAGGCACAGAGCTCTCTACTACAGTATTGGCAGTCTTTTCACTTATCTTATCCGCGCATTAAATTCATCCTTGACAATAGGTCTCCTCAGATCAGGCCCTGGGCCTTGTTATAGAGCGGGCCTGGGCCATGAATTTTCTGGCCCACAAATGTTTTTCGAAAATGTTGTAACACTTGTTGTTATCACAACATTTTCATAATTTTTGAAATCTCGGTTTCATATAGATCAAATAAAAAAAATACTAAGTCCACAACATTTTTACATTAATTTCACAACAAATCATAAGTAAGTTACTATTAATGGATAAAAAAGTGATATTAGTTGTGGGTACATTTTAAAATCAATAACTATTTGCCAATTAGAATTTGTTATGAAAATATTATGGAGATAGGATATCTATAAAATAAATAATAATATATCAGATCGAAACTTACCACGACTGAAAATAAAGGTATTGTGAAAATATTGTAACATTTTATTGTGTTCTTAAACTTATTTATTGGTTTAGTCAAATTTGGTAAGCAAAAATTCACTGTTTCATGTGAATTTTTTTTTTTTTTTTTTTGGTTTTTTGTTTGTTGTTTTTTATTTAATGCATAGTTTAAAGTGGTTGTTCCAATTAAAAATCAATAACAATTTACCGCTTAGGATTTATTATGAAAATGTTGTAGATGTAGCATTATTCTAAAATAAAATTATAAAATATCATATCAAGGCCCACCATAGCTAAAATAAAGGTATTGAAAAAATATCATGACATTTATTGTGTTCTTGACTTTTTCCTTTTTAGCCAATTTGTTGAGAAAATCAATGACAATTTATTGTAATCAAAATAAATTTAAATTTATTTTGATTACAATAAATAAAATTTCCATTTCAATTTATAAAAAGCGCCAATGCACAAATAGTGATTCTTTGGTTTGTTCAATTGGCACGGTAGCTACAGTAGCTATGGTGAATTTTTTTTTGGTCATCGCTTTGTACTTTTTTCTTCTTTTAAATATTTATATGAGCTGTTATATATATTGTTATAATGATTCAATAAATTTCACAATATTTTCACAATTATTGAGATATCAATTTCTTATAGGTCGAAATAAAATAATAAAATATTAGACCGTGAAAATAAATAGTGTGAAAATGTTGTAACACCTGTTAGGTGAATGTGTAAAAGTTATGGCAAATCAATATGTACTGTTCATCACTTCATTGGTGTGCTTTTTTTTCTTTTTTTTTTTAGTCATCAGTTTGTGCTCTTTTTAAAAAAAAAAAAAAATTATATGAGCTTGCATATATATTGTTATACTGACACAACAAATTTCACAATATTTTCATAATTATTAAGATGTCAATTTCTTATAAGTTGAAATAATTAAAAAAATAAAATATGAGACTGTGACCAACCACAACTGAAAATAAATGTTTTATGAAAATGTTGTAACACTTGTTGTTATCACAATATTTTCTCAATTGTTGAGATCTTAGTTTCTTATAGATCAAATAAAAAAAAAATGCTAAGTCCACATCATTTTTGCATTAATTTCATAACAAATCATAGGTAAGTTACTATTGATGGATAAAAAAGTGATATTAGTTGTGGGTTCATTTTAAAATCAATAATTTCTTGTCAACTAGAATTTGTTATGAAAATATTATAGAGATTACATTTCTATAAAATAAATAATAATATATCAGGCCGAAACTTGCCATGGTTGAAAATAAAGGTATTATGAAAATACTGTGACATTTTGTGGTGTTGTTAAACTTCTTTTTTTGTTTAGTCATATTTGGTAAGTAAAAATTCGCTGTCTCATTCACAATTTTCTTTTGTTGGTTTTTTGTTTGTTGTTTTTTATTAAATGCATATTTTAAAGTGGTTGTCCCTATTAAAAATCAATAACAATTTACCACCTAAGATTTGTTGTGACAATGTTGTGGATGTAGCATTATTCTAAAATAAAATTATAAAATATCATATCAGGGCCCTCCATAGCTAAAATAAAGGTATTGAGAAAATATTGTGACATTTATTGTGTTCTTGACTTTTCTTTTTCAGCCAATTGGTTGAGCTGAAATTCATAGTTTTGTGGACAATTTTCTTGGGCTAACTTTTTTTTTTTTTGAACACATTGTTTAAATTTAAAAACACATAGTTTTACTAACAAAAAAATATCATGGAAAAAAATACTTTTCTCCTTTATGTTTGGGATAGTTTCATCTCTCAACTTTAAAATTGAATAATTTCCTTCTTTATATTTTGTACACAATTTTATAGTTCCTATTGTTACTCTCTTAGTTAAACACTAACAAAATCCTATGATTCATAGAATATTTCATTTTGCAATATCTAAAATTCTTTATTAAATTTTAATATCTCAAAAATTTTCATTGTGTATTTTGAGTTTTACGTGTTAGTCATACTTAGAAAGTAAAGATGGTAATGTATGGTATTCTATTTGTTACCTAGCGAACACTAATTTAGTAGTGGTTTAAATCTTCTAAATTTATAATTTTATTTAATTGAAACTTCAATGACGTATGTCTTTTATTATTTTGGTTTTTATTTTTTATTTTCTTTATTAAAAATTAAGTAAACTAAGCATCGTAGTTAGGCTCATAAATTAAAATGATAAAAAGGAAGTATGAATAACAAAATATTCATTGTAAATGGTTGTAGGTATTTAATTTGCTGAAGAGTTTCAATTGTAACATATATCATCATTTATTGCGAAAATTTGAATGTTGTGACAATGTTTTATCAAAACTTAGTTGTTAATTGTTGGAAGATGATAACATTTATATCATTTTTAGTAGATTTTTTTTTTTTTTTTGGTGAGTATATATTGTCTTTAATAAATAGGTTCTATGAAATGAAAAAGTATTTTGTATCAAATGATACTACGTCATCCGTATCAAAATCCAATAAACAAGAGACATGTGTGCAAAAATAACTATTTATTAACACATGTATTTCAATTGTTAGTGGGTTATTTTTTTTTGCTGACATGTCTTACATTTATTGGATTTTGATAATGCTAACATGGTATTATTTGATACCAAATATCTTTTCCTAAGAAATTATCATACTAAATAGATAATTATATGTTAAATAGCTATTTTAAATTTAAATACATGGTTTAATACTCCAAAAAAAAAAAAATTCTATCTAAATTTCCTCAACAGAAAATTTAAACAAATATTTCCATTGCCAAAGTTTCTGTACATTGATCCATGCATATCTCACAATTTTTTTGGACTTAGAAATCATAGAAATTGGATACATCACACAAGGTTGATTACCCAACTACCAATTTTGTAAGTGGCGATTTTGTATTGATTCTTCTCTCTATATCTCTCTTGAGTTGTAAATGAGTCAAGCCTAATTAATTTAAATTAGAATTGTTCATCTAATTTTATTTTGAATGCAAATTAATTTTTGAATTCATCAACAAATTAATTTTATGTTCAACCTCTTTTTTTTTTTGTTGAACAAATTTGAGCTTGTTCACATCTTTAAAGATTCTTATCTCATCACAAATCAATGATAATTAATAATTAAAGGTTAAAAGGTTATTTCTATCATTATAATTTGCATGAATCTCGATTTTCACCTCTAAACTTTAAATATATATATATATTTGTCCTTAGATCTATTGAAAATGTAATACTTTTTATCCTTATACTTTAAAAATATAATTTTTTCATCCCTAAAAATCTTGAAAATTTTTTAAACCTTTTTTTAAAAAAAAAAGCAGTATAATGCTCTCAATGGTATATGAATGAAAAACAATTTTTTTAAATGTTTAGGATCTTCATACAAACTTTAGTGATGAAAATAATATTTTATCCATAATTAAAAAATAGTTAAATTACATAATTTGAGTTAATTAGATAGAATTATTTATATTTATGAACTTATAAATATTAAATTCACCAAACTTATATTTTTAAAAATCATATATAATCACTAAAAATAAACAATTTATGTCATCAATAAATTATAAATAATAATTTGATATTTTATAAACTCATTTTTCAAACTTATACCATGACTTTTGAGCGGAGTTTGTGGTTTGCTTTTGTGTTAAAACCTCTTTTCTCTATCCCTTTTGTGTGTGTGTGTGTTTGTTTCTAGTGTGTGTGTGTGTGTGTATATATATATATCAAGTCTTATGCTAACAAACTTATTCATAAATACATTATTATGTTTGAGTTTTAACCTTGAGATTATCTCATATTAGTAAATAAATGAACATAAGCCTGTTGAGAAATAGTTTGGTTTATTTATATATAGTCCCATAAATAAGAAAAGATCATTCTAATATCAGAACAAGATTCTCTCAATTTCACTTTTTTATACTTAAAATCAAAACTTCCATTTAAAGATAACAAATAATAATGAAAAAAGTGAAATGAAATATCTAACAAATTCAATTTATATGTGAATTATTTACCTTGAAGCACAACTTTTCTCTTTCTTAAAAGACAGCAGTAGCACATTATACATGAAAAAGTTACAAGAGCAATGACAATTACAGTACCAATCCATATCCACTTGCTTTTTCCTACGGGTCATAAACAGCTTTGGTTAGTAATCATTTTAAAAATTCTCTCTAAAAAAAATTGTATATTATTGCATATCGGCAGTGTTCAAATAGAATAGTTAAGTTTGAGTAGGAACCGCTTACAATTAACTTGTTTGATACAGTTTGGAGAATTTGTATCGTTCATGTAGGACAAAAAACTAGTAAACATACCACTCTGAGAAGCCTTTGGCGTTATATTATTGGGATTCGTTGAATTTGAAAGCACTGGCGTTGTATTATTGGGATTCGCTAAATTTGAAGTTTCTGGCGTTATGATATAGAGACGTTCTGATCCTGTTGAATCTTCAGGAATGAAATTTGTCATATTTGTCCAAAATTTGCACCCTGTTGCATTTTCATATGGATAATAAAAAGCCACACAGCTACAGTTATTCCAGCAACTAACTTTACAGTCATTGATGGCAAGATTTGTGTCTGGAATACTATAATAGCGGGGATGAAAAAGATTGTCTACATCATTGAAACGACCACTTTTAAAATCAACTTTGTCACCAATATGCCTACAGTCTGACTGAAGATTTGCGACGTGAGTTGAACCCAGAACCCCACAAAAGTAAGTTACGGAAGATCTTCGATAATTGGGTTGGTTCGAATCAAAGTTTTGCTAGGTTGATGCAGTCCAAGATTGCAGATGTTGACTCAAGACTAAAAAGAATTGTGACAGAAAAGAATGATTTGGGTTTGAGAGGAAGCACTGGGGGAAGGATTGGAACCGAAAGATCAAGGGTGCCCACTACTCTGGTGAACAAAGACCATACTTCTGGCAGGGATGAGGACAAAATGACTATCATCAAGTTATTGATGAGTAGTGAATTAGTGATGCTAAACTCTCTGTGATTCCCATAGTTGGTATGGGAGGTTTGGGTAAGACAACTCTTGCCCAACTAATGTACAATGATGATGATGTCAACAGTTATTTAGATTTGAAAGCATGGGTTTGTGTTTCTGAAGAGTTTCACATTGTAAGGTTGACAAAAGTAATTCTACAATCTATCACTTTTGAGCACTGTGATGATATTGATTTAAACTTAATACAAGTCAAATTGCTGTCGAGCATGGCAAGTGCTAATTTCAATGGAAGTAAATACTAAAAGAGAATGTTGCTGGTGAGGTTCTGGCTTTCTATGCAATGATTGAATGAGGAACCAAATTGCAATAGGCTGTTATGGTGGGATGGCTTAGTTGAAGTCCATAGTCCTTTATCAGAAAATTTGCGAAGGCATGTCCTTTGTATTAAGAAAGGCGAAGTGGCTACACTTGTACTTAACAGTAGCAGGTTTGCAGTCTTTGTTACGAAAAGCAAATACCAAGCTGGGAGATACAAGCTGTTAAGAAAGACTTTGCTTAATGTAGTATGTTCGCGATTTTCCAAGCTCTCAGCTTGCTAACTCTTTAGTTTCCTGTTTGATGCACATAGCCTGGTCTTCTTCTTATGCAACCTTTATGTTAAACTTCGTATGTACTGATGACAATTTTCAAGCTTGACAGTTTAAGAGATATAGTTCAGGATGCTGTTGACTTATCACCATTTTGACTAACGGGTTGAAAATTGTTGTTGACACTTTACTTTCAGCCATCAATGAATCCTGGCATAAAGAACAATCTGGACAGTATTGCACATTGTGCTCGAAATCATAGCTTTAAGATATACCACTATGGTGAATACTAAAGTATACTAGCTAGTAAGACCATCATTTTGTCTCTTTTGGAATTTTTCTTGATAGTGAGAGCACAGAAATTTTGGCTTTGATTTGTAGTTTATCTTTTCATTTAAAAAAGAAATAAAAAGAAATATCTGTACTTTAACTCAATTTCATTTCAAATTTTCAGATGCTTTATGATTGAAGGTTGGATGCAAATTGGGCCAGTGATCCAGCATTGGATTGACTTATTGGATTCTTTCAAAGATGGTCACATTAGCTAAATTCTGGCATCAGGTAGTAAAAACTTTTGTCTTGGTTTCTTATCTTTGTTACGTGTGAAGGTCAACTGAAATACAAAAGCTAATAAGGAAGACACGTTGACTGACTTATGCTATTTAGGAGGGACTTTGTTGCAAATATTGAATGAAACGAAACAGCCTTTTGTAAGAATACATCTTCCAACAGAAGGTATAATATTGAAAACGGCACTCTAGAACCTGAATTTATATCTTGCTAGCATTCAATGTGTTTCAAAACAAACACTAATTATAGGATAGACATGAAATTTAGATAGAAATGGGAAACTATAAACTCATATTTCTGTTTGTTTGATCTGGATTTAAGTTAATTTTAGTATGACAAGATGGTTCACCTGATTGTGTTTCAGTGGGAACAACCTTTAATTTTAGTAAAAATTCATTGCTGATGATAGATCCGGTATATTGCTTTGAAGTATACCTTATTAGCTGATTGTTCATTCTTTCTTTTTCCTTTTCTTCTCCATTTTGTTTTTCCATGTTTCTCTCTACTGTCCGTTTTATGGTTTGCTGAGCTTAAAAATTGAGGAAAGAAAATATTCAGGTCTGAGAGAGCAAACACCTAATCGAATTTTCATTTGTGTTCATGTAAATAAATATATCAGTGCTCCTTTCTCTGATCTTTTTTATCTTTCAAAACAGACGCAAGTTAGAGAAAGTACTAGAAATTTGTGATGAATTCTTTCATTTTCGAAGTTGTCTTAAGATTAGTGTATGCTAAGGTACCTTCATTTCCATTAATATAGAACAAAAAAACCAAGGTGTTGGTTGTCACTGAATTTTTATTTGTAAATTTTCAGGCAAATTTTACATTGGTTTTGTTATCTATGGGAGGCTAACCAGTTATTGTAGATATTCTAAACCATTGAAAACATGGAAATGGCGAGCACTTCCACTCATTTTGCAAGTCTGGTAATTACAAATATATTTTCTTACCTTCATTTCATTATGTGCCACTGCTTTATTTGTTCTGTATATTCTACTTTGGTCTTCGAAGATAGTATAGTGCCTCCGCTCCCTTGATGACTGATCGGATCTTGAATTTCTCAACAGGCATCTGCAATTCCTATAAGAAGCTTTTGGAAGCAAACACCATAATGCCAAAATCCTTTGTGTCTTTGAGGAAGGTTTCTGTCTTTGAGAACCTTGGTCTGTTCAAGGTCATTTGTTGATCATCAAAGAATGCAACTAACAGTGCATGAAATTGATTTCGACTCTACTGAGGTCTGGATCCAAATCCATGGCTTGCCTTTGGACGAGGTGTAGAAGTGGGTATGGACTCTGAAGTTTCCATGATTTGTACAGAAGCTTATGAGTCCTTTTGTGGCTTCAAATAGGCAATGGGGATTTTCCGAAAGGAGTCTATCGGAATGGCGATCCCCATCACGAATAACTACCGAAGATGGGGCGGCACAGTCACAAAGTGTGAAATTGGCGGGAAAGAAACCTGAAGATAAATGGGCCGAGAACTGAATATAAGTGATGGATTGAGCCTGCTTCAAAAAAACCTTTAAATTTGGCCCAACCAAAGCTTATGGTAGCCCTCAACAGCTTCGGGGAATCGGGGCCTTATTTTAACATATGGTAGACAATTATGTATTTCTATATACTACCATTATACCTTGTGTAATATATTAGAAGAGATTGTACTATTTGACTTATAAAAAATAAAAAAACAAGTCTTTATACCTTGTATAAAATATTAATTGGCTTTTGAAAGTTCTAAAATTCTCTGGACATAATTATAAAGCTGATTTGGCTAGTTGCAATTATTTCTCTAATAGCAAGTGTTGATTTAATCATACTGTTTAGAAGATCTGTTATATAATTTTGTTGTATAGAGATATTAACCAGTGGTCGCTGTTATTTTGTTGTGGTAGCCCTCAACTTGGTAATATTTATTTAGTTTTCCAGTAACTGTGTATGACATTTCAGTCTGATTTTTAGGGACTGGCCTCTTGTTGTTGCTTCTTTTGAGAAAGATATAGCACTCAATGTATTTACTTTCACATTAATGATTATAGGGCTTGCTCTTCAGTCTTTTTTTTTTTTTTTTTGGAAGGGACTTGCTCTTCTGTCTTTGTATAAGGTTTCAAACTCTTTTGCTACTTCAATTTGAATAGGTGTAGGAAAATGGAGCCTATCAGCAACTTTTTTCTCTCACCTAGGACCATGCCTCTACCATCTATGGTTAATTATCAATGAACTACATAATATTAATATGTTGCACCTTGGGGTGCTAGTCTTTGGTATTGAGCTCTCCACACAACGATCTTTAATTATTTTTTTTATTATAAAAACTATTTTAAAAGATTCCCCAAAAAACCCAAAAAAGTCAAGTTTGGGAATATATTCATTGATAAAAATTCGGGTAGAAATCAAGTATAGGCGCTTAACGGGTATCAAGATTCAGGTATACATGGCTAAAAGTTTTAGGTCGGGTTCAAGTATTCCCATGGCAAATGGTCAAGTTGGGTTGAGTTCTATGGAGCACAAAAAGTATATATTTTGAGTTTACACACTTCAGATGTAAAGTTTACTAATCATATGAACTTTTGGACATTTCTTTTACTTTTCTTTGTTTTGTGCTAGTTAGACTTAGCGTTAGTAACTTAGTCATAGTATTTAATTTTACTACTTTGTATTTAACTTAGTATTAGACTTTTAGTAGTGTAGACGTATAGTTGTAAATGCTTTTCCTTTTTGTATTTTTTTTTTCTTTTAATTAACTTATTTTTAAATAAATGGAGGAGTGGCCCCTGCCATTGGCAGTTATTAAATGGCTAGGTAGTGTCAGTACAGTGCTTTGTTTTTTTATGTCTATGCACCTAGCACTTTGTCATGTAGGGGGAAAACGGTTTAAAAAACAGGTTGAGTCGGGTTAGGTTGACCTGCAAAAAAAAAACAAGCAAGCCACGGGTTGGCCCTTTTTTATACGAGGCAAAAAACTTGAGCTCGGGTCGGGTCAGCAAATTTCTGCCTGTTTTGCCATGTCTAATCAAAACTTTGTCCATGGCCAACCTTGACTGTACAAAGCTCTTGAATCCTTTTGGGTTTAGATTTTAACTATTTGGAAAGTGGCTTCCAACAATGGGAATTTCAATAGTGTCATTTGCTATCACAAGGAACCATGGAAGATAAGGCAAAAATGGTCTTGCAGTACTAGGAAAGATGGGGCTGTAGAGCAAGAAACAATGGTCGTTGTTACAACTTACAAGTGAGAAGATTCAACAAGAAAGAAACCTGGAGAGAAATGGGCCAAGAACAAGGGAAAGGACCAACTATAAGTAGTGGATCAAGCTTTCTTGAAAGAACTTTTAAGTTTGGCCCAACAAAACTTTTGGAAGCTTTCATTAGTTTTGTATCAGAAAATAACTTTTTTTTTTTCAGAAGAGAGTCAGATGATAACTTGATTAAAGTTATTTTAGATGTTAATGAATAATATCAATCATGTGCGATGTGTCCCAATCCAACAAAAAACATTTGGGTTTTTAATGGACTTATGAGCATTGTGCAATGTTTTTCTGGATTTTCGTACTAGAGTATATTTAGTCCTCATAAGGTCTCTGAGAGGTTCAATAAGAGAACCTAAATCCTTCTCTCTCTCCCTATATATTTTCTCAGCAACCAAACATGACTAATGCTAATTTTTGTGTGCAGGGCATAACATGGGCTAGAAGTCATTTTTTTACTTGGTCCAACTCCAAATATTGGATATTGGGCTTTTGCTTAATTGCCAAGGGGTTTGGTCATGTCCCTCATATTTTGTCTTTCAATCAGTCATGCCAATATCCCTAACCCCAATAAAACTCATACACATACATACCTCAACAAACTCACCAACAAAAAGAACACCTTCCAAGAGCCCTAACACTGTGTTTGGTTGGGGTGAAAATAGGGAGAATGGAAAATAAAGGGAGGAAAATAGGGTGGAAGACAGTGTTTTCCACTGTTTGGCAAAAGAAGGAAAATGGAGAGGAAGGAAAACCCAGGAGAAAGTTTTCTCTCCCGGGCCCACAATTTTCATCCTCCCAAATCGGGAGGAAAAGGCTGGAGAGAAAAGTGCTCTCATGACACTTTTACACAAATACCCCGTTCTGGAATCAAGTAAAAAAAAAAGGGAGAGAGCGCTGGAGAAAAAAAAAAAAAAAAGAGAGAAATTAGAGTTGCGCCTGCTAGTGCTAGAATGTTCTTGAATGAGGAAGAAAAAGAAAATAAAAGAAGGGGGATAGAGATAAGGACAACATGTGTGGAGGAGAAAAAGAAGAAAAAAAAAACGTATGGATGAAATGAAGGCTGAGAAAGGAGAAATAATATAATGAATTAAAAATTCTAATTGAGAAATATTACCATAATATTTTCACAATAAATTTTAAGTAATAGATTGTTATTAGTTAATATTGGTGAGTAAAAAAATAATTTCAGTGGTGGATTCAAATTAGAACTAGTAACATCTTTTGACATAAATTTTGTTGTGAAAGTATTGCGAAAAATGTTGTGGACGTAATACTTCTCATTGAAAAATATAATTGTTGGTAAATTTTATATTATTTAATGAGTACAAATAAATCTATTTTTTACCTATTATGTAACAATGGTATAATAGTCAATTTATATAAACTACATTTTCTATCCTCCCACTTTTCTTTTCAACCAAACAAAAGAGTTTTCCACTCTCCTACTTTTCCATCCCTCCAACCAAACACACACGAGGGAAAACTAAATATTTTTTATCCTCCCACTTTTCCATCCTTCCACTAATTTTCCATCCTCCCATTTTCACTCCTCCAACCAAACAGACCCTAAAGTATAGTATCTAGCTAAGATACCAAGGTCACACAAACTATAGTATCTAGCTAAGTAATCACTGGGTAATCACATGTCACAGTCCAAGGGTAAAAACATAAAGAACTCACAGTTTACATGAAATCAAAACACAATTCAATTTCTAGTAGTTTCACAAAAATCTTTGAAATATCCAAAATATTCACAAAGTTCTCAAAGCCTTCAAACTCAATTCTTGTCAAGAAGATTTTGTATCAATTTTCCCAAATATCAAAGCATCTTTAATTTTGCAAATAATGCAATAAGAAATAAAATTCATTCTCAAGAATTTAATCAAAGATGCTAATCTTTTCCATGCTAACAAATCATGCATTTCCCCATATGCATTGCCAAATATGATGCCATTTTCACAAATAATCACATATATTAAAGTTACTACATAAAGCTTTCTAAGGAAACATAGTTTCCATAAACAATTTCCCAAAAGTGTGTTTAACCCAAAAAAAAAAAAAAAAAAAAAAAAAAAAAAACAATGTTTTATGCAACATGGTTATTTTCCAAAAATCCCATTAAAAAGCTACTTACCTCAGAAGGCCAACCAATTTTACCTCAACTGGGCATCACAAAATCAACTGACCCAGTCACTAGGTCCATCACCATGAATATCGGAACCTAGAAACATAATGATCAAACCTATCAATAACAAGGCCTTTCACAAAGTACCATCACACTTATCTCCATAAATCGTAATGATACCCTAAAATCAAACCAAAGACCCTAAAGTCTAGCTTGCCGATCCTAAGATAAGCACCCTTCCCAAGCAAGAACCAAACAAGCATTCAAGAAACTCATAGTGTTGACACAACCAAAATATTTTAAATTCATTACCGCAATAATGTGCATCATAAGATAATACAGCATACTCATGAATCTCTTTGGATGCTAAATAATATATTTAAGCTAAGATAAGATTAACAAAGGTTTGCGATTAATTCCACAATTTCTCAGCATTTTAGTCTTATTTTCAGATTCAGTACATAACAGGGTAGCCATTTTGTAAAAAATTTTTGGTCTATGAAAAGTTATCCGATTAACTTGAAATTAAATAGGGATAAACCTTTATGTGTCTAGTATGTACCACCACCAAAAATTCAGCTCAAAATGATTTTTCTATAATTTATTAAAACTCATGTATTGTAGCTAACTCAAATCTGCCAGGGACATATTTACAATTCCAAAATAAAATTACTATAATCTTAATACTATGCCAAAAACTTTCATACTTGATTAACCTCAAAGATACATGTTTTAGCACATGAAGATAACTATGAATGCAACCAACAATCTCATATAATAGTCATCACAACACGAGTCAAGAAATTCAATCCCATAACTCATATAGGCAATTTATCAAACACAAGGCACGCGACAAGCAAATGCCCACATTCACATATGTCAAAGTCACTCAAATGCAAAGGAAACACACTTTAAAATCAACTCACATCAACATATGCAACAAGAAGACCCATATAGTTGATCTAGCAAACCAACCCTCAAGTATCCGTTAGAAAACTAATCAACCAAAACCTTTTATCAAAGAAAAAAACTCTCAAATGATATGAAATTTTCAGATTTTAACCAAACCATTGCTACCCAAATCATCTTAACCCTCAAATCTTCCATTATTCACCAAAACCCATCAAGTATTCACCATAATAATCATTAAATAGCAAAACCCAGAGGATCTCATAGAAGAAATTGAGATAAAAGCTTAGATTTTTACCTTGGGTTTAATCCACTTCAAAATCTCATGGAGTTTTAGCCACTAGAAGACCAATGGATACATAATCCTCCCTAACAAGGAGGTCTCGACTAGAGAGAGAGAAGGAAATGAGGAAAGAGATATGGTAGCTTGGATGTTCGGTCATCATTGGTTAAGAACTTGTCTGCCTAATCACATTGATTAACCACTTAAATCATTAAGAAGCATAATGGCTAACCAATTAATGATATTTACGTGTGCACGAGGGGTATAAACTACTGTCTGCCTGGAAGGCAGGCATGTGGACTAAGTATAATGGCTATTGCCTTTTCTTGTCCTTCGTTATATTATATAATTTAATTAAATTTAGGAAGATTCCATTGTGATTTTTGAATTTAAAAGTAATTGAATGTGAGTTGGAGAACTGGTTACAGGAGACATTGCTGAGATAGTGAGTTGGAGAGCTGGTTCAATGTATGTCAACACCACCCATGTCTTGCATATTTTATAGATTATTTTGCAACATATGGTATATATGATTATCTTATGGGAAAATATTCCTGTGATTTTAGATTTTATTTAATGAATTGGAGAACTGGTGAGAGGGAGACATTGCAAAAACATTGCTGAGTGTGTGTTTATATCCAGATCCAGATCCCAATCTCAATCATGTTATGACTGATTGATAATCCAGGAGGATGAGATTCCTCATGTCCCCCTAACCTCAAAAAATATATATAGAAGGAATGCCACTAGAACACACCCTTTCATTTCCGAATTCAATGATCAAAATAGCAGATTGAGAGATCTTGAAGCAACCTCTTCATCATTAACGTCAATATGCCAGAAGCTAAATGGCCTTCAAGATCTGCATGATTGTGTTGATAAATTGCTTCTATTGCCGTTCACACAAGCCTTTGCCCAAAAGCAATGTGAGAAATTGGTTAATGAGATGTTGGATGGATCTCTCAGGCTCTTGGATATTTGTGATATGGCAAGAGATGCCTTGTTGCAAACAAAGGAATGCACACGTGAACTCCAATCAACTCTGCGCAGAAGACCAGGCAATAAAATGGAGATCTCTGGGGAGGTTGAGAAATACTTGGCCTCAAGGAAGGGAGTAAAAAAGGAAATGAAGGTCTTAAAGGGCATGAAAAATAAATTTAATTACAAGAATACTGAAGATATTCTCATTATTAGCCTGTTAAAAGACCTAGAAGCTGCAACTCTAACTGGCTTTGACTCCCTGTTGACTTATATTGCTAAATCGAAGTTGCAATCAAAGTCAAGCAGCTGGTCTTTGGTTTCCAAGCTAGTTCACCACAAAAGAGTGGCATGTGAGTGTGAAGAAACAGATGCAAATGAGTTTGAGATGGTAGATGAAGCATTGCAATCTCTCATCAGTCACAAGCCAAGCAAATCTGATTACTCTTTGGTTATTGATAATGTACAGACCTGGCTCGGGAAGTTGGAATTGAACATTCAAGATCTTGAAGAAGTTTTTGAATGCCTTTCTCGGAGTATTGTCAAGACTAGAGTTTCCCTTCTGAACATCCTCAACCACTAGCCCAAATATTGTCAAGGGCATTCATTTTTGTCTGTAAACAATTACAAAATCATATAGCTAATATACATGTACATGAATTAGACAAATATAATTTCACTTCTAATTCTAACCATTCATTGGCTTAAAAAAATTTCTCGCTTATTTCTTGCTGCTTATCTCTCTTCATTGATCATCAATTTTTTGTATAAGATTTCTTGCTCTGCTTGCACGATTACACATAAATAATAGCATGGTCACCTGAAAGTTACATGAAAGTATATAAAAGCGGCAGTTTAGCAAAAGAATATTAAATTCTTCCGAATTTTAAGACCAAATCAAGAAAAAAGAAAAGTCTGAAAGAAATTGATACGTATATTTACAATTCAGAACCTACAAGAAGCAAAGAGTATAAGGTACTGTCTGTTTTAAGTACAAAAGAAGACTGTTATAACTTATAACTAAACATCAAAATTCACAGGGTACAAAAACCAGCAAGTTCACAAAGAACATAAATACATCATTAAATTATTAACTCTTAACTCCCCTGAAACCAAAAAGCCGAACCTAGTCCCCCTTTTATTATGACATGAGAAAGGGATGTCTCAATGAGCTCTAGCCTGACCCTCCTTAATCTCTTTAATATCTTTTTTAATACAATTTAGGCGAGGTAGAATCTGATGAAAGCAAGGTAGAATCTGCTGCAGGAGATCCATTATATCAGATAATGTAGGTTGAGCATCACCGGATTTATGCTGTCTGGACTCAGCAGCATAGCTTCTGCAATCTCATCAATATCTCAATCTAAGTCATCATCGGAATCACAGACAATGTGGTTTGAACGTTTTACATGAGATGAACTGAGCTGAAGTGTACTACTCCCAGTAGCAGATAAGGGCTTTGCCAGAGCAGCCTGAGAACTAGATATAGATGGTTTGGACTTAGCAGCAACAACATCAGCAACCACATCAATCTCTTGATTTAAGTCATCATCGGAATCAGAAACAGATTGCCTTGCACGTTTAGATAAGGGTTTGCTTGAGCAGCCTGAGCACCAGATGTAGATGGTCAGGACTTAGCAGCAATAGCATTAGCAACCTCATCAATTTCTCGGTCCAAGTCATCATCGGATTCAAAATCACTTATACTCTGTTATGGAAGTTTGAGTAAAACTCATGTACAAGGTTCGTGGGAGGTGCTGGAAAACCAGAGGTCAATGAAATCCATTCACGAGACTTGAAAACATGAGGAATACAAGTGAATTGGAGTTCAGACAAGGTGACATCCCGTTCCAGATAAAGGCGACGTTTGGAAAAGATACCATGGTATGAGGTTTGGGCATCGAGATTATGGAAACGATATTCATCAAAGTCATTGGATGCAGATTCATTATGCCTACGACGAGGGGCCATAATGCACCTGTGATCAGTCAATGTCATATAACATAAGCTTAGATGTGATGATTAGACTCTAAGCTCAAAGCACGTTAGTTTAACATTTTTGCAAATACTTGTATATTACCTGATTTTGTAGATTACCTGATTTAGGATTCTGGCAAGTGAGGTCATGCATTCGTGGTTTATTCTTCCAAGATTAGTCCAAAAGGACACTGCCTTGGTGAGTTTCATGTCATCAAAACATATATATTACCAAAAGTGGGAACAAATGAATGCAACATTAATGCTTGAAAAACATCCCACATTCAAGAATAAAATACTTTCTAAGTACAAATTGCAAGACCCATTATAACCTTTCTATCAAAAAATATATAAAAATTGCAAAACCCATAACAGAAAGCCTACGGTTTGAGTTTAGAATGAAAGAAATTGGAAGTACTGAAACATTCTAAACCCCCTATAGTCTTAGAAAAGAAAACAAAGGAGAGAATGTAGGATTACCTAATGATAACGAGTGAAAAGTCGAAGCAGCAGAGAGGGTATTGGAGATTTCGCAAGGTTCTCTATACGAACGAAAGCGTAATGAAAAGGAAGAAGAGCCATTTTAAGCTTGGCAAAAATCCTTTATATTCACTCGAGCGAGTTGAGATTAGATAGACTACTTTCTATTTTTAGAAAGCCTTGATAAACTACTTATGACTTGCATGTCTTTTTTTATTACCTTATGACTTGCATGTTTTATAGATTATTTTTGCACCATATTGTATAAGATATAGTATGATTAATATCACATGGAAATCATGCTGTGACTTATAATTTAAAAGCAATCTCTACCAAAAAAAAAAATTAAAGGCAATCGTAATCATGTCATCTTGAAAAACCACTTTATCATGGACATCATCAATATGCCAAAAACTAATTGTCTTTCAAGATTTGCATTATTGTGTTGATAAATTGCTCCTATTCTATTGCCCTTCACACAAGCCTTAGGTCAAGAGCAGCACAAGAAATGGTTATAAGATGTTATAAGATTATAAAGTTTAGGCAAAATAAGTTATAATTAAGCCTGAATTCTAAAATGGTCATGTGTTGACACTATTGTTTTTTGGTATTTATAAGTTAAAAGTTTGAGACTTTGAAATTTTGGTGCTACTATGCTTTTGTCACGCTCCACTTAAACTTTTGAGGTTTTATTTATTACTTTTTTTTTTTTGCTGAATAAATACTTTATTGCTCAACCCAAAACAGGGAAAATACAAAAAGGTTAGGGCTTAGATCCATATCTATCTAAAGCTTTCACCACAGATAAAGGTAGAATGGAGATGGGAACTGGCCCAAACCAAGATACAAAAACAGTCCATTGGGCAGGAAGATAAGTAAGAACATTGCCCTCTACATTTACAAAAGGGAAAGAAACATTTACTAAAGATTTAGCTAAATACAAAATATAATCATATATAAGTTTGATACTCCACTTAGGGATAAAATCTACATTCTTCAAAGGATAATAACATTTAGAGGATCACCTTCCAATTTATTTATTTATTACTAATTGAAAAAAGTTAGAAGAATATTAAAAATAGCATAGAACATAATGTTGAGTGGCTAAGATGGAGTAGCTATATAGTTTTTTTTTTTTTTTTTTTTAATTTATAAAAAAAATAGTATTTTTGTTTGTGAGTTTGTTTCTTTTAAAATAAATTATATATTTGATAATGCTAATAGGTTTTTTTTTAATTAAAAAAGAATATTGGACATATGCTATGAGATAACAAATATGATATTTATTTGATTTATAGATTATGGGGAAAGCTAATATTTGACTTTTTCAGTTAAAAATATTGTCAAAACTAAATTTTAAAGGAGGAAAAAAAAGATGATTTTTTAATGGATTAAAGGAAATTGTTGTGAAATTTAATGCAAAATCAATTATAAATGATTTTAAAGATTTAAAAATAATAATTTGAGTTCCATTTTGATAAATGATTGAGTGAAAATGTATTTAAAAACAATTATTTTTTTGTATTCATATTGATATTGAGTTTTCCCTAAATAATATTGATATTGAGATAAACAACTTGGTTCATTGGTTCATTTATAGGCTATAGTCCTTGCCACTATTTGGAAATACACATGTAAATGAATTTCATATTGAGATAATACACAAAGTTATCTTAAGTCAAAGTTAATATTTAATACACTAAACTCCTAGAAAGCATATGCGTGTCAACATTTCCATAAATAGCAAGAAAAAGTGAACGGCGCTATAATAAGAAGTTTTTGTCAAAAGAAAAGAAAAGAAAAGAAAAAAAAAAAACCCAAAAATTAAAGTGCCCACATAGCTCTATATGTTACCAATGGAAAAAGGTATTTTGTATCAAATGATACCATGTCATTTGTATCAAAATTCAATAAATGGTGTAAAAATAACTATCCACTAACACATGTCTTTCAATTATTAGTAAGTTAGTTATTTTTTATTAACATGTCTCACCAAGGTTTTGAAACCCGGACCGGACCAGAAAAACCTCAAACCGATCATTTTTGCTGTTCTTTTAGCCTCAAGAACCGTTCTATGAGCAAAAAACAGGGACATGTGCGAACTACGGTCGGACCTCACGGCTCTGAGAACCGTGATCAGACCGGTTCTCACGATTCCCTACTTCCCATTGAATTTGAACCAAAAAAAAAAAAAAAACACAGAAAAGGAGAAAAGGAAGAAGACGACAATGAAGAAGGGGTGGCGCCATGAAGCAACCCATTGAATCTGAACCTAAAATTAAAAAATTAAAAAAAATTAAAAAAAAAAACACAGAAAAGGAGAAAAGGAAAGACGACGACGAAGCAAGAATGGCACCATAAAGCAACTGCTCCTTCTTCTTCTGCTTCTCCTTTCTTTCTTTTTCTTCATCTTCTGCTTCTTCTTTTTTTTTCTTCTTCTTCTTCTCTGTCCGTCTCCCTCTCTCTCTTCTTTGCTGAAACTTTGTTAAGTATGTGGTCTGATTTCTCACTTTCCCTTTCTTTGTATGTGTTATGACTTGACTACACTGACACGGACACTTGAAAGCTACCTAGTATTGGAAGTATTGAAAACTTCCTAAGCTCTCCACGTGTCTACAGTACACTACTTGCTGCCCAGCCTTGGAAATAATGAAAGCTTTTAAATTTTGAAGTTCACGAACACTTGCTGCCTGGCTTCATTGTGTTCATGTTTTGGTTAAGTGTGCTGCACTGTTTCGCTGACAACACCACTACCCACTTGACCCCGTGAACCCAATGAAGTAATTAGAGTGATTTGACTATTCAAATGTTTTTAAACTTTATTATCCGCCAGTGTTGATACCAGCTTGTATCTTTTTTTTTTTTTTTTTAATAATATATGTCACTTTTAAAAAAATTTATTTAAGGTGGGTGGTTGCCCTTCTAATTTTTATATTATAATAATTATTATTAATTATTATCATCATAAGTTTAACTAATCCACATATAAATAAAGAAAAAAACATTATATTTTTGTTTGTAAAAGTTATAATATGAAAAATACATTTGAAAAAAATAAATCTTTATATTTAGAATTTAGTTGGACTATTTTAGTTATTTTTTTTATTTGTACTAATTTAATATATTTATTTATATTTTAAATAATTATTAAATTAATTATGACGTCATCACAGTTCGACCTCGGTTCGATCTCGGTCTAACCCCAAAAACCTTGAACCTCTTCATTTTACGGTTCATTAAACGGTCCGAGTCTGAAAATCTTGTGTCTCACACATATTCGATTTTGATACTGCTGGCATGGTATCATCTGATACTAAATACCTGGACAGTGGCCTCCTTCCAAAACCAACAAAAGAAAAGAAGAAAAAAAAACTCTTTTTATTTACAATACAATTATAAAATAAAATAAAAAAACAATTATAAAAAAAATATCCTTCAAAAAAAAAAAATCTCTGCTAAGAAAAAAGTAATGACTAATGAATTATAAGTTAGCAAAGAGTGAATAATCATTCATGAAGGCTGAAGAAGATTTGGCAAACCACTGTCGTGATGCATTTTTTTTAGGCCATAACCAACAATATCAACATGCTTCGTATGACATTTTGGTTATATTTAATTTGAGATCCAAATTTTAAAGTTTGGAACTTCAAGATTTGGACATGTTGGCATGTTGCCTAGCTCAGCCTAAAAGATTATTATTATTATTTTATTGTTTTACCATCAATAAGATGATTTTTTATAATTGGGCATCACTATTGATTAGAATTTACAAACTTGAAAAAATACTATTTGAAGAGGATAAAATATAGCCTGACGGGCTTGTTGTAATGGGCCTGACGGATCTGAATCTTTGGGCCGATTTGGAGATGGTCCACCACTCGTTAAAGCCCATCGCTGATGGATACAGTAAGGGCCCTTAATCTAAGGTCTCTATTGCTTACTTTAGAATCACCCTAGAATCTCAAAATGGAAATCCTAGCACAAGGGGGATTCTAGAAGATATGCACACTAAAAGAAGATCTCCTCTACAAGGAAAGACCTTGCTCGCCACGCTCGGAAATATTCAAGTAGAGTTCTATAAGGAAAAGACTTCCATACCAAGGAGGAGTAGCCGATCATCTACTACTATAAAAACCCCAATACTCTCGCAAGTGAATGTACGCATAATTTACCCTCTCTAGCACTCTAGAGCTGTGAGAACAATTCTAACTTGACCTTCGGAGGGTATTTGGCCGGCACCACACCGGTGCTCTCTGAGGTCGTCTATCATTTTGTTGTGCAAGTCTACTTTAAGTTGCGAGTGCTGTGTGACCTATTGGTGATATTTTCGGCATCATCAGTTGGCGGCGTCTATGGGAACAATGTAGCACATTATCGCTTCCCAGACAAAAGAGTGACATGGTACTCACTCGCTCAATGGCGACCACTAACGACGTTCAAGAAGAAGAAGCCCTCACGATTGCACTTGAGAAGCAGGTCAGGACGCTCGTCGCAGCCGTGAAGCGCCTCACCAAACAAAACCGCGACCTGGAAGAGCAGCTGAACCAGAAAAATGTGGCACCCAATAACCAAGGAATGGATCAAGAAGGAACCAGTGCTGAAAGGAGGAATCAAGAGGGACCACAGGCTAGCAACGCCCCAAGTAGACCAGAGCGACGGGACGCGAGCCTTCCCTTTCTCGCAGATACGGCTCCACTATCTATCATCGCGGAGATGCAGGCGATAAAGGAACATATGGAAGTAATGATGAACGCTCTCAAGGGACGAGTGTCCAGCGACCTTAACGACCTTGTCAACCGGACTGACTCACCATTTACCACCATCGTCAACTCCTTCCCCCTGCCGAGTAAGTTCGGCATGCCACATATGGATAGTTATGACGGGGTCAAGGACCCTCTAGACCACTTAGAGACCTTTAAGACCTTGATGCACCTTCAAGGAGTGGCAGACGCAATTATGTGCAAGGCCTTCCCTACAACCTTAAAGGGTGCGGCAAGGATTTAGTTCAGTAGGCTAGCACCCAACTCCATCAGCACCTTCAAGGAGCTAAGCGCTTAATTTACTACTCACTTCATCGGAGGACATCGGTATAAGAAGTCTACAGCCTGCTTAATGAATATCAAGCAGTGAGAGGAGGAAACATTAAGGGCCTACATATCCCACTTCAATAAGGAGGCGCTCTCGATTGACGAAGCCGACAACAAGATACTTGTAACGGCATTCACGAATGGGTTGAAGGGGGGTAAGTTTTTGTTCTCCCTGTACAAAAATGACCCGAAGACCATGTCAAAAGTGCTTTACAGGGCCACCAAATATATGAACGTTGAAGACGCGCTGTTGGCCTGGGAAGAGAGGCCTAAGAAAAGAGAAAGGCAAGAAGACACCTGACAGGACCCGGGCCGGAAGAAAGGAAGGGTGGGAGATCGAAGGGAGGAGAGACGCCCTAAGCCCATGGGGGGAACGTTCATAAGTTTCCCCCCATTAACCGCCCCAATAGATCAAGTCCTAATGCAAATTAAGGACGAAGGGGCCCTAACGTTCCCTAGAAAACTGAAGAGTGATCCCAACAAACGATCTAGGGATAAATATTGCCGCTTCCACCGTGACCATGGTCATGACACAGCCGATTGCTACGACTTGAAGCAGCAGATTGAAGCCCTTATCAGACAAGGAAAGCTGCAAAAGTTCGTCAGTAAGGAGAGAACAGATCCACCCCCACAAGAACAGCTTCTTCGACGAGAGAACGAGTGACCAAGACCCCCCATAAGGGACAAAAGGATGATAGTTGGAGGAACAGTTGCAGCCAGGTCTTCAAAAAAGGCTCGCAAAACTTACCTCAGGATGGTACAGAGTGTTCAACTGATGGGCACCGTGCCGAAGATAGCAAGAAAAGAAGGCCCCATTATCGGGTTCTTAGAAGAAGATACGTGACGCCTACACCATCCACATGACGATGCACTCTTCGTCAGTATGAGGGCAGGAGACTACAACATACACCGGGTGTTGGTCAACAACGGCAGCTTAGCAGATATCTTATATTATCAGACGTTCCAGCAAATGAGGATTGATAAGGAGCAATTAATTCCGACGAACGCCCCGCTTGTTGGTTTCTAAGGTAGTCGAGTGTTCCCTTTGGGCGCGGTCACATTATCCGTGACGGTAGGCGATTACTCCCAGCAAATCACCAAGGACATAACATTCTTAGTGGTCGATTGCTCGTCTGCCTACAACGCTATCCTCGGACGACCTACGCTCAACTCGTGGAAGGCGGTAACCTCAACTTACCACCTGATGATCAAATTTCCTACAGATTATGGAGTGGGAGAACTGTGCGGAAGTCAAATGGCCGCACGAGAATGCTGTAGTCATGATGGAGATGGAAGACCAGGTCTAGGCCCTAAACATAGAAGAGCACCGAACGGTGATGGAACCAATAGAGAAACTAGAGGAGATAACTCTTGACAGCTCAAATCCTGACCGAACAACCAAGATCGAAACGCTCGCTAACCCCGCAATCCGTCAAGAGCTCATAACTTTCTTGAGGAGCAATCAAGACGTGTTCGCCTAGAGTCATGACGACATGCCAGGAATAGACCCTTCGGTCGTGGTCCACAGGTTGAATGTGTTGCCCTCCTTTCTCCCGTCTGACAGAAAAAGAGAGTGTTCACTCTAGAAAGAGACCAAGCAATAGCGGAAGAAGTCCGCAAACTACAAGAGGCAAGCTTCAATAGGGAAGTCTATTACCCCGATTGGCTGGCGAACGTAGTAATGGTTAAAAAAACGAACGGCAAGTGGCAGATGTGCGTGGACTTCACCGATCTTAACAAAGCGTGTCCCAAAGATAGCTATCCCCTCCCAAGGGTCGATGTCCTAGTAGACTCGACGACTTAACACCAGCTACTAAGCTTCATGGACGCTTTCTCAGGTTATAACTAGATCCGAATGCACGAAGCGAATCAGGAGAAGACTTCGTTCGTAACCAGTCAAGGCCTCTTCCCTACAAAGTAATGCCATTTGGCCTGAAAAACGCGGGCGCAACGTACCAAAGGCTGATGAACAAGATGTTTGCACAGCAAATCAGGAGAAATGTCCAGGTCTATGTCGATGACATGCTAGTGAAGAGCCAAAAGGAGGAAGATCACCTAGAAGACCTTAGAGAAACATTCGGCACGCTTCACTTCTATAACATGAAGCTCAATCTAGGAAAGTGCGCCTTCGGTGTGACAGCTGGAAAATTCCTAGGATTCATAGTATCTCAAAGGGAGATTGAAGCCAACCCGGACAAGATTCGAGCCATAATGGAGGTGGCTCCTCCAAGAAATGTGAAGGAAGTACAAAGCCTCAACGGCAAGATAGCAACATTAAATAGATTCATGTCGAGAGCCACAGATAAGTGCTTGCCCTTCTTTCGCACGTTAAAGAAGTATTTCGAGTGGACGGCCAAGTGTCAGCAAGCATTCGAGGAGTTAAAAGCCTATCTATCTTCACCACCACTACTAAGTCCCTCGCAACTAGGTGAAGAACTCTTCCTTTACCTGGCTGTTTCCCCTGTTGCAGTCAGCGCAGCCTTAATAAGAGAAGAAGATAGGGTACAGAAGCCCGTATACTACGCCAGCCGGGCGCTCCGCGGTGCTGAAGAAAGATACCCACCTATGGATAAACTTGCCTTTGCATTGGTCACGGCAGCTCGAAAGCTCAAGCCATACTTTCAAGCCCATACGGTGAACGTCATGACCGGCAAGCCCTTGCGACGGGCGATGAGCAATCCTGAATCTGCAGGTCGATTGACATTGTGGGCCATAGAGTTGAGTGAGTTTGATATCAGGTACCGCCCACGGATAGTCATTAAAGGACAGATCGTAGCCGACTTTATAGCAGAATTTACTCATGACAAAGACAAGGGGGCAGAAGAGTCCCCTCAGTGGAGCATATATACTAACGGATCATCCAATAGACGAGCCGGGGGAGCCGGCATCGTACTGCTGTCACCCGAAGGAGACAGGGTTGAATGTATGGTCCGTCTTGACTTCCCCACCACCAACAATGAAGCAGAATATGAAACATTAGTAGCAGGCCTCGATCTCGCCAAAGCTGCAGGAGCCGCGAGCGTAGTCATTTACTGCGACTCTCAGGTCATAGCTAATCAAGTGAACGGAGACTATGAATGCAAGGGTGAAAGGATGAAGAGATACCTTGATCAAGTAAGGGCAAGAGTTGACGACCTAGAAGCCAAGATCGTCGAAATCCCCAGAGGAGAAAATGAGCACGCCGACCGTCTAGCCAAGACCACTTCAGTAGAGCATATGATAACCCCTGGTAATGTACTCTCTTTCGTTCAGCTTTCTCCACTAATAGATTCCGGCAACATGCAGGAGATAGGCTCCGAAAGCACCTGGACCATACTGATAGTTTCATACTTAAAGAACGGGGTATTACCAAACGAGAAGGAGGCAGCAATAAAACTGAAGGTCTAGGAGGCAAGGTTCGTCTTGATAAGAGACGTCCTGTACAAAAGAGGCTTCTCCCGTCCATATCTAAGATGCTTGGGTGCCAAAAAAGCAGACTACGTTATGAGGGAGGTACACGAAGGAATCTGCAGAAACCATTCAGGTTCGAGGTCGTTGGTGCACAAATTAGTACGAGCTGGGTATTACTGGCCAACCATGCAGAAAGATGTCGAGGCTTATGTTAAAAGTTGTGACAAATGCCAAAGATTCAGCAATATTATCAGGCAACCAACGGAAGAACTGACCCCGATGATGGCTCCATGGTCGTTCACTTAGTGGGGACTAGACATTATGGGACCTTTCCCTACAGCGGTATGATAGCTGAAGTTCCTGGTAGTGGGTATTGACTACTTTAAAAAATGGGTAGAAGCAGAAGCTTTGGCCACCATTACGGAGAAGAACATACGAAGTCTTGTTTGGAGGTGCATCATATGCAGGTTCGGTATTCCTAGAGTCCTTGTCTCGAATAACAGAAGGCACTTCGACAACGACTACTTTCGGGATTTCTGCTCACAGCTAGGGATAAAGAACCACTACTCATCCCCCGCCCATCCACAGGCTCTTGGCCAGGTTGAAGTCACGAACCGATCCCTGCTTAAGATTATTAAGACTCGGCTCGAAAGGGGCAAAGGGCATATGGCCTGAAGAATTATCGAGCATACTATGGGCATACAGGACGACGGCAAGGACCCCCATAGGAGAGACACCATTCCAACTTACGTACGGGAGCGAAGCAGTAATCCCGGCAGAAGTTGGGCTCACGAGTTACAGGGTGCACAACCATGACAAAAACAAGAACGACGAAGCAATGCGGCTATAGCTGGACCTGGTAGACGAGATTAGGACGGCGGTGGAACAAAGGCTCGCTAGATATCAGGACCGCATGGCCAAACACTACAACTCTCGGGTCCGACACAGAGACTTCCAAGTTGGAGACCTCGTACTCAGAAAGGTCATGGGCGCCACTAGAGACCCTACCCAAGGGAAGCTTGGGCCCAATTGAGAAGGACCTTACCGAGTTACGGCGTGGCAGAGGAAAGGCACTTACCACCTGGAGACGTTAGATGGACAGAAGCTACCACATCCATGGAACACCGAGCACTTAAGAAAGTACTACCAGTAGTAGTAATATGGCGAACAGCAATGATCCCAATTATCCAGTTTATTTAATCTTTAGCTATAATTATTAGTTTTTTTTTCTTTAACTATTTTTGCTACAATCTTTTTGTGCCTTTTTAAGCCCAAGGGGGCAGATACTTTTCCCTACATTTCCTTTTAAGAAGAATATTCAGATGCAACTTTGATTTTCTACATTGATTTTTTACTATATGTTATCGAAAGTCCACAAAGTGGACGGATCATCCCAAGAGGATGAAAATTTAAAGTCCAACGTGGACGGATACAAAACAAGTCCACAAAGTGGACGGATCGTCCCAAGAGAATGAAAATTTAAAGTCCAACGTGGACGGATACAAAAAAAAGTCCACAAAGTGGACGGATCGTCCCAAGAGGATAAAAATTTAAAGTCCAACGTGGACGGATACAAAACAAGTCCACAAAGTGGACAGATCGTCCCAAGAGGATGAAAATTTAAAAGTCCAACGTGAACGGATACAAAACAAGTCCACAAAGTGGACGGATCGTCCCAAGAGTATGAAAATTTAAAGTCCAACATGGACGGATGCAAAACAAGTCCACAAAGTGGACGGATCATCCCAAGAGGATGAAAATTTAAAGTCCAACATGGACGGATACAAAACATGTCCACAAAGTGGACGGATCATCCCAAGAGGATGAAAATTTAAAGTCCAACGTGGACAGATACAAAAAACATCCACAAACATGACGGATCCAATGAAAAGCGAAAACCAATAAGGAGACGGGTATAAACAAGGTCCGCAATAACAGAATTCAAGTGCAAAATTAAAAAATTCAAAAAAATTAAAACACTCAGCATATAAAATGGAGTGAACGAATGCATTCGACAAAAAATATAATAAGCCCTTAAAAGGCAATGTTTACATATCATTAGCAACGGATGAAAATTTTTCTCCAAGTACATTTAAAAAAAAAAAAAAAACTATCTACTGAACTTGGTCCTCATTAATGACGGTCTGAGGGACCGTCTCTGTATCAGGCTGTACTTGTGCAACTTTTGCTGGTGCTGACTCCCCGTCACCAAGGACATCGTCATCAGTAAAGAGGTCGTCTGTATTCTCTGAAGCCGTAGGCATGACGGATGTCTGAGCTGGGTCTTCAACCTTGATCTTTGAAACGTCCAAGTCCGGATAAGCTTGCTTAACCTGACGGATGGCATCCTCAAAGCCCTGAAGGAAGGAGTCCCCTAGTTCAAAAATTAGGGTGTTAGAGTCACGGTACTCACGAACCGCGACGTCCTTAGCCTGATGGACCTCATTCTTCGGGTCTTGTATCTCCTTGTCCTTATCTTCAAGAGTCTTCTTTGCCTCTTCCGTCACCTGTTCAAGATTTTTCTTTGCCTTCTTTGAAAGTTCAAGCTTCCTCTCCATCTTGGGTTTCCAATTTCGCAACTGGTTAAGCTCGTCCTCCGCCTGCTCCGCTTTCGCCCGTACACGATCCAGGGCCGTCTCATGGCTGAGGCACCGTCCCATCAGCCCCTTCATCATAACCATTGCCCAAAAAATAATAATAATAATAGTTATGAAATGAAGAGTGTGGACAAAAAGGAAAAGTAATTAGCATTGGTAAAGTAGACGGGCTGTCTTACCTGTGTAATCGCAAACAGGCCCGTCTCCCCTATGGCCTCCGTCGAATGGTTGCCTAAATCTTCATAATCCTCCGTCGACATAATGGAGGAAATCTGTTCTAAGGCATGCTTAGAATCCTTACGAAGAAGGACGGGCGGCTTCTCTTGATCCTTCGACGGCCCCTTCATGAGGCCGTTGCCGACCCCATGCTTGATTGGAGTGGCCGTCTTCGCAGCCTCAGCCATAAGCCCAACGACGGGCTCCAAGGATACTTTGGCCTTCTTGGCCTGACGGTCCCCTTTGGGCTGTAGTTTCCTCTTGACGGACGGATTACTTGGGCCCATCCCAAGGGGAGCTACATCGCTTGTGTCTTTCTTCTTTGTGGCTTTGGACCTGATCAAAGCTCTCCTCTTGGCGTTGTCCATTTCTAAAAAGTGGACGGACAATATTAGCTATCAAAATAAGATACATAACTTGTCAAGATTAGGACGACGGACTTACACCTTCGAATATGTTCCTCGTACTTAACGGCTGCTGGTGTTGGTTCTAGTCCGCCACAATACCAATGGATGGTCTTAAGCGACACCAATTTCGCCCAAGTCCTTTCCTCCGGCTGGGTCTTTGAGAAATTTTTTTCAAGGAAGGCGAACTCCTTAATATCCACTTGGGGGCGTCGTCTAACTGCAAAGGAGGAAGGACGGTTAAATTGGTTAAAAAAAATAATAATAAAAATAAAATATAATTTTTAGGACGGTTCATACTAGACGGGTGTAATATGCCCCAAGTCATGTTGACGGGCATATAATCCGTGTCTCTTAGACAACACATCCAACCGTCACCCTCTAGAAAGAAGTAACGGCTCTTCCAATCCCTATTCGAGTCCAGCATGTCATAAATGACCTTCAATAGTGGACTCCTGGGAACAAAGCTATATATTCCCCTGGACCTATCAATTTCGTTCGGACGGTAGCAATGGAGGAACTCCCTAACCGTCAGCCTCTTGGCACCGTCGGACATTGCGCCGTACAGGATCTCCATCACTATGAAGACCCTCTAGGCATTAGGGGAGACCTGGTTCACGGATAGTCCCAAATATCGGAGGAGCTCACGGTGAAGTGAACTCAGTGGGAACCTGAGTCCGGCCTTCAACATTTGCTCGTATACCCTGACACCCTCTACCCTCTCATAATAACATCTCTCTGATTTATGTGGCAGACGGATGAAAATATTGTCTGGAATTTGATAGTTATCTCTAATGTTTTGAAGTGTTTTTCTTTGATAATAGACGTGAAGTAATTCACCGTCCACTCTGGCAGCATGACGAACTCCCTGAGCCCATCAGCACCGACGACGGATCTAACTATCTGTTCCTTACCGTCATCAAAGCCCTCTTCTTATTCAAACACCTCCGTGTCCTCATATGTTGAGGGCAAGGAGGAGGAAGATGGACTCCTATCATCACCTGGACTCTCTTGTTCTTTGTGACTGGACGGATATACTTCCTCGTAATCCAGCCCGTCACGGACAACCGATTAATTACTGGACGCACTAGACATTTCCTACACGAAACGACAAAAACCTAAGACTCTGACGGGTCTATATATTCGTGACAGGTGTGTATAGTCAGGTGAATTAAAACAAAATTGGTCTTTGGAAAAAGAGCACTTACCAAATTTGTGAGTGAAAGGAGGAAGTACAATGCTGACGATCGAAGCAACTAAACGGTTCAGCCTTTGACAAGTATGACGGGTGAGCTCTGACAAGTGAATTTTTGCTGAAAATGGAGAAATGAGGAGGAAGACTCTCTTATTTATAAGGAAGATGCATGGAAGCCGAAGCGACGCTTCGATCCGAGATAAAACCCAATCAAATTATGACGCGTGTCATCATCATTAATGACTTTCTTACAGCCTGTCAGTAGTTGGTGTGGTCGACGGTTTCCTCGCTTGCACCGTCATCTTAACTTGCATGAATCCGTCAACCCGTTATAGTGGTATCCTCAAATCCTCTGCTTTAATAAACTCATTGGTCTCATCCCGTCATCAAAAACTATCCGTCATGCCCTTAACTTAGGATCGTCACCCCATGGTTCCTTTGTTCTAAAATGACGGACCCTTAGGGTGAAGGAGGCAACTGAAGAGGATAAAATATAGCCTGACGGGCCTGTTCTAATGGGCCTGACGGATCTGAATCTTTGGGCCGATTTGGAGATGGTCCAACACTCGAAATCCTAGCACAAGGGGGATTCTAAGGTCTCTATTGCTTACTTCAGAATCACCTTAGAATCTCAAAATGGAAATCCTAGCGCAAGGGGGATTCTAGAAGATACGCACACTAAAAGAAGATCTCCTCTACAAGGAAAGACCTTGCTCGCCACGCTCGGAAATATTCAAGTAGAGTTCTATAAGGAAAAGACTTCCACACCAAGGAGGAGTAGCCGATCATCTACTACTATAAAAACCCCAATACCCTTGCAAGTGAAGGTACGCATAATTTACCCTCTCTAGCACTCTAGAGCTGTGAAAACAATTCTAACTTGACCTTCGGAGGGTATTTGGCTGGCACCACACCGGTGCTCTCTAAGGTCGTCTATCATTTTGTTGTGCAGGTCTGCTTTGAGTCGCGAGTGCTATGTGACCTATTGGTGATATTTTCGGCATCATCACTATTGAACATGGAATTTCACCATTATGAGCATCATGTGATTCAACATCTCAACTTCAAAAAATTATTGAATATTTTTAACTGTGCCAATGGTTAGTAAGGACTAGAAAATTTATAACCTACCAATTTTTTTATTAGTGCTTAATTGTACTTATAGGTTACTTTTCTAATTTTTATTCCAATTATGAAACAAATATTTTCAATCATGAATTTTATCAAAAAATTAATTTACAACAAAATAGAATATGATATTTTAACAGATTATTTGATTTTGCGCATTAAAATGAAAATTTTCTTAAAATTTAGTATAAAATTAATCATAGATGATGTTTAGAATTTAAAATAAAAGCATTGAGTTCCATTTTTATGTATATATCTTATAAATATTGAGTTGAAATGTATTTAGAAATAGTTATTTATGTATTTTATTTTATTTATATGTTGTTAAAATTGAATAGATGCTAGTTTTATTTTTCATGTATTAATTTAATTTTCAATTTTAGTATATTTCTTATTCTAAAAATGATTTTTTTAATAAAAAATTTCATGTTTTTGCCCCCACAAAAAACAAATTCCTCCCTCTGTCTCTATGAACATAGAAATCAACACTTATTAGGTCTGCTCAAGTACCAAGCAAACTAAAGCCTCTATGAGTCAGAAATTAGGGTTGACTGGAGTTTGCACTATAACGTTGAGATATTCTAAATAAAGTTTTATTTATCAAAATAATCCCCCTCAATTGGAGTACAATACTTTACTGATATAGACTACTAAACCCTATTTCTAACTAACTTAAACATCCTAATTTTAATTGAATTCAAATATCATAATTATAAAATTATTAAAATTACCTTTGTAAGGTCTTTGTTTGTGGCCCAAACCCGAAAATATGGGGTATGCTGACCCAATGAGCCCAAAACAATAAATTTGTAAAGAGTAGAGTGAAGAACTGGGCCTTTATGAATTGGACAACGGCTAGTATGATTCTAAAAGGTAAGTTTAATATAACAATAGACACAAATATGTATAGGTTCCAAGTCCGAGGAGGTTCTCCTTATACAAAAATCAATCGGAATTGAGTATCATTACAGATTGTAGTGCTACAGTGTCTTTTTTAGAGTTTTTCTCAGGCCCTCTTCGTGGTAAGTCTCTCACATTATATGGCTCTTCCTAGACCATCGTGATCCTATACTTGTTGATCATTTGAACTATTACTTGAGTACTTGTCCCATCAGATACCTTCTTTAGCTTTCTGTGAGTTGCAATAGCCAAGATAGCACTATTCAGAAGTATTCTTCACATAAATGCGGCCAGAAAAGCAGTTGTAATGCATTCAATATGGTGGTAGCAGTCTTTTCTTAAATATTTTGGGTTTCCTTTCCTTTGGTGTGCTTGTGCGGCACGTTCCCATCAATGGAGCTTCCTGGAGGGCTGTTTTGGTGGTTAGAATACACGCTTGAACTGCATTGATTAGGTTCAAGGAGGGATTCACCCTCGGACCGCCCTCCATTTGTCCCTTTCTTGTGGGACTTCAAATTGGAATTTCTTATAACTATTCATCTCTCCTCGGATCACCCAAACGTCCTCGGACAGGGCCCAAGGCCCAATGCATGATTCTGGGCCCTTATCCCTACAACCTTGATTCTAATAAAATAATATTCTAATAACTTAATTAATTATCCTAATTTTAATTGACTTCAAAAATCCTAATTATCAAATTATTAAAATTACCTTGATTCTAATAAAATAAAATTCTAATAACTTAATTAATTAACTATTAGGACCTAAAATAAAATACAATGGCTACATAATCATATAAGTTTAAAATAAAATAAATCTTTCTTCATGCTTCCAGCATCAATTAATCAACTTCCTCATGACAGTAGGAATCATTGCAGCTTTTGAAAATAATTTTAAATGCGTATTGCTATCTTTTGGTCCAAGACTTTGGGTTGACATGGCAAAATTTACCATATTGAATTATTAATTTCTTTTTTTCATACATTCTAGTCTCAAAAGGGATAAATGCTCTAGGAAGAGAGTCAAGTAACAAGACACTAGTGATAAACAGTGTAAGACAATGAGTTGATTTAGAATAAGAAGAGAAAATATATATTTGTCATTCATGTACATGTATAGAAGTGATTTTCTAATAGTTTACAGAAAAAAAATGGCTTCCCATAACTATTATTGGGCTAGTGGTTGAGGATGTTGAGAAGGGAAACTCTGGTTTTGACTAGAGGTCTATACAGGCATTCAAGCTCTTCTTCAAATTCTTGAATGTTTGATTCCAACTTTCCAAGCCAGGTCTGCACATTTTCTATATGCACAAAATAATCAGATTTGCTTTTCTTGTGGCTGATGAGAGATTGTAATGCTGCATCTACCATATCAAACTCATTTGCATCTGATTCTGCACTCTCACATACCACTCTTTTGTGGTGCGCCAACTTGGAAACCAAAGACCAGCTGCTTGACTTTGATTGCAAGTTTGGTTTAGCAACAAAGTTAACAGGGATTCAAATCCAGTGAGAGTTACAACTTCTAGCTCTTTTAACATGCTAATAATGAGAAAATCTTCAGTGTTCTTGTAATTAATCTTAATTTGCATGCCTTTTAAGGCCTTTTGCAATGCCTTTTTTTGGATCTTCCTTGAGGCCAAGTATTTCTCAACCTCCCTTGCGATCTCCATGTTACTATCTTTTCTTCTGCGCAGAGTTGATTGAAGTTCACGTGTGCATTCCTTTGTTTTCAACAAGGCATCTATTGCAGTACCAAACACATCCAAGAGCATAAGAGATCCATCCAACATCTCATAAAACCATTTCTTGTGCTGTTCTTGTGCCAAGGCTTGTGTGAAAGGCAATAGGAGCAACTTATCAACACAATCATGCAAATCTTGAAGGCCTTTTAGTTTCTGGCAAATTGACGTTGATGATGGAGAGGTTTCTTCAAAATCTCTCAATTTGCTCAGTTGATCATTGAATTCTGAAATGAGTGGGTGTGTTCTAGTAGGCAAACTGTTAGAGTGAGTGTGTTGATGGGATTTGGGGTTGACAGGAGAGGCTGCCATTGTTTTCCTTAAACAAGAGGTTTTGCAGTTGTATGTACAATTTGGTTTGGTAATTTTCCTTGGCATCCCTTCCATATCTATTTTGAGGTGAGGGAGACATAAGGAATCTCATCCTCTTGAAAAATTAATAGTCATAACATGATTGAGATTGGAATCTAGATCTAAACAATTTAGCAATGTTTTTGCAATGTTTCCCTCTCACCAGCTCTCCAACCTAATTATCCTTTAATTTAAAATTCTAAAATCACAGGACTGTTCTCACATAAGATAATCATATATGAAATGTGTTGAAAATAATCTATAAAATAATCATATATGAAATGTGTTTAAATATCTTAGGTATTCATCATTCAAGTTAACCATGTGAGTGTCAAATATTTTAGATGTGTATTAATCAGTTCTTTGAGACATTCGGAATATTGACTGCTCTGGTGTCTGCCTTTTCTTTTCTGTTTCTATGTTCAACTCTGTAAGTGCAGGAGCTTGGTCCTTAACCAGATTCAAGCCTTGCATCCTCTCAATGCTCAGCTTTAGGTGTCAACTGTCAAGACGAATTTGGAACCCATAGGCTAATTTACTAAGAAAGTCAAAGTTGCCAAATTTAAATTCAAATGGCTCAACCCATCTCCATCTATTTATTCACTTCACAAGGTCTAATGGATTGAAATAGTGAGATGATCATTTACCATATCTTTGTTAAAAAAATTTGTACAGTGGACATGAGCTTTAAAATATTACGTGATATTTTGTGAGGTCCAGTATTTTAGAATTAATTTTAAATGAACATTCTTGCACTAGGAGTGAATACACTTATAATAGAATTCAATTGTAATACTAGGGAATATATGTTAGAGAATTGACTTAGAATTAGAAGACAAAATATATTTGTATTTCTTTCATGTACATGTACAAAAAGAGTAGCTCTATTATGTTGTACTACTTTACAAAAAAAATGGATGCCCATGATGATTTCTGGGTTAGTGGTTGAGGATGTTGAGAAAGGAAACTCTGGTCTTGACTAGACGCTTTGACAGACTTTCAAGCACCTCTTCAAAATCTTGAATGCTTGACTCCAACTGCTCCATCCAATTCTGCACATTCTGAATATGGATTGAGTAATTAGATTTGCTTGTCTTGTGACTAATGAGAGATTGTAACACCACATCTACCTTCTCAAATTCATTCACATCTGTTTCTTCACCTTCACATGCTATTCTTTTGGGGTGCACCAGCTTGGAAACTACAAACCAGCTGCTTGATTTTGATTGCAACTTTGGTCCAGATATAAATGTCAAGAGTAATTCAAAGACCATGAGAGTTAAAGCTTCTAGCTCTTTTAACATGCTAACCATGCCTAGACCTTCATTTTTCTTAGAGTTCAAGTTAGTCTGCATACCCTTTAAGACCTTCTGCACTGCCTTCTTCACCACCTTCCTGGAGGCCAAGTATTTTCAACCTCCCTTACTAGGTTCATTTTACTACCCCATCTTCTGCACAGGGTTGATTGAAATTCACGTGTGCATTCCTTTGATTGCAACAATGCATCCCTTGCAATACTGCACACATCCAAGAGCCTGAGAGATCCATCTAACAGTTCATTATACCATTTCTCATGCTGCTCTTGGGCTAAGGCTTGTGTGCAAGGCAACAGGAGCAACTTATCAACACAATCATGCAAATCTTGAATGCAGATTAGTTTCTGGCTTAATGATGTAGATGATGAAGAGGTTGCTTCAGAACATCTCAATTTGCTCAAGTGGTCACTGAATTCTGAAATGAGCGGGTTTGCTCTAGTGGGCAAGCTGTTAGAGCGAAAATGGTGAAGGGAGTTTTGGCTCACAGAAGAGGAAGCCATGTTTAAACTGGAAAGATGTCTCGCAGTTGCATGTACAATTTTGTGTAGCAATTTTCTTTGCATAGTTAGCATTTGCTCAATATATATGATGGGATATGGTGGAATAGGAATCTCAATATTTTCAAATATCAATGAGTTGTAACATGATTTTGATTTGGATCTAGACAGTCTCTCAACATTATTTTAGCAGTGTCTCCCTCTTGCCTGCTTCCCAACTCATTATCCAATTAATTTAAGCTTTCAGACTTACAGGAGCATCTTTGCAGAAGAGAACACTACATGTTGAATTGGACAATAATGCATATGACATGCAATGCATGAGCAGTGTTGACACCATACCTACTGGTACAGCAAAGGGCAAAGTTCCTCTATCCAGTTTGGGCTTTGGCCTGCCTGCCTTCCTGGTAACCAGAAGGCTACAACACTACAGTTAATATATTACAAGTGATGGTCATGCTTATATATTGTAGAACTTCCTCATATGCTACTCTCCAATCTTGTCAGCCTATGCACTTACAAAAAGCTTGAATGCCTCTCTTTTAGGGACACCCAATACTTTTATACATATATGGATTGGCCAAATTCACTCTACAAAATCATGTTAAAAAAATAAAGAAGTTACATATGCAGATCTTGCCTGCCACCAATTGTATCATTAATAAACATCATCCTGTTTGCATGATTACACGTAAATAACAGCATGATTACTTGAAAGATACATGACAGTATATAGAAAAGGAAGGTCAGCATAAGAATTTTTATATTAAGAACCTGCTGGAAGCAAGGAGTACATTATCACCTATTGTATTTTCATTGAATGAAACTGGTAAATTAAGATGCTCTTGTGATTCTAAAATTTATAAGTAATTAATCATGAATTGGAGAGCTGGAGAGGGGAAGACATTGCAAAAACATTGCTGACAGCACTTAGTATTTAGATCCAAATTATTGTTATGTTATTTCTAGTTTATTTATGAGATTCCTTTTGTTTCCCGTACTTCAATATATATGTATATATATCAAATGGATAGCAATGGATGGAAGGCTGATTGCTAGACTGAATTGTACATTCAACAGGAACACCTCTCTTTCAAGGTAAAATGGCTTCCTAACTTCTAAATGCAAAATCCCAATACCATACTTGTCAAACAGCTTGCCTTCCAGAACACACCCTCTCATTTCAGAGTTCAATGACCACTTGTGCAGATCAAGGGCTTCCGAATCATCTTCACGACTTCATCAATAAGCAGCAGACTGAATGGCCTTCCAGATTTATGTGATTGTGTCGATAAGTTGCTTCAGCTGCAATTTACTTAACAAGCATTGGCCCAAGCTGATGCACCCCTAAAGAGTGGCATGTGAGGATTCAGAAACAAACACAAATGAACTTGAGAAGGTGGATGCAACATTACAACCTCTCATGAGCCACAAGATAAGCAAATCTGATTACATCACACATGTTGGAAATGTGAAAAACTGGCTGGAGAAATCAGAGTCTAGCATTCATGACCTCAATGAAATGCTTCAATGCTTGTTAAGGTGTCTAATCAAACCAGAGTTAGCCTTCTTAACATCTTCAACTACTAGCCCAAATTTCACGTTTGTTCAAACTTTTAAGTGCAAGTGGTCTTTCTTTTCTGACGTAAATCTATATACTACACAGTCATTAAAACTGGTTTTGCACTGAACTGCCTTCTAGAGGACTAATTTTACAGCTGGGATTGTTTAAAAGTACTATATACCATTTGGCATTTTTGGTTCTTCAAATTTCTTTCCAATGCAAATAAACGATTAAAACAAGTAGATCTAAACGATGCTCATTTAAAAAAAAAATCAAAATCAAAATCCAAAAATCAAAATCATAATGCATAATATGATATAATTATCTCTGACATGAAACGATTAAGAACCAGAGACAATGGCCTTGTTGGAACCGGACTAACTGAAGGCTAAAGCTCCTTATAGGAAGGGAAAAATAGACATTAAACACTTATAACACATCAAAAATCCAAAAAAATAATTTTAATTTGGTATACCAAAAAAAAAAAAAAAAAAAAGAGAACCCAAAAAGTTAAATTGGTACCCAAAAAAATTGAACATTACCCATCTAGCCAATGCCTCAGTTTTGTGACCCTCTAAATACGAACAAAACCTCTCCTTTGACCAATTCCAAAGCACCAATATTTAAATTACATATCAATAACTAGAAAATTAAGCCGGTCTCTGTATGCTCGCACTAGAATGTCTATTATTATTATTATTTTATTTTATTTTTTTGAGAGAAAGAAAACCTATTAACTTAAATGACAATATCTCATAAAAATAAAAACTTAAACGACAATAAAACTAAAATTTAAAAAAAATAGTAAAAAAAAAAAAGAAAAAGGATGAGGAATATTGGAGAGGAAACTAGATTTGGTAAGATGAAGCTGTCTTTATTAGTATGCTTCAATTGTTTTGGAGCTTTATATCTTCTTTCTCATATATAATAAGGTAAGAGATTTTTCATCATATCAATTTGGAGGAATTTTTTTCTTTTTTTGGAGATAGTTTAAACCTATGACGTACATCCGCTCTTGATGATAGCTATTTATCATCAAATTAAGATACTAATCGGTTTTTTACGTAGGCAGGAATTGAACCCCCACAGGAGAAATTTTTTTTCAATTCAGTATGTAAACTTTATGAGTGTACTATAATATAATTTTAATAACATATTTTAAAAAATGTATATAACCAATACTTTATTTAATAATTAGTTGAATTTTTTAGATAACGTAATAATTATGTGACTGTTTTAGATGAATATTGTAGGGACTGGGTTTGAGCACTATTCCTAAGGGATAAGTGAATTCAAGCCCAGTAAGCCCAATACAATAAATTTGTAGAGAGTGGGTAGAAGAACTGGGCTTTAATGAGTGTAACAAAAGTTGAAGATGATTTAAAGAATGAATAAGTAAAACAAATATGGACTTGAGCAAGAAATTCAATCCTCGACATTAGTCTGAGGAGCTTCAACTTATTATTTCTTGAGTGACAATGACGATGGTTACAAAGTTAGCTCAGATTACTATAGTGTTTTCTCTGGTAAAATCTCCGATCCCTTTTCTCAGAACTCCTTCTTCCTTATATACTACTTTCCTCCTTCATCTCCACCATACACGTGCAAGTCAGATCTGCTGTTGTTGGTCTTTGTTACATCAACCTCCTCTCAAAGCTCTTAGGTAGTAGCTGTGAGTCTGAAAAGCCACTACTCAAGTATCATTTCCACATTAATGCGGCCAGAGTGTTAGTTGTGAAGCATTTAATGTAGAGGCAACAGTTTTTCCTGGAATTGCTCTACCGCCATGCTCCAATGAGCTTACTTGCTGTACTTATCTTTTTACTTAGAGTGCTTTGGAAGATTGTCTTTGCCAGTAAATCACTTTTCTTCTACCTTGGCTTTGGCTAGCCGAGGACAGGGTTGTCCTCGGCACGGCTTCTTGGGTTGCCATGATTACCACTGTCTTTTTCATATGTGATTATGAGCTTCGACATGGGCCTCAAGCCCAGTATAAAAGGTGGATGTATATCACTAGGCTTTATGACCTCACAAATACTATAATATATTTTTGGCGTAAATGCACTTTTAGTCCTTACATTTTGACGTTTTTCCATTTTAGTCCCTACATTTTATTTTTTCCACTTTTAGTCCCTAAAACCAATTTACGCTTTCCGTTTTAGTCTTTGAAACACTGTTCTGTCACCAAATTAACGGAAAGACTGACGGATTAATAAAATATTATTAAAAAAATTATTTAACATTTTTTATATGCCAAAATTAAAAAAAAATTAATTACTTAATTTTAATTTAGAACAAAAAACAAAAAAAAAAAATTTTCTTTCAAACAAAAATTTTACTTTTTTTTTAATTAAAATGAATTTTTTTTATTCCAATCTTCTTCTTTTTTTTTTTTGTTCAGAAGAACATTAAACTTTTAAACCCTTTTCTCTCTCTATTTTCAAACTCTCTTTCTCCTCACCCCAATCTGATTCAAACTCTGACTGACCCAAACTCTCTCTGATCTCTTTCAAGACTCAGTGATGAGGTCGCCGCCGTCGAACTCGTTCAAGACTCAATGATGAGGTCACCATTGCTATAGAAGAAAGAAACCCCAGAAGGTCTGCGTTGCCGTCGTCGTTTCCGTTGCCATCGACCCATCGAACCCATCAAGAAGGTCCATTGATTAGGTGTATGAAACCCTAGAAAGAAAACCCATAGTTTATTTTTGTGTAATTATGGCTCCGTTGTACAAAACCCAGTCACCGATTCAGTATTGGAGCCCGATATTGACCAGCGGCGAGCAGATCAAGAGGCTGATCTTCGAGGTTTTGATCATGGAGGTCGTGGGGTCTTGATGGCGTGAAAACAATGGGAAAAATTTGGAGGCTTGCATGTGGGTGTTGTGAACATGGATCGATGGTTGGGTCTGCTGATGATTTTGGCTTGGGTTGTGATTTGGGTTTCGTTTGTGTTTAATCTCTATTTGTGATATGGGTCTGTGTTTGTGTTTGGTCTCTGTTTCTTTTTTTTTTTTTTGTGTTGTTGTGATCTAGGTTTGAGTTTTTGGTTGCTGGATTTGTGTTCTCGGTTGCTGGGTTTGATCTGGGAAGAACACGAAGAACTTTGGGTCTGTGTTTGTGTTTGGTCTCTGTTTCTTTTCTTTTTTTTTTCGTTTGTGTTGTTGTGATCTAGGTTTGAGTTTTTGGTTGCTAGATTTGTGTTCTTGGTTGCTGGGTTTGATCTGGGTTTAAGTAATAATGTTCTTTTGCTAGGTTGCTATTCTTTTGCTTTGCTAGGTTGTTATTCTTTTGCTTGGGTTTGATTCGGTGGTGATCTTCTGGAAAAAAAAAAAGAAGAAGATTGGAATTAAAAAAATTCATTTTAATTAAAAGAAAGTAAAATTTTTGTTTGAAAGAAAATAATTTTTTTTTTTTTGTTTTTTGTTCTAAATTAAAATTGAGTAATTAATTTTTTTTAATTTTGGCATATAAAAAATGTTAAATAATTTTTTTAATAATATTTTATTAATCCGTCAGTCTTTTCGTTAATTTGGTGACAGAACAGTGTTTCAAGGACTAAAACGGAAAGCGTAAATTGGTTTTAGGGACTAAAAGTGGAAAAAATAAAATGTAGGGACTAAAATGGAAAAACGTCAAAATATAGGGACTAAAAGTGCATTTACGCCTATATTTTTACTAACATACTTTAAAAAATATATATAATCAATACTTTATTTAATAATTATTTGAAATTTTTACATGACATAATAATTGTGTGACTGTTTTAGATGACTAATAACTAATGAGTCTTATGATTAAAATATAGGTAGATGATTATCCAAACCGTTTGAGGAGATCGCTTCTACTCAGCTACAAGACTGTCTTAAGTGGTAGGTTGTTATTAGTTGTTATAGATGGGGTAAAAAAGTAATTTAAGTTGTGAGATTCAAATTAGAATCAATAACAACTTACCAACTATGATATGTTGTGAAAAATTAACATCTTTCTATATAATATGTTCTTTCTAAACATGTAAGGAGAGTACTACTTTCACTTCTTAGTTTGTTGCTTTAATACCCCTATCTCACTTAGGTGGATCAATTTTAAATCTTTTAGGTGCTATGTTGAAATGACACCCCTAATTTTGAATACTAAAAATGTGGAAGAGTTTGTTTTAAAATGTTTTTTTTTTTTTAAAATTAACTAATTAACAAACCAAAAAAAAAAAAAATCATAGATTTTTTTTTTTAGTTTTTATATATATATATATATATATAGGTTAGTGTATTAGTGAAATAAATATAAAAGTTTGGAATTCGAATGGTAACATTCCCAAATTCTGCAATTTGTGGTAAGTGGTGTAACCTGTTACCATTGACATTTTATTAATAGAACAAAGAATTAAGGGGAAAAACCTTAAAATATAATTTGAAAATTTTTGAAGTTTTATTTAAAAAAGAAAAAAACCTTTATCACGTAATTGTGTAGTGCATGCAGTACTATTTCTATCTTTTTTATTTTGGTTTGTTCATTTGGTGAGCCAGTGATCGAGTAGAAACTTTTGATCAAGATCAATTCCAGTCATTAGGATACTTAAGCTCGGTTAGTTGGTTTGTCATTTAATAATTAGAAAGATGAGAAACCTACACCATAAAGAATACAGGTTTCTTAGGACTTGATTTGAAAATGTGTGTTTTAGTTTAAGATTGACTTAGCTTGACTACTTACCCCAAAACCCGAATATTTCTAAGTTCATGATGGTTCTACAGTTCATGTGAGAGGGTGTCACTCTACTGTAGAAGTAACTAATAATTTTCAATAAAAAAAAAAAAAAATAGCTTTTAACTAGTTTGAGGTTGTCTTCTTTTAACCTACTATATAACAATTGAAGAGATCATTCATATGTAATTTTAGTCACATAAGTTTTTAAATAAATTATATGGTTTGTTTGAATATATAATAAAAATTTAAATAGGTCAAAACCAATTTTGAGCTAAACTTTGTCAATTTGTAGTTATATAAATAGAGGATTGTTACGTTCATAATATTTTCACGACACTCGCAATAAATCTTAGGTGACAAATTATTACTAGTTTTTAATTTAGATACAACATAAATTTTTTTTAATCCATTAATAACGTCCAATAACAACCTAATATCTAGTATTTATGGTAAAAATACTATAAACATAGCATTTTTCATATAGATACTAGAAAAATGCTGAAAATACTACAAAAATTTTATTTAAAAAACTAATAAAATAAGGTGGCAAGAATGTGTTTGAAACTTCCTACCAACATTTTATCATGTAACTTATTCATTTAAGTTGATTCCCAAAGGTGGAATTAATAATGGTTACCTTCCAAAAGCCACGAACACTAATAAAGTTACCAATAAAGTAGTCAAAAGTTTTTGTATTATTCTTACTTTAATTATTCGATGAGCACCGATAATGTTGTCGAGGTTGGCGTGCTCATTTTTTGTAGGAGTATCTTTCTATGTAACTTTATGTGACTGTTTGGAATCAAGTAGGCTAGATCAATCGTGTACACTCAGATCACCAACTGAGAAAAAGCAAAAGAAGAAATAAAAAAAATCAGAACAAAGAAAACCTATTCAATCTTCATTTCCAAAACAAATTGTAAGCGGTTAATTGTTATTAGTTTAAATTTAAATTTAACACTAAGGTTACTTTTTTGTCCTAACAATAACAATTAGTAATAACCTGACATTTAGAATTTACTGTTAAAATATTATAAAAATATTGTGAATATATCACTTCTCATATTAAAAACTTTCCTTTGTCACCTAAACTCAAATTTTTGGCTTGTTAAAGAAAAAAAGTTGAATAAACCATAGAATACTGTAGCTGGAGCCATTAACTCTTTTTATATAGTTAATTGATAGGAGTAGAAGTAGAATTAGAAGTAGTAGTAGATCAGTAGAAGTGGAAATTGGTAATCACCAATAATGCGGTCAAACTGGGCGTGCTTCATTTTGTTTCTTTTATATGTAAATTTATATGAGTCTTTCTCAAAAGTAGGCTATACCAATCATGCACTGCCAGATCACCAATTGAGAAAGTAAAAGAAGAAATCAAAAAAGAGAAAAAAGTTTCACAGGACAAAGAAACCTCTTAGCCCATCAAACCCTCTTAGAATGCCTATTATTATTTTGAGAGAAAGAAAACCTATTAACTTAAATGACAATAAATTAAAAAAAAAAATTAAGATGAGGAATATTGGAGAGGAAACTAGCTTTGGTAAGACGAAACTGTCTTTATTGGTATGCTTCAATTGTTTTGGAGCTTTATATCTTCCTTCTCATATATAATAAGGTAAGAGATTTTCCATCATATCAATTTGGAGAAATTTTTTTCAATCCACTATGTAAAATTTATGAGCTTACTATAATATATTTTTACTAACATACTTTAAAAAAAAAAATTATAACCAATACTTTATTCAATAATTATTTGACATTTTTAGATAACATAATAATTATGTGACTATTTTAGATGACTAATAAGTCATATGATAAAAATATAGGTAGATGATTATCCAAACCATTTGGAGAGATGGCTCCTACTCAACTACTAGACTATCTTGCTCCTCAAAAAAAAAAAAAATATATATATATATATATATATATATGTGGGGCCCAATAATTTATGGGCCAGGCCCACTTGCTCATGGGGAGTCCAAAGGCCTAAGCCGAAAAAGGTTATGGCCCAAGCTCAAGAATATAAGGCACAAAATGGCCCGGAGATGCAGCCGAGGACATTTTAGTCCTCGGCAGACCCAAAGCTCCATTGAGAAGAGGGGTAAAAAAGGGTACAGGAACAAACATGAAAGAAGATCCAAAATATCTCGGGAAAGCTGCCCTTACTACCCTTCCCAGATAAGACTTGGTACCCAACAAAACCGGATTCTTCGGCTTTATCAACCACCCCCAACGATTCTGGGATTAGACTGACAGGACAAATATCAGTCTGGGAAAAGTTGACCCTACACGTGGGCGAAGGACAGCAAACGTGGGATAGTATAAAAGAAAGTGTAAAGTAATAAAGGGGGGCTCCCATCTCACCTCAAGTGGAAAAACTCCAGGGGTAAGAATACCTGGACAATGTATGCACACCAACACAAAAAACCCACCGCCGGGTAACCAGAGAAAGAACTTAGTGCTCCTCGGACCGAGTCCGAGGAGTATAATCCCTCAGGCTACAAATCTGTAGGGCTTGGATGTCCAGATTGAAGCCCTTTCTTACCTGAGTTCCCCTAAAATCCGGTCTGGATCAACGCCCCGTGACCAAACGCTAGCCTTTCAAGCCCACTCTCTACAAATCATATTGTGAGGGATCTTTCATGTGAGAGCCCAACATCATTATTGGGCCGTTAAATATTCGTGTCCCTACAATATATATATATATATAAAAGGCTACAAGACTGTCTTATATAATATGCCCTCTCTAAACATGCCAAGAGAGTACTATTTTCACTTCTTATTTTGTTGTTTTAATACCCCTATTTGGTTTAGGTGAATCAATTGTAAATCTTTTAGGTGTCGTGACGAAATGACACCCCTAATTTTGAATACTAAAAATGTGGAAGAATTTGTTAAAAAAAAAAAAAAACCGATAAAAAAATGAAGAAATTTTTATCTAAAGGTCAGTGTATGAAGCATTAATTCTGTGCTTCTTATTTTGGTTTGGTCAGGCAGTAGTGAGTCGAAACTTTCGAGCAAGATCAATTCCAGTCATTAGGCTAATTTGAGAGTGTTTGGTACCATTGTTTTAATAATAATACATATATTTTTACACACTTTTTTATTTACATGTATTTTTACAAAATAAGAATAACATTACAAGAAGTATTTTACCAAACTAATCCTTAATAATTACTACAATACAGGCCTCTTGGACCTCCCTGCCAAAAAGTGTGTTTTAGTTTAAGATTGGATTAGCTTTACTTTAATTACCCCAAATCCGAATATTTTTAAACTTTTGATGGACCAAGTGTACATATGGGAGGATGTAGTTGTACTGTTGAAGTATCTAATAATTTTTCATTAGGACAATTATTGGTTTATATATTAATATTATATGTAAATTTATTGTAAAATATTAAATGAATGTAAACATTTGTAATAAGTGTATACTGTTGTACCTTTGTTTAGTTAACAATGAAAATCTTACATTAATTAATATAATGTAAAACGATATAAATACAATAATTTACAAAGATATTAAATACAGAGAAAATGTAAAAGTAGTACAAACATGGCAAAATGAGTTTGAAACTTTCTACCGACAGCTACTATTATTTGAGTTGACGTCAGTATCATGAGCACTAATAAAGTTTCCAATAAAGCAGTCAAAAGTTTTTGTTTTTTTCTCACTTTATACGGTGAGCACTAATAATGCTGTCCAGGTTGGCGTGCTTCATTTTTTTTTATCTTTATATGACTGTTTGGAATCAAGTAGGGTAGACCAATTATGTACAGTCAAATCACCAACCGAGAAAAAGCAAAAGAAGAAAAAATTAGAAACAAAGAAAACCCTATTCAGTCTTCATTCCCATCTCATATCTCAGAAGTGTCTCTTTGGTTACTTCGATCATTTCCCATATTTGATATTTCCTTCTTTCCCACGAGCGAATCATGTCAGTCATCGGAGAGGTTGCTTTATCCGCTTTGTTTGAGGCGCTGTTTGACAGGCTAGCCTCCTCTGATTTGCTGAAGATCTTTCAGCAAGAGCAAGTTCATGCTGACCTCAACAACTGGAAGAAATTGCTAATGAAAATCCGTGCAGTTTTGGAGGACGCAGAAGAGAAGCGGGAGACAAACAGTTTGGTGAAGATCTGGCTGGAGGAGCTGGAAGACTTGGCTTATGATGCGGACGACATCTTGGATGAGTCTGCTACTGAAGTTTTGCGACGTAAGTTAATTGCAGAACCCAGCACAAGTAGGGTACGGAAGTTCATCCCAGCTTGTTGTGTGGGTTTCAATCCAAGTTGTATCATGTTTGATGCCAATATGCGGTCCAGGATTGCAGATATTGACTCAAGACTACAAAGAATTGTGACTGAAAAGAATGGTTTGGGTTTGATAGGAAGCACTGGGGGAAGGACTGGGACAGAAAGATCAAGGGTGCCCACTACTTCTCTGGTGAACGAAGACCATGCTTATGGCAGAGATGAGGACAAAAAGGCTATCATCAAGTTATTGGTGAGTAGTGAATTTAGTGATGCTAAACTCTCTGTGATTCCCATAGTTGGTATGGGAGGTCTGGGTAAGACAACTCTTGCCCAACTAGTGTACAACGACGATGATGTCAACAGTTATTTTGATTTGAAAGCATGGGTTTGTGTTTCTGATGATTTTGATATTGTAAGGTTGACAAAAGTGATTCTAAAATCTGTCACTTGTGAGCACTGCGATGATAATGATTTAAACTTAATACAAGTTAAATTGAAGGAGAAATTAAATGGCAAGAAGTTTTTGCTCATTCTAGATGATGTTTGGAACAAAGACTACGATGATTGGACTAAACTACGTTGTCCGTTTGAATTTGGGGCTCTAGGAAGCACAATTATTGTCACCACTCGGGATCATGGTGTGTCAGCAACAATGGGAACTGCTCAACCTTACGACTTGAAAGTGCTATCAAATGATGCCTGTTGGAGTCTATTTATCCAACATGCACGAGGGTCAACAGATTCTGTTGTGCATCCAGAACTTGAAGAAATTCGTAGTAAAATTTTAGACAAGTGCAAGGGGTCACCTTTGGCAGCAAAAGTACTTGGAGGCGCTTTACGTAGTAATCGCAATCCTAAAGAATTGAAAAATGTGTTAAGTAGTAAGATTTGGGAAAAAAATGGTATTATTCCCGTTCTTGAATTGAGCTACCAATACCTCCCTTCACATTTAAAGAGGTGTTTTGGGTATTGTTCACTATTCCCAAAAGATTATGAATTTGAGGTGAAGGAGCTTGTCTTGTTATGGATGGCAGAAGGTTTGGTTCAAGAAATAGAAAGAAACAAGTTGATGGAAGATCTTGGTGTTGAATATTTTCATGATCTACTCATGAGATCATTCTTTCAACAATCAAGTAATAATGAATCACTCTTTGTCATGCATGATCTCATCCATGATCTGGCTGAATGGGCAGCAAGAGGCTTGTGCTATAGAATGGAAGATAAATTGGGTGGTAATAAGCAATCTGAGATTTCTACAAAGGTACGACATTTCTCTTACACTCAATGTTATTGTGATGGCATCAAAAAGTTTGAAAACCTCCGCAAAGATATGCATCTACGAACATTCCTACCCCTACTAGGAGAGGCCCAAATCTACTTAACAAACTATGGAGAGGCCCAAAGCTACTTAACAAACTATGTTCCTAATTGTATATTGCCACAATTAAGATGCTTAAGAGTATTATCTTTACATGGATATGTAATCTTTGAGCTACCAAGCTCAATCGGTAATTTGAAACATCTAAGATATCTCAGCCTTTCTAATACTCCAATTAGAAGTTTACCAGAATCAACAAGTTCTCTATACAATTTGCAAACATTGATGTTGAAAGGTTGTCACAAACTTACAAAGTTACCGGAGAAAATTAGGGATCTAGTTAATCTTCGGTATCTCAACATTAGAAATGCCAATTTAATTAGAGAAATGCCGGTGGGAATAGAAAAATTAAAGAACCTACATACGCTATCCAATTTTGTTGTGGGGAAAGATAATGGATCCAAGATAGGAGACTTGATGAACTTGGAGTTTCTTCGGGGAAGACTTTGCATTTCAAGTTTGGAGAATCTGCTTGATGTTGAGGATGCAAGAAGGGCCAATTTAAATGGTAAGAAGAATTTAGATGCACTAGAGATCAAATGGGGGACACCTAGTGATTTACAAGATGCAAGCATTGCGAAAGATGTTCTTGACATGCTACGACCTTGGACAACGGTGAAAGAACTTTCAATTGATGGCTATATTGGTGTGCAATTCCCAACATGGTTGGGAGACCATTCATTTTCTCATATTGAGGACCTAAAGATTGTCGGATGTAAACAATGCATATCCTTACCTGCTATTGGACATCTATCCTCCCTCAAATTCCTTGTCATTAAGAGTATGCCTATGGTGCAGATCATTGGTCCTGAGTTTTATGGGGAAGGTTGGTTGAAACCTTTTCAATTATTAGAAAAACTTCACTTTGAGGATATGCAAGAATGGCAAGATTGGATTCCTTGTGGAGTTGAGTATGGAGAATTCCCTTGCTTGCGTGAGCTTTTTATCTCTCATTGCCCCAAATTGCAAGGGGAATTGCCACGCCATCTCCCATCATTGGAAAAATTTTCTATTAGTAATTGTGAGCAATTGGTTGTTTCAATTCCAAGCCTTCCAATGCTCCATGAATTAGAAATTGTGGGGTGCAAAGAGGTGGTGAGCAATAATATAGAAGAGTTATGCTTGCTGGAGTCGATTACTTTTTCTATTCCAGGTCTTAAAAGCTTATCAAAGGAGTTCATGGAAGGGTTAGCAAAGGTAAAAGATCTAAATATATATAATTGTAATGAGCTAACATCTTTGTGGCAAGATAGTCTCATTTCCCTTGTTAGGCTGGAAATCAAGTCGTGCCCAAGTCTCATCAACATCAGCTTGACGTCAACATTAAAGACATTGAATATTAATGGTTGTTGTGCTTTAAAATCCCTACCAATGTCCAATTGTACATGCCTGGAATATGCAACTATTGAGGAATGTAGTTCTTTGATGTTCATTTCAAAACGCCAGCTACCTCCAACTTTGAAAAGTCTAGAGATAAATAATTGCGAGAATTTGCAATTTTTGATAGACGAGGGAGAGGCTTCTTCTTTATTATTGAAAGAGGAGAGTATTAACAGTAATGCATCTCTTCTCGAGCACTTGGCTATTAGAAGTTGTCCATCTCTGAAATGTGTACTATTAAGAGGTGACCTATTTGTGAAGCTTAAAGTCCTTGAGATTCGGAATTGCTCAGAGCTGACATCATTATCATCAAGTAACCAGTTACCTATTGCCCTTAAAAAACTTGAAGTAGATGATTGCCCAAAGTTAGAGTCACTGGCGGACAACTTACACAATATCGCGTCTCTTGAACGTCTTGGAATCCGTAATTGTAAAGAGATTAAATTCTTACCGGAGGGCCTACACAAACTCTGCCACTTGAATGACATAAGCATATTCAACTGTTGTAGTCTTGTTTCATTTCCGGATGGAGGGTTTCTCCCCACTCACCTGACAAATCTTTCGATCTGGCGCTGTGAGAAACTAGAGGCCTTGCCCCGCATGCATATGGTCACTACTCTTCATATATATAAATGTCCAAGCATAGTATCCTTACCAGAAGAGGGCTTGCCGACAAACCTAAAGGAACTTTGGTTGGGAGGGATGAATAACTGTAAGCAAGTATTTGAATGGGGATTACACAGACTCTCGTCTCTTACACGTCTCACCATTTTTGGTGATGAATTTGAGGATTGGCAGTCGTTTCCTGAGGAGGAAGATGGGAAGATGATTCTACCTACCTCTCTAACCTACCTGTGGATTGAAGATTTTCCAGATATAGTGTTCCTATCCTCCAAGGTATTTCAAAACCTCTCTTCACTTGAACAACTGTGCATCTGGGATTGCCCTAAACTCGCATCCCTCCCAGAGAACGGCCTGCCTCCCTCTCTTCTGCAACTACAAATTTATGGACGTCCAGTGCTGAAACAACACTGCAAGAAAGGAAAAGGGCAAGAGTGGTTGAAGAATATCCCTTGCGTTGAGATTGGGGGGAGATCCATCTACGAGCTGCAGGAGGAGGAGCAGCAATAATTGTGTAAAACAGAGAGAGCAAAACGTACAGAGATATACATATTTACTCCCTCAAGGTACAACATTTAGAAATTGGTACCTCTCTTCTCTCTGTGTGTATATATTTATGCAATATGAATTTTAAAAATCCAACCCTAATTTAAGCTAATTCTTCTAGTGTTGCAGCAGAGGCTATCTTCTCAACTCCAAAAAATTCTTCTCAAATTCCTAAAATTTGGAGGTACGTTAAACTTTTGGGTTATACATTTTAATTTATTAGTTTTTGTTTTTTTTTTTTACTTATTTTGAATGTGTGGAGTTATAGTTTTTTGTGAGTGCGCTTCAGATTTTGCATTTATATTGTTCAGTGAAGTGGGTATTGTAGGACATGTATATGGTGTGGAATTCATATACATGGTAATGGGTCTCAGAAATTTGGTCCAAGTTTAAGAGGAATTGCTTTTATTATTTTCATTGCGGACTATTTAGAATTTACCTTAGTGGTATAAATTTTGGTCTTTTGTGTGCTTTCACATCTGTGGTGAGGAATTTCATTTGTATTATTCCTTGGGAAAGTTTTTTTTCAGGGAAAATAGTTGTAAAGAGGTGCTCAGATGTCTATGTGTTCAAAATTTTTTTTCCCTTCTAAAGAACGTACTTCTAGCACTTTGAAGGTTTAGCTCATCAATATCTCTTACAGTTTTAAATGAATCTTTATGCCTAAGGCACATAACTGTTCGATTAAATTCCTGAAAGAGAAATAGTAAACATGGAATTTGATGATTGCAGGTTATATATCGTGTTGTGGAACATGTTTATCTGTGGGCATGTACGGAATGGAGGGATGGCTTTTTAATACTATGCCTGAGTGGCTGAGTCAAATGTTATTTTAACTAGAGATCATGCCTTGGCCTTGAATAGATGATAGAAGCATTGTCACCTATGTTCTACAGATGGGCAGGTATTTTATTTGTTCCAAAGCAGTTATGGTATGAAATGAATTATAATGATTTCATTAAAATGTGTACCTAACTTATTAATGACCGTGAACATTCCATAACTTGTGATTATCTGTACCATTTCATTAGAATGCAAAAGAACCCTGTAGTTTGGACAGGACCTTACTGTTAGATCTGAATTTATTGGATCAAATTCCATTATTAATTGGCTCTCTGTTTGGGTGGAGAGATGTCTACAGATGCTGATTTGTTTCTTCTATCATTGTTGTTTTGCAGCCACTCTCAGGTTTTTTTTTTGGTTAATAACTCTTTGGGCAATTTGGAAATGCAAGAGTGAGGGCATGCTTGAAGGGAAGGCTGTCAATGCTTTTCAAGCTGTTAACTACTGCAAGCACGTGGTCATGATCTGTCAAGAAGAAGCAGTGCCTGTGAATCATTTTTTAAGAAGTTTTATACCTCCTGTTTGCAATTGGACACAATTTGTTGATTGTTGAGAACGGCAAGAGCTGATTTCAGTGGAAGTTTTCTGGTGAGGTGCAAGCTTTCTGTGCAAAGATTGAATGGGGAACCAAATTGCAAAAGGCTGTTTTTGTTGGATGTCTAGTCCTTAGACAATTTGTGAGGCTTTATCCTTTGTACTTATGAAAGGCATGGTGGCTGAATTTTTACTTACTAGAAGGTCTGAGGCTTGTAGCCTTTGTTATGGAAAGCAAATGCCAAGCTGAGAGATATAAGCTGTTAAGAAAGACATTGCTTGATCTGCTGCGTTTGCGATTTTGTAAGCTCTCGGTTTGGTAATTCTAGTCAGTGTCCTATTTAAAGCATATAGCCCGGTCCTCTTTTTATGCAACATTTATGTTAAACATCATATGTACTGATTACAAGTTTCAGGCTTACCAGTTAAAAAAAATATCTTTATAGATCCACTAACTAACCACCACTTTGACAAATGAGTTCAAAATTGTTGTTTGAAACTTTACTTTCAGCCATCAACTAATCGTGGCTTAAAGAATATCCTGGACAGCATTGCACATTGTACTTGAAATCATAGTTTTAAGATATACCTCTATTGTGAGTACTAAATTATATTAGCTGGTAAGGCCATCATTTTTTTTCTTCTTATTTCGGAATTTTTCTTGATAGAGAAGCACAAAAATTTTAGCTTTAATTTGAAGTTTATTTTTCATATATATATATATATATATTTGTATTTTATCTAACTCAATTTCATTTCAAATTTTCAGCGGCTTTATTATTGATGGTTGGATGCAAAGTGCGCCAGTCATCCAGCATTAGATTGTCTTATTGGATTCTTGCAAAGATGGTCACATTAGCTAAATTCTGGCATCAGGTAGTAAAAAGTTGTTTGTGCTAGTTTCTTATCATTTTTAACTGTGAAGGTCAACTGAAATAAAAAAGTTGATCAGTAAGGAAGATACATTGACTGAATTACTCTATTTGGGATCTAGGTTAATTGACTGTGTTTTTTCTCCCAAGGCTCATATCCACTTTCAAGGATTTCACAATGGACCAATAAAATAGCTAGGTTGCACGGACACGTCATTTTTGGCGTCGTGTCGGTGTCGGACACGTGTCGGACACCGGAACGGGTACGACTCGCCAGATTCCGGTGTCCGGCGAGTGTCTCTTTTTTTTTTTTTTTTTTTCGCTTCTCCGACACGGCTCCGACACGCCAGCGGTGAAAAAAAAAAAAGGAAATCACAGATTTTGACTTACCAATACCATTGATTTTGTGAAACAACAAGCCTGAGAAGTCCCGAAACCCACATCTCAAGTTCTCACTTCTCAACCCACCCACCCTCTGCTCTGCCCGCTGCTGCCGCTGCCCTCTGTTCCTCGCCGGAGCTAGATCGGGCCGATCGGCGAGCTCCATCGACGTCGACGCCGTGTTTGTCCCTTCCGATCTCTCTCTCTCTCGGCGTCAGGTCCTACCTCTTTAAGCTTCTCTCTGTTTTTTCTTTTTTTTCAGATATTCGGCCATTTGGTTTGGGTGAATGACTGAACGGGTTAGTGGGTTACTTATAACGCGTTTTTTTTTTTTAATCCCACTCTCACTGTCCCGTTACTGTGTTTCTTTACTCAGCCTTTCAGCCTTTTGTTTTGCCTCAAATTATAATGTTTATTATAAATGGGTCCTGTTAACAAATCTATTTTTGAAAAATTTTTATTAAGAATTAAAAAAGTTGTCAAAATTTTTTCAATTTCTGATAAACTTTTTTCAAAATTGGTTTAGTATTTTGTGCCTTTAGGATACACATTAGTAAAATCCATTATAAATTTAGTAATTTTTGTTTTTGTATGTCCTGCTATAGTTTTATTTATTTATTTATTTATTAAAGTTAAATATTATAAGTGATTTTACTAAAATGAATATTGAAAGTGAAAAATCAGCTCAGTCAGTTGCCTAATTTAAATTCTAGACATAAACGTATTTTATGTCTAAAAATATTTAAAAATATGCCTAAATATAAAATTTAATTAATTATTTAACCGCCGTGTCCCCGCCGTGTCGTGTCCTTATTTTTAAAAAATTAGCGTATCCCTGTGTCCGTGTCCGTGTCGTGTCCGTGTCCGTGCAACATAGTAAAATAGGGGTCAATACTTCTTTGTTTGGTGAGTATTTGGGTGCAGATTACACCTCTCACTATACCACCTGACCTGAGCTGTCAATTTTAACTTATTTAATAGTTCCATTTGGTAAACGTATAATAATTGTAGGAACTTTGATGCAGCTATTGAATGAAATGAAGCAGCGTATATGTAAGGATACATCCCCCAACACAAGGTATAATATTGAAAACAACACTCAGGAACCTGAAATGAGAAACTATGGCTTCATATTTTTATTTGTTTGAACTGGAATCAAGTTTTTTGATTTTTGTAAGACAAGATGATTCACCTGATTGCAGGTTCTATATCGTGCTGTGGAACATGTTTATCAGTGGGTATGTATGGAATGGAGGATGGCTTTTCAATACTACGCCTGACTGGAATGTTCTTACCGTTAGATCTGAATTTTTGGAATCAAATTCTATTAATAATTGGCTCTCTATTTGTGTGGGATGGTGATTATTTTCTTCCATTTTAGTTGTTATTGAAGAAACTCTTAGCGCTTGTTTTTTTGGCTAATAACTCTTTGGGCAATTTGAAAATGCAGGAGTGAGAGCATGCTTGAAGGGAAGGCTGTTAATGCTTCTCAAGCTTTTAACTACTGCAAGCACTTGGTCACTTGGTCAGGATCTGTACTTGCAATCTGTTGTAAACCTCCTGTTTACAATTGTAAACAATCTGTTGATTCTCGAGAATGACAAGTGCTGATTTCAGTGGATGTAAATACCAAAAGAGAATGATGCTATTATGGTTCAAGCTTTCTATTCAATGATTGAATGGGGAACTAAATTGCAATTGGCTGTTATGGTTGGGTGGCTTAGTTGAAATCCATAATCCTTTATCAGACAATTTGTGAAGCCTTGTCCTTTGTATTTTGAAAGGCAAGGTGACTGCATGCGTACTTAACGGTAGCTCTTTGGTTTGCAGCCCTTGTTAAGTAAAGCAAATACCAAGCTGGGAGGTACAAGCTGTTAAGAAAGACATTGCTTAATGTACTGCATTCACGATTTTCTAAGCTCTCAGTTTGCTAATTCTTCAGTTTCTGGTTTGATGCACATAGCCTGGCCCTCTTCTTATGCAACTTTTATGTTAAACATCGTACGTACTGATGACAAGTTCAAGCTTTTAACAGTTTTAAAAATATAGTTAAGGATGCTGTTGACTTAACACCATTTTGACTAACAGGTTGAAAATTGTTTTTGAAATTTTACTTTCGGCCATCGAATAATCCTGGCTTAAAGAATAATCTGGATAGCATTGCACATTGTGCTCGAAGTCATAGCTTAAGATATACACTATGGTGAAGTCATAGCTTTAAGATATACACTATGGTGAATAATTAAGTATACTAGCTAGTAAGATCATCATTTTCTGTGTCTCTTTTGGAATTTTATTGTTAGTGAGAGCACTGAAATTTTTAGCTTTCGTTTGTAGTTTATCTTTTCATTAAAAAAGAAGAAGAAAAATTTGTAGTTTATCTAACTCAATTTTATTTCAAATTTGCAGCCTGTTTTATGATTGATGGTAGTATGCAAAGTGGGCCAGTAATTCCGCATTGGATTGATTTATTGAATTCTTGCAAAGATGGTCGCATTAGATAAATTCTGGCATCAGGTAGTAAAAACTTTTGTCTTGGTTTCTTATCTTTGTTAAGTGTGAAGGTCAACTGAAATACAAAAGCTAATCAGTAAGGAAGACACATTGACTAAATTATGCTATTTGGGAGGGACTTTGTTGCAGATATTGAATGAAACGAAGCAGCCTTTTTGTAAGAACTACATCTTCCAACAGAAGGTATAATATTGAAAACAACACTCAAGAACCTGAATTTATATCTTGCTGACACTCACTGTTTTTCAAAACAAACTCTAATTATAGGATAGACATGAAATTTATATAGAAATGGGAAACTATAAATTCATATTTCTGTTTGATTGGTTTGGATTTTAAGTTAATTTTAGTATGACAAGATGGTTCACTAATTGTGTTTCATGGGAACAACCTTTCCTCTTCTTATATGATCTTTAAGAAGTAAAAAATCATTGCTGATGATATATCTGGTATATTGCTTTGAAGAATACCTTATTCGGTGATTGCTCAATCTTTTGCCTTTTCTTCTACATTTTATTTTTCTATGTTTCTCTGTACTGTCTGTTTTATGGTTTGCCCAATTTGAATCTTTAGTGAGCTTAAAGATTGAGGAAAGAAATTATTCAGGTCTGAGAGGGCAAACACCTAATCGACTTTTCTTTTGTGTATGTGTAAATAAAAATATAAGTTCCCCTTTCTTTTATCTCGTTTATCTTTCGACAGCAGCAAGTTAGAGATAAGTACTAGAAATTTGTGAATTCTTTCTTTCTTTTTTTCCTTTTTTATTTTTTATTTTTTATTTTAGTTGTCTTTAGAGTATGCTATAGTACCTTCATTTCCATAAATGTCACATAGCAGTATAGAACAAAAAACCAAGTTCTTAGTTTTCACTGAATTTTTATTTGCAAATTTTCAGGGAAGTTTTACATTGGTTGTGTGATCTAAAGGAGGCTAACCAGCTATTGTAGATATTCTAAACCATTGAAAACATGGAAATAGTGAAGCACTTCCATTCATTTTGCAATTCTGGTAATTAAAAATATTTTTCTTATTTTCATTTCATAATGTGCCACTGCTTTATTTGTTATGTATATTCTACTTTGGCCTTCGTAAATAGTGTAGTCCCTCTACTCACTTGATAACTGATTGGATCTTGAATTTTTCAACAGGCATCTGCAATTCCTATAAGAATATTTTGGTAGCAAAACACCATAATGCCAAAATCCTGTCTGTCTTCTATGAATATCCTGCCCCAGTTCTGAGGATCATAAACTACCAATCCAGCTTGACCTGCTTGTAAATTGTAATATCTATCCCTTTAAGCATGTATATTAATGAGGAGGCGTATTAGGCTTACTTTACAGCTTCAGATTGTGGTAATGATGGAACTTGTAGTCTTTGACTCAAACTATTCAGTGGTGAAAACTCTTACTACTTGAGAGATGTATTCTAATGTTGCTGCTTGCTAAATGTATTATGACTTTGTTATTACAGCAGTGGATTTCAATGAATTTGTTCTCTCTTTTCAATACGAAGTAGATAAAATGAAAGTTTTTGAGGCTAGGCCTTGGTCTGTTAAAGGTCATTTGTTGATCATCAAATAATGCAAACACAACTAATGGTGCATGAAATTAATTTTGACCCTATTGAGGTCTGGATCCAAGTCCATGGTTTGCGTTTGGACTCAGTGTCGGATAGTAGGTAGGGTGGTAGAACCGTAGAAGTGTCCATGATCTGGCAGAAATATGCTAGAGTTAAGAGTTGAAATTGGGGTATCCTCCTCTCTCCCTCTGCATTTTCTGGGCATCTAAACATGATTAATGCTAATTTTTGTGTGCAGGGCAAAACATGGGCTAGAAGTCAACCTTTTATTTGTTTTAATTTTTTTGCTTGCTTTAGGATCCAAATCATGGTCGGACTCCAAATGTTGGCTCTTGGGCTTTTGCTTAATTGCCCAGGGTATGGGTCATGTGCCTAATATTTTTTCTTTCAATCAGTCATGCCAGCAGCCCTAACCACAATAAAACTCATACCTCAACAAACCCACCAACAAAAAGAACAACTTCCAAGAGCCATAAAAGGACCTTTAATTCCAACTTAGAGTAAACAGCAATCTTTTCACCGCTTGACAGAATTAAAGTGCATTTTGTTAAAAAATTACCTATTTATATAAAATATGACCCTAATACAGTAGAATTTTAACATGACATATCTCATATAAGTACATTATGATTTATTAGGCGGCTAGTATTGTTCCCCTGTTTTAACACGGCAACATCAAACTTTTCAATCACGTTCTTGATACAGTAGAATGTAAGAAAATATAAATGAGAAAATTTTAAAAAGTCTAAGAAGGGAATAAAATGGAAATTTTAAAAAGAGAGTGATTGGAGGAGATGATACTTAGATGAGAGTAAAAAAAAGAAATTAACCAATTTTTTTTTCTACCTACTCTAATGGAAAATTTTTTTTTTTTTTTTTTTTTTTTTTTTTTTTTTTTTTTTTTTTGTGCAGGAGTCGGGGCCCCCCAAAGCCACTACGTGGCTCCGCCCCTGAAGGAAGGCCATGAAGAGGCAGGTTGAGAAGCACAAAAGAAGAAAAAAGTACACACACTAAAAGGCTGAAAATATGCAGAAAGAGAGTTTTAGGACTTAAGTCGAGTTCATTGAGCAAGAAAGAAGCATTGTAAAAAGTCCTACAGTAATATTCAAGGAAACACTTGGACCCAAATAGCTCAACCTCACAAGTCTTGTGAACCCAAAAGGGATTAACCAAGCCTGTAACATTTGAGGCTTATTGGGTTTTGTGGAGTACCCTCACAATATTCTAATGCTTGACTTAGTTAGTAAAACCTCTTAAACTATTCTGCACTTGTTGTTGATCATTTTATTTTCTTACTCTTATGTTGTGTAATTGTTGTTACATTTAGTCCATGTATTTTGTTTTGTTGTGGAGTACATCTAACTTGCACATAGATCAGTTCGTATAATGGCCCAAATAAGTCGCAGTGAGCCTAACTCAGTTCACCCAACACTGACACTTACTCCAGGCACTTTTTAGTTACCCAAGATTCCATATCAAACATGGGCCAGGGAACAGTCTTAAAAAGGGCCCCACACTTTTTATATTAAAGTTTTCATCTATTCATATTCATATTATGAGTCAATTCACTAATGATAGAATATTATGAGTCAATTCACTAATGGGGATTAAGTTATTCCAATTATGATAGTTAAAAAGGAAATAGAAAAATAAAGTTTTCCACTATTCAAAAAACTTCAACTTTTAGCCTTCTATTTTAATACTATCTTCTTGAATACATTACTTAATCTCAATACATTTGTAAATATATACCAAATCGAAACATACCTATATGAAGATGTTTTGTAAACAAACAAAAGGCCATATCAATTGTCGCTTAACAATGATTAATTAGATCGATTAGGAAAACAATTTGTTGTTGATAATTTATATAGATTATTTTCTCTACAAAAACTACAAATTCGTTCACCCAAAGAGACTAACAAATAAAAAATTATTAGTAAACTCTCATAATTAAGTTTCTATAATAATAATAATAATAATAATAATAATAATAATAATAATATTATTATTATTATTATTATTATTATTATTATTATTATACAATTGCAAAAACTAAAATATGTTACTCATTCAATTATTTTCACTTGACTAACCTTTGTTTTTGTTTGAATAAGTGGCACTTTAGAGTACTTCTAATACAACTATTAAGAGTATTTCATTACAAAATCTACAAATCTATCCACTCAAAATGATTAAAAATAAACAAAATTTAGTAAAGTCTCATAGTTAAAATCTAAATGGATCACTAAAAAAAAAAAAAAAAAAAAAAAATCAAATTCTAACTTACAAAAAAACTAATTATTAACTCAAATAAAATCAAACTAATGGGATAAAGACAAAAAACTTGTGACTTGGAATCGAAATACCAAAATACCTAAATATGCATAAAAATTTATACAAATTTTTGAAAAAGAGAAACAAATGTGATGTGACAAATAAATCAACTGTGAGGACACAATTTGTGACGACCCATAATAATGTTGGGTTCGCACGTAAATAGGCCCAAACAATATCATTTATAGAGCGTGGGTTTGAAAGGCTAGGCCTTGGTCACCAGACGGTGGTTTGTCGTGGTGTTCATACATAGTTAAATCGCGTTCGCTCTAGGAGTCTTTCTCCTGGAGGCGGGCTGGGAGGCTCTGGTTTTTGGCCATTTTTCCCAGCCTCTTTCTCCGGATTGCTTGTCCCTTTTTTTATATTAGCCTGTGTTCCTTATCCTTCGTCCACGTGTAGGATCGACTTTTCCAAGATTGATACTTGTTCCATCAGTCCATACCCAAAGTGGTTGGAGGTGGTTGTAAAAGTTGAAGAGCATGGTTCTGTCAGGTGCAGAGTGTTGAATGGCAATAATGGCAGCTTTCCCTTTGTCCTTGGTCGTTATACTATCCAGCATCTCCTTCTTTATTGAGATAGATATTTTAGATTTTTTTCCGAATTGTTCCTATATCTTTTTTACCCTTCCTTCCAGGGGGACCTCGAATATGCCAAGGACAGAATCATCCTCGGCTGTGTCTCAAGACTATTTGGGCTTTTGTTACCTATCCTCGGCCATACTCTTCCTCGGCTCGAGCCTTGGGCTCCAATGCAAAAATGGGTCAGGGCCACAAATTATTGGACCCCACAATAGCCCCTCAAAATCCTATTACCCGACCTCTTGGTCGGAGAGGAGGGTTTTGGTGATGCCAAGCCTTTATTACGGTTCGTTCAGCTCTGTCCTTCATTAATGTTGGTGTCTCTTCATCTGCTTAGGAAATGTGCCGGGCTACGAGACATTCTTCTAGATTTACACACGGTGTAACGCCCCAAAATCATAGGCAATAAAAATCTATTTAATCTGAATAATCCATAAAGATATTAAATAAAAGAAACTAGCAACCTTGAAACTGATTACAAAAGTCAGAGCTCTAATTCACCAAATACAAAACATCCTCAAAATAATTCTCCAATACAAAGTTTAATGCCATAAAATAGTAATAAAATCCTCAATTCCACAAAAATAGTTTGTAACATCTGTCTCCCAAGAATCTCTACTCCAGTAATCCACCTAATGTATCTGTAATGGGAAATAAAGGGGGGTGAGATAACTCAATAAGTGGAATTAACTAACATTGGGGTGTGGGAACAAACCTTTCAAATAAATAATTATTTCAACAGATTCACAACTTATAACTCACCAATATTTTGTCATCAACTATTTCATGTAAAAGAAAATAATATATTTATATTGTGAGTCATCATAATATATATATTGATACCATCACATAAACAATTCCCTAGGCTTTTCTCGTGGTCAACGTTTACGCCCCGTTGACAGGGTTGTGCTGTCCCCTTTTTGGGACTGGAACCTCCTTTCATCCCATTTCTCAAGGATGGCTCCTTTGGAACCTAAAGGTACACTCCCTTGCTAAGGAGCTTCCTTTTGGATCCTCAATAGTATGCTCCCTTGCTAAGGAGCTATCAAATGTGCACTGTCCCCTTTTGGGACCGTCCCTTGCTAAGGACTAGCTGCAGCATGATTGTCCCTTGCTAAGGACTAAATATCATACTGAGCTTCTAATCACGACTTGCCATAGGTTTTCAAAACATATTCAATATGCTCACAAAATAATCCATTCATACTTCTCAAAATATAAAGACATATTCACACATACAAGTTTAAATAAAATTAGGTTGTCCCACAAGTTTTTCATAAAACGAATAGCCAATGTGCACATCAAACATTTGTAAAATATTCATTTATATATAGAATATCAACATATTCTTTCATATAAAATAGTTTAATAATTAACACTGTTTTGGGAAAACCCCCAAAATTAGTAAACACCACTTACCTTTTAGTTGCAAAAATAAAGGAAATCAACCACCCTTGAATCACAACAATTCAGTAGAATTAGAACCTAGCAATACCAAAAATAGGTTCATCAATACACAAATTCCCACTTAAAAATCTATTTTCACACTTAAAATGGTTTTATCCTAGACAACATTGATTTATCCAAAATCCTCTATTTATTCACCTAACTATCCAATTTACTTTCAGCTTTGTTCAGATTTTTGGACTTATAAATATTGCTGCCTAATTAGAATATTCATGAAACTTCAATCAATCTCAGAGCCAATAGAGGTATGACTATACATACTATTCATACATAATCAAATTTCAAAGCCTAGACCATACGGCTATATAAACAATTCTTATTATAATATTATAATCATCACTCCAAAGACCCAAAATCTATTACACGGTTGAACTAGTGTGAAAGCAAAATAACCAGTCAACAATTGTGGCTTAGTATTCACATAATAACCGGTCAATGGCTTAGTGTGAATGCTTAGTGTGAATGCAATAACAACCGGTCAACAATGGTGGCTTAGTGTGAATGCAATAACATAAGCATTCTTTTCACTTTAACATGGTGACCAAGTCCAAACATATTACTCTATTTGGCTCAATCTCACGTCTGTGTTCCTTCCTGACATATTGACCAAATCTTTATCTAATATAATACAATTATAGGAACCCTTTTTCTATTAGAATAATGATAGTCTAGGTTCATATCAATTGCAAGCTATTTGACTAATCAAACTTCCTAAATCTTGAGCATGAGAAAAATCATACCTGAAGACTCCCACCAACGCCACAGTGGAGAAAGGCAGAATTCAATTGTCGGCTGAAGCAAAAAGAAATCCCATCAGAAAAACACGTGTGACCTAAGAGGAAAAAGGCTAGGGTTTTCAAGGCCCATATATGTACTTATGTCACCTCACTTGGGCTTCATATTCCATAGAATTTATCTTCTTTTTAATACCTTAGGCCCAAATTTATTTAATCCATTTTAATTATAGGTTTCCATTAAAAATTTACGTATAATAATTTAATTGGTATCAAATTATGGGGTGTTACACACGGTGCGCTCCCTTTGTTTCGTTATCCGAAACGCGCCTTTAATGATTTCCCTTTACGAGACCATTTAAATTCGACGGTTATTGACGGCGTGGGGAAGTGGAGTGAGTATATTCTCGTTTACAGATTTTCTTGGAAATTTGGGTAGATTAAATGCCTCCCGTTTCGCCCTTCATATAAGAAGAAAGGCAAGAGGTTACCTCTCTTATACAGAGACCTTTTAATGCTTTTAAAGTTTAAAACCCTTAGCCTCCCCCAGAGTTTCCTTTATTCGCTAGTTTACACATTGAATTGTGATATGTTCGAGATAGGAGCGGGAATGAAGGGACCATACCCTTCCCAAAAATGCCATGTTCTTCAGAAGCTTAAAATGGCTCGGTCAGGGCAGGGATGACAGAGACTCAAGATACTTCTCATCCTTCCTTCAGCCCGAATCCGAAGCAGGGGCTCGTCGCGTCAAACTTTTGGTGCGACTGAGCTGGGGTCACCCATTATCAGTACCAGCCGCTCTCCTATGAGCATAGCTAACATGGCACCAGCGTGTTAGGAGTCAGGACTGACGCAAGGACAAAGTATCCTTGCTTCTTCCTCTCTTCCTTCACTGGTGCCTCCTTTTACCTCTCCTTCTTCTTCTTTCCCATCACCAGATCCATCTTGGTGCTTTTCCTTCTTCCTCTTCTTCTCCTCTCCCACCAAGGAAGGTTCTCCTCTCAATATGGGTGCTACTGGGGCAGAATTTGGAAAGACTTGGGGGCAGAGCTTAAAAAGATTTCTGGCTGTTTGTTTTTATTTATTTATTGTTTTTGTAACTCGTTTTCTATATAGGCTTGTTTAAGCCCTTTATTGTACGCTGTAATACCTCTTTATATTAATAAAAGTCGTCATTGCTTTATTTCGTATATTCTATCTCTTCTTTTTGAAATGGTTATGCCGTGAATAGACGTACTATCCTGTGACTTCTTTTTTATTTTTATACTATGAACGATGCTTAGGGCCGAGATCCCAGTTAATAAAAAGACCTTGCTCTATGCTTATTGAAACTATCCGGCATAATAATGCCGATTTGAACAAATGATACTTTGGGCGGAAATCCTTACTAAGAAGAAAAGAAAAAGATATTATGATGAGCTTATTAGAGCTGTCTGGCATAATGACGCCGACCTGAGAAAACAATACTTAGGGCCGAAGTCCCTTACTAAGAAAAAAGATGTTATTATGAACTTATGAGAGGTATCGTGTACAATAAGACCGACCTGAAAAGGGGTTATATACCCCAAACTTTGAATGAGGTGATGGCTGAATGCTCGATGCCATATAGGAAGTAATCATCCGAGGATATATAATCCAAAAATGTACAGCCCCTGTAGGTTGCTGGGTAATAAGGCGTTTCGCCATCTTCCAAATAACTTTCATAGCCTTAGCCTTAACCTTTTCTGGTATTTGGTCCGAGAACTGAGCGACTTAGAATTCTTCTTAAGTAGCTGACTTCTCCATAGGTTTGAGTCCGAGGACCATACAATACCCTGATTCTGTCCAAAACTTGATTTTCAAGTAGTTGGTTTCTCCATAGGTTTGAGTCTGAGGACCATGCAATATCCTGGTTCTGTCAAAAACTTGATTTTTAAGTAGTTGGTTTCCCCATAGGTTTGAGTCCGAGGACCATGCAATACCCTGGTTCTGTCCAAAACTTGATTTTTAAGTAGTTGGGGGAATTATCCCCTCGGCTATAGCGTGGGACCTTGGTTTAAGGGGATTAGCTCCTCGGCCAAGCCCCTAGAACCATCCGTGCTGCTGACGCTACAAAGCGCAGCCCCTAGTGAAGAAACGTAGCCCCTAGTGGGACTTTACGCTAAAACACTATATCCGGCTGCTAAAAATGATGTGAAGGATTGTCTTTCCCACAGACGGCGCCAATTGTGAGGACACAATTTGTGACGACCCATAATAATGTTGGGTTCGCACGTAAATAGGCCCAAACAATATCATTTATAGAGCGTGGGTTTGAAAGGCTAGGCCTTGGTCACCAGACGGTGGTTTGTTGTGGTGTTCATACATAGTTAAATCGCGTTTGCTCTAGGAGTCTTTCTCCTGGAGGCGGGCTGGGAGGTTCTGGTTTTTGGCCATTTTTCCCAGCCTCTTTCTTCGGATTGCTTGTCCCTCTTTTTATATTAGCCTGTGTTCCTTATCCTTCGTCCACGTGTAGGATCGACTTTTCCAAGACTGATACTTGTCCCATCAGTCCATACCCAAAGTGGTTGGGGGTGATTGTAAAAGCTGAAGAGCATGGTTCTGTCAGGTGCAGAGTGTTGAATGGCAGTAATGGCAGCTTTCCCTTTGTCCTTGGTCGTTATACTATCCAGCGTCTCCTTCTTTATTGACATAGATATTTTAGATTTTTTCCCGAACTGTTCCTATATCTTTTTTACCATTCCTTCCAGGGGAACCTTGAATATGCCGAGGACAGAATCATCCTCAGCTGTGTCTCAAGACTATTTGGGCTTTTGTTACCTATCCTCGGCCATACTCTTCCTCGGCTCGAGCCTTGGGCCCCAATGCAAAAATGGGCCAGGGCCACAAATTATTGGACCCCACATCAACAATAACAAAAAGAACTATTAGTGAAAAAAAAGTGGTTGAAACAATAAGAAAATCCACCAAAAGAGAAACAAAATTGGAGAGAGAGTATTGACCTTTTTGTTGTAGACAACTTGGAAGGGGAAAGGTGAAAATGAAGTAATAAGAAATTTCTATGAAAATTAAGATGAAAGAGGAATGGTAGGAGTAGATGAAAGGTTAAACAAAGTGAAACAGTAGAATGTAAGAAAATATAAATGAGAAAATTTTAAAAAGTCTATGAAGGGAATAAAATGGAAATTTTAAAAAGAGAGTGATTGGAGGAGATGATAGATAGAACTAAGAAGACAATGGTTGAAGAATATGAAAGGTTGAAAAAAGTGAAAATTGCAAAAAAATAAAAAATAAGAAAGGATTCTAATGATATGGCACGATAAGAATTTTGTAAAATTTATTTCTAAGCTTTCACTATTACATATAATATAGATATATATGTATAGATATTATTTTTGGTTTTTTATTCTTCATTGATTTAATTGTTTAGTTATAAACATCTACCAATAGCCTTATAACTTCTGAATGTTATTTTTGGTTTTTTATTCAGTTAATAAAGTTCATGTCTTTCATTCTCCAAAAAAAAAAAAAAAAAAAAAAAAAAAAAAAAAAAAGAAACTTAATTGGCATCTCTATCTACAAAATAGGAGAAATGGTTTGATTTGTGGGGTTCACAATATTTTTTAACTATCGCAAAAAAAAAAACGATGTGGATCCATTTTAAATCTTTTAGGTGTCAGGTTGAAAAGGCATCCCTAATTTTAAATACTAAAAATGTGGAAGAATTTATTTTCCCACTAAAAAAAAAAAGTCTTTCAGAGAAACACGTATTTGCGTAGTATACTGTAGCCATTTGATTAAAATAACAAAGGATTAGAGGGGAAAAAAACTTAAAATATACTGTAATAATACTAAACTTTTAGAAAAGTTTTATTAAAAAAAAGACCTTTCTTTCTATCTTTTTTGTTTTGATTTGGTGAGCTAGTGGCAGTTGGTAGGAAATTTCGAGCAAGACCAGTCTCAGACTTTCAGACTTTCAGTCATTAGGATAATCAGAGCAAATAGATGAAACCTACACTAGAAAGAATTCTGTCGAGCTTGGCGTGCTTTAGGGTGAAGATGAATCATATCACCAATTTTCTTTTTCTTTTTTTTGAGAAAAGATCATATCACCAATTGATAAAGCAAAAGAAGAAATAAAAATAATATGAAACGACTTTCACTTTGGTGGATCCATTTTAAATCTTTCTTTTACATGCCGTGTTGAAATAGCATCCCTAATTTTAAATACTAAAAATGTGGAATAGTTTATTTTTAAAATGTAAAATCTTTAACTAACATAATAAAAAATATATATTAAAGAATTTTGACCTATAGGTGAGAGTATTAGTGAAATAATTATGAAAGTTACTGTAATAGTAATACCGTTATGCCACTTAGGTGGATCTTTAGGTGCCATGGAAATAGCACCCCAACTTTTGAAGGTGGCTTTAGAAATTTTTTTTTTAGGGTAATCACTAAAAAATTTAAATTACCACAATATTTTTATTGGTGCCATTTTTTAAAGAAAAATGAAATTAGACATTATTTTTATTGAATAGGTTGAACAAATTACAAATTTTATCCTTTTGTTTTATAATAGGCTTTTTGTTGAATAATTTTTTCACTTGTTGTTGTTTGGTCTTGTCTTGTTTTTGTTTGGTTTATGTTTGTTGTTATTTGAGCTAATATTTATTGTTGTTATTTAAGCTTTAAAAAAAAAAACAAGGATTAAGAATTATATTTGGAGGTAAAATTAATTTTGGAGTAATGCTACATCTACAATATTTTTACAATAAATCCTATGTAAAAAACTTTTATTGGTGGATAAAAAAATAATATTAGTATTTGACCCAAATTAGAATCAGTAACAACTTACTACATTAAATTTGTTGTAAAATTATTGTGAAAATTTTGTGAATGTAGTAACACTACTCTTATTTTTGTTGAACCCAAATTTTTGTAGTTCTCAAGTCAGGGTGTTCAAAATTTTTATTAGAGTAGTCATAATAGGTTAGTTTAGCATATAATTATTTTTTGGCAAGTGTATATATACATTTTTTTTGCAAGTCAGGATGGTCCTATGGCCACCCTGGCTTGCATGTAGAGCCACCCCTATTTGAATACCAAAAATGTGGAAAACTTTATCTTTAAAATATAAAAATATTAACTAACAAAGAAATAAAATATTGAAGTAAGTTTTAGTTATTTCAATTGGTAAAATATCTTATAGAATCGTCAATTGGGGTCCTACATAGAATTGTTGGGAGTGCCTTGCTAATCGGTTCATAGTAAGAATTTTTTATATTTTGGTCAAAAATTGATATAAATTAATAAATAATAATGATATATGTTAAAGAGTGATTAAAATTATTAAAATAAATAGATAAATTTGATATAATGCAACTTTCATACCCTACGAATCTACTAACTATATAAATTTTTCAACATAGATTTATTCAAAAGTCAAGCTTAATACAGACTATACAGTCCACTTTTAGGAAACATGAAGGCATCCATATGAGAAATGACCTGGTAATGGCATGGTCTTTCAGCACCGGTTGCATCCAAGTGGCTCGGATGTTTTATTAACTTTGAAATCTTCGAACAACAAGACTTGAAAAAGGTGGACTCACTCTTTCTTTCACTCTTTATTTCACAGAACAAAGAAAATCTCTTCACTCCTAACTAACTCAAATTTCAGAAGAGTTCTTCTAATTCCAGGGATCAAATCATGTCATTAATCGGAGAGGCTGCTTTATCCTCCTTGTTTGGGGTGCTGTTTGACAAGTTAACCTCCTCTGATTTGTTGAAGTTCTTTCAGCAAGAACAAGTTCATGCTGACCTCAACAAGTGGAAGAAAATGTTAATGAAAATCCATGCAGTTTTGGATGATGCAGAAGAGAAGCAGGTGACAAGTAAGTTCGTGAAGATTTGGCTGGATGAGCTGGAAGACTTGGCTTATGATGTGGACGACATCTTGGACGAGTTTGCTACTGAAGCTTTGCGACGTGAGTTGAACCCTGAACCCAGCAAAAGTAAGGTACAGAAGATCATCAATGCTTGTGTTGGTTCGAATGGAAGTTTTGTTCGGTCGATGCAGTCTAAGATTGCAGAGATTGACTCAAGACTGCAAGGAATTATGAAAGATAAGAATGATTTGGAATTGAGAGAAACCAACGGGGGAAGGACTAAAACAACAAGATCAAGGGTGCCTACAACTTCTCTAGAGAATGAACGTCATACTTACGGGAGGGATGAGGATAAAAAGGCTATCATCAAGTTGTTGCTGAGTAGTGAATTTAGTGATGCTCAACTCTCTGTGATTGCCATAGTTGGTATGGGAGGATTGGGTAAGACAACTCTTGCCCAACTAGTCTATAATGATGATGATGTGAGCCGTTATTTTGACTTGAAAGCATGGGCTTGTGTTTCTGAAGATTTTGACATTGTAAGGGTAACAAAAGCCATTCTACAATCTGTCACTTCTAACCACTACGAAACTGATGATTTAAACATAATTCAAGTCAAATTGAAGGAGAAATTATATGACAAGAAGTTTTTGCTCACTCTGGGTGATGTTTGGAATGAAGACTATGATGATTGGACTAAACTACGTTGTCCGTTTGAATTTGGGGCTCTAGGAAGTAAGATCATTGTCACCACTCGGAATTACAGTGTTTCATCAACAATGGGAACTACTCCGGCTTACGAGTTGGAAGGGTTATCAAAAGATGCTTGTTGGCATCTATTTAAACAACATGCATTGGGGGCAACAGATTTTACAGCGCATCCAGAACTTGAAGAAATTGGTAGAGAAATTTTAAACAGATGCAAGGGGTCACCTTTGGCAGCAAAAGTACTGGGAGGCGCTTTACGCACTAAACGAAGTCCTATTGAATGGAAAAATGTATTAAATAGTAAGATTTGGGATATTCCAAAAGAAAAAAAAGGGTATTATTCCGGTTCTTGAATTAAGCTACCAATACCTCCCTTCACATTTAAAGAGATGTTTTGCTTACTGTTCACTATTCCCAAAAGATTATGAATTTGAAAAGAATGAGCTTGTCTTGTTATGGATGGCAGAAGGTTTGGTTCAAGAAACAGAAAGAAACAAGCCGATTGAAGATCTTGGTGCTGAGTATTTTCATGATCTAGTCATGAGATCATTCTTTCAACAGTCAAGCAATAATGAATCACTCTTTGTCATGCATGATCTTATCAATGATCTAGCTCAATGGGCAGCAAAAGGCTTATGCTATAGATTGGAAGATACTCTCAGCAGTAACAAGCAATCCAAGATTTCTGCAAAGGTAAGACATTTCTCTTACATTCCATGTCAGTTTGATGGCATCAAGAAGTTTGAAGACTTCCCCAAAGATATGCATCTACGAACCTTTCTACCCCTACCAAGAAATAACATGTGCCACTTAACAAACTATGTTCCTAATTGTTTGCTACCACAATTAAGCTACTTAAGGGTAATGTCTTTATGTGGTTATGAAATCATTGAGCTACCAGGTTCAATCGGTGATCTGAAACATTTAAGATACCTCAACCTTTCTCATACTTCAATTAGAAGTTTACCAGAATCAACAAGTTTTCTATATAATTTGCAAACATTGATGTTGAAAGGTTGTCACAAACTTACAAAGTTGCCGGAGAAAATTAGGGATCTAGTTAATCTTCGGTATCTCGACATTACAGATACCAATTTAATTAGAGAAATGCCAATGGGAATAGAAAAATTAAAGAACTTACATACACTATCTAATTTTGTTGTGGGGAAAGATAGTGGGTCCAAGATAGGAGACTTGATGAACTTGGAGTTTCTTCGGGGAAGACTTTGCATTTCGAGTTTAGAGAATGTTCTTGATGTTGAGGATGCAAGAAGGGTCAATTTAAATGGTAAGAAGAATTTAGATGCACTAGTGATCAAATGGGGGTTTGCACCTAAAGATTTACAATATGAAAGCATTGCAATAGATATTCTTGACATGCTACGACCTTGGACAACGATGAAAGAACTTTCAATTGATGGCTATATTGGTGTGAAATTCCCAACATGGATAGGAGATCATTCCTTTTCTAATATTGTGGACTTAAAGATTGTTAGATGTGAAAAATGCACGTCCTTACTTGCTATTGGACATCTATTCTCCCTCAAATTCCTTATCATTATGAGTATGTCTAAGGTGCAAACCATTGGTCCTGAGTTTTATGGGAAAGGTTGCTTGACACCTTTTCGATTCTTAGAAAAACTTCACTTTGAGGATATGCAAGAATGGCAAGATTGGATTCCTTGTGGAGTTGAGTACGGAGATTTCCCTTGCTTGCGTGAGCTTTTTATCTCTCAATGTCCCAAATTGCAAGGAAAATTGCCAAACCATCTCCCATCATTGGAAAACTTTTCTATTAAATATTGTGAGCAGTTGGTTGTATCAATTCCAAGCCTTCCAATTTCCAAGAATTAGAAATTGTGGGATGCAAAGAGGTGGTGAGCAAAAATAAGGAAGACTTATGCTTGCTAAAGTCAATTATTTTTTCTATTCCTGGTCTTAAAAGCTTAACAAAAGAGTTCATGGAAGGGTTAGGAAAGGTAAAAAACCTAAAGGTAATTGATTGCAATGAGCTGACATCTTTGTGGCAAGATAGTCTCATGTCCCTTGGGAAGTTGGAAATCTGGTCGTGCCCTAGTCTCATCAACATCAGCTTGACGTCTATGTTAAAGACACTGTATATTAAAGGTTGCGGTGCTTTAAAATCCTTGCCAATGTCCAATTGTACATGCTTGGAATATGCAACTATTGAGCACTGTAATTCTTTAATGTTCATTTCAAGACACCAGCTACCCCCAACATTGAAAAGGCTAGAGATACAAAGATGTGCAAATTTGCAGTTTTTGATAGATGAGGGAGAGGCTTCTTCTTTATTAACGAAAGAGGAGAGTATTAAGAGCAATGCATCACTTCTTGAGCACTTGTATATTAGTAATTGTCCATCTCTAAATTGTGTATCATTAAGAGGTGAGCTATCTGAGAAGCTTAAACACCTTGAAATTTGGACATGCTCAAAGCTGACATCCTTATCATCAAGAAACCAGTTACCTATGGCTCTTAAATACCTTCAAGTATATAATTGCCCAAAGTTGGTCATTGGCAAACAAGTTACCCAATAATGCGTCTCTTGAATATCTTAAAATCAGTCATTGTCAAGAGATTAAATTCTTACCGGAGGGCCTACATAAACTCTACCACCTCAATGAGATCCACGTAGACAACTGTTGTAGTCTTGTTTCATTTCCAGACGGAGGGTTTCTCCCTACTCACCTGAGAAAAATATTGATCACTAACTGTGTGAAACTAGAGTCCTTGCCCCGCATGCATAACCTCACTTCTCTTCAAACCTTATGTATATATGAATGTACAAGCACTGTATGCTTTCCAGAAGACTCCTTCCCTACCAACCTAAAGGAACTTTTGTTGAAAGGAGTGACTAACTGTAAGCAAGGATTGAACAGACTCACGTCTCTTAGACGTCTCACCATTTATGGTAATGGATTTCAAGATTGGCAGTCGTTTCCTGAGGAGGATGATGGGAAGATGATGATGCTGCTACCTACTTCTCTCACCTCCCTTTGGATCCTAAATTTTTCTAATATAGTGTTACTATCATCCAAGGCCTTTCAAAACCTCTCTGCTCTTGAAAAACTGTATATCGACAATTGCCCTAAACTAGCATATCTCCCAGAGGGCCTGCCTCCCACACTTCTGAAGCTTTATGTTTACAATTGTCCAGTGCTGAAACAACAATGCAAGAAAGGAAAAGGGCAAGAGTGGTTGAAGAAGATCAACAACATCCCGTTGGTTAAGATTGATTACCAGTCCATCTATGAGCTGGAGGAGGATGAGTAATAATTGTGTAAAACAGAGAGCATTTATGCAATATGATTTTAAAAAATCTGAACCCTCTTCTAGTGTTGCAGCAGAGGCTATCTTCTGACTGGAATGTTATTTCAACTAGACATCATTCCTTGCATAGATGATTGAAGCATTGTCACCTATGCACTGCAGATGGGTAGGTATTTCATTAAGCAATTATGTTATAAAATGAAATATAATAGTTTCGGTAAAATTTGTACCAACCTTGTTAATGATATTGACCATTCCATAACTTGTTCATATCCTTATGCTTTTCTTGGAATGCAAGAGCCCTTTAGTTTGGATAAGATTCCAGAATTAGATCTTAATTTATTGAATCAAATTCCGTTGTTAATTGCCAATTAATAATTGGTTCTCTATCATGGGTGGAGAGATGTCTACCTATGCTGATATTTTTCTTCTATTATTGTTGTTATTGAAGCCACTCTTAGGAATCTCTTTTGTTTTTTGTTTTTTTCTTTTTTGGGTGGGTTAATTACTCTTTTTGCAATTTAAAAATGCAGAAGTGAGACCATGCATGAAGGGAAGGCTGCCAATGCTTCTCAAGTTCTTAACTACTACAAGCACAAGGTCATGATCTGTCAAGAAGCAAAGCTGGGACTCATTCTTTAAAAAAGTTGTAAACCTCCTGTTTGCAAGTGGACACAATTTCTTGATTTTTGAGAACGTCGACTGCTGAAATCAGTGGAAATTAGTACCAAGAGAGTTTCTGGTGAGAAGCAAGCTTTCTATTTAAAGATTCAATGGGAAACCAAATTGCAATAGGCTTTCATGGTTTGATGGCTTAGGAGAAATCAGAAATCCATAGTCCCTCCTCTGACAATTTTGGAAGCCTTATCCTTCTTACTTATGAAAGGCAGGGTGGCTGCACTTGAACTTACCAGTAGCTCTGAGGATTGCAGCTTTTGTTGTGGAAAGTAAACACCAAGCTGGGAGATATTAGTTGTTAAGAAAAACATTTCTTGATGTGTTGCATTCGAGATTTTCTAATTTGCGACTGTCCAGTGGTGAAACAGCACTGCAAGAAAGGCAGAGGGCGAGAGTGGTTCAAGAAAGGCAGAGGGCCTCGCGTTGAGATTGATAGGACGTGCATCTATGTGGTGAAGGAGGAGGAGCAGCAATAATTGGGTAAAACAGAGAGCAAAATGTACAGAAATAAACATATTTACTCCTAGGTACAACATTTTGAAATTAGTACCTCTCATCCTGTGTGTGTATATATATGCAATATTATTTTTAAATATCTGAATCCTAACCCTAGCTAATGCTTCTAGTATTGCAGCAGAAGCTATCTTCTCAACTCCTAAAAATTCTTCTCAAATTACAAAATTTGGAGGTACGATAAACTTTTGGGTTGTAAATGTTCAATTTTTATTTTTACATTTTTCCTTTTTACCATTCTACTTCTGCCACTTTGGATTTTCAGCTCAACAATTTTACTTATTGAAGAAATTAAAGTTGTAATTTTTGGTGAGTGTTGCTTCAGATTGTGTGTTTATATTGCTGATTAAAGTCGATTTTGTGTGGGCATATATCATCGTGATCACAATTAGTAAGACAAATTTTGGTCTCACCACCAGATTATAGTGATCTCATATGTAATACTTTATAACCCCACTTGTTATACATCAAAAAAAAAAATATAACCCCACTTGTTGTTCTTTCTCTTGCTTGTTTCTCAGTTTGTGCTTCCATATCATTTTTCTTTTTCTTTCATCTTTAGTTTGTTTATTGAAAACGTAGTATGCCCAATGATGTACACCAAAATTTTGTTGAGCGGTTTGGCATGGTTTTTTAATTCATTATCAGCCCTTTGCTCAACACCACTTTTCACTACCACCACAACCACAACCACCAAAAACTTAGTAAGTAAGAAGATGGAGTTATTGTAAAACTGGTAATAGAGATCATATTTGCTTTGGATGTTCCTTAGGTAACAGAAGAGATGTAAAGTTGGAATGATGATATCAATTAGAAAGTAAACTCTTTGAGCGTAAGAGTTTCAAGTAAATTGGCTTGGACCGCAACTATGTGCTTCAGCTGGTTAGACAGGAATGCCCGAGTATATAAAGACAATGCAAAAAGTAAAGAGGCAATAGTCCAATCAATCATGGCAAATTGGCCAGTGTTAGATGCAGGCTTTCTATGCAAAGATTGAATAGGGAACCAAATTGCAAGAGGCTGCTTTCGTTGGATAGTTTAGGAGTAATCCATAGTCCTTAGACAATTTATGAAGCCTTATCCTCTGTTCTTATGAAAGGCACGGTGGCTGCACTTTTACTTACCAGAAGGTCTGAGGTTTGTAGCCTTTGTTGTGGAAAGCAAACACCAAGCTGGGAGATACAAGCTGTTAAGAAAGACATTGCTTGATCTGCTACGTCAATTTTCTAAGCTCCCAGCTTGGTAATTCTTCAGCGTCCTGTTTGATGCTCTTTTTATGCAACTTTTATGTTAAACATCATATGTACTAATTGCAAGTTTCAGGCTTACCAGTTAAAAAATTATCTTTATGGATTCTGTTGACTAACCACCACTTTGACTAATAAGTTGAAAATTGTTGTTTGAATCTTTACTTTCAGCCATCAAATAATCCTGGCTTAAGAATAATCTGGACAGCATTGCAAATTGTACTTGAAATTATAGCTTTAAGATATACCACTATGGTGAATACTAAATTTTATTATCTGGTAAGGCCATAATTTTTTTTCCACTTTTGGAATTTTTCTTGGTAGTGAAGCACAAAAATTTTAGCGTTAATTTGTAGTTTATTTTTCATATATATATATATATATATATATATAGTTTATCTAACTCAATTTCATTTCAAATTTTCAGCTGCTTTATGATTGAGGGTTGGATGCAAAAAGTGGGCCAGTCGTCCAGCATTAGATTGATTTATTGGATTCTTGCAAAGATGGTCACATGACTCACATTAGCTAAATTCTGGCATCAGGTAGTAAAAACTATTGTGTTGGTTTCTTATCATTTTTAGCTGTGAAGGTCAACTGAAATACAAAAGTTGATCAGTAAGGAAGATACATTGACTGAATTATGCTATTTGGGATGAAGGTTAATTGATAGTGTTTTTTTCTCTCAAGGCTCATATCCACTTTCAAGGATTTCACAATGGACCAATAAAAGAAGGGTCAATACTTCTTTGCTTGATGAGTATTTGGGTGCAGATTAAACCTCTCTCAATACCACCTGACCTTAGCTGTCAATTTTAACTTATTTAATAGTTCCATTCAGTAAATGTATATTAATAGGAAGAACTTTGATGCAGCTATTGAATGAAATGAAGCAGCCTATTTGTAAGGATACATCCCCAAACACAAGGTATAATATTGAAAACAACACTCAAGAACCTGAATTTATATTTTGCTGACACACATTGTTTTTAAAAACACGCTCTAATTATAGGATAGACATGAGATTTAGATTGAAATGGGAAGCTCTGGCTTCATATTTTTACTTGTTTGAACTGGATTCAAATTTTTTAATTTTAGTGAGACAAGATGATTCACCTGATTGCAGGTTCTATATCGTGATGTGGAACATGTTTATCAGTGGGTATGTATGGAATGGAGGGATGGCTTTTCAATACTAGGCCTGACTGGAATGTTATTTCAACTAGACATCATTCCTTGCACAGATGATCAAAGCATTGTCACCTATGCACTGCAGATTGGCAGGTATTTCATTAAGCAGTAATAATATAGAATGAAATATATTATTTTCAGTAAAATGTGAACCAATCTTATTATAGATCTTGACCATTCATTCAAATATGCATATTTTTACCCTTTCTAAATTCTGGCATCAGGTAATAAAATGTTTTGTCTTGGTTTCTTATATATCTTTGTTAAGTGTGAAGGTCAACTGAAATACAGAAGCTAATCAGTGAGGAAGACACATTGACTGGCTTATGCTATTTGGGAGGGACTTTTTTTTGCAGATTTTGAATGAAACAAAGCAGCCGTTTTGTAATAATACATCTTCCAACAGAAGGTATAATATTGAAAACAACACTCTAGAACCTCAATTTATATCTTGCTAACATTCAATGTGTTTCAAAACAAACTCTAATTATAGGATAGACATGAAATTAAGATAGAAATGGGAAACTATAAATTCATATTTCTGTTTGTTTGATCTGGATCTAAGTTAATTTTAGTATGACAAGATGGTTCACCTGATTGTGTTTCAATGGGAACAACCTTTACTCTTATTATATGATCTTTAAGAAGTAAAAAATCATTGCTATAATAGATCTGGTATATTGCTTTGAAGTATATCTTGTTAGCTGTTGTTCAATCTTACTTTTTCCTTTTCTTCTCCATTTTATTTTTCTATGTTTCTCTCTACTTTCCTTTTTATGGTTTGCCCAATTTGAATCTCTAGTGAGCTTAAAGATTGAGGAATGAAATTATTCAGGCCTGTGAGGGCAAACACCTAATTGACTTTTCATTTGTGGTTGTGTAAATAAAAATATCAGTGCCCCTTTCTTATATCCTTTTTATCTTTCGAAACAGAAGCAAGTTAGAGATAAGTACTAGAAATTTGTGAAGAATTCTTTCATTTTCGAAGTTTTGTCTTTAGATTAGTGTATGCTATAGTACTTTCATTTCTATAAATATAGAACAAAAAACCAAGGTGTTAGTTGTCACTGAATTTTTATTTGTAAATTTTCAGGCAAGTTTTACATTGGTTATGTGATCTAAAGGAGGCTAACCAGTTATTATAGATATTGTAAACCATTGATACATGGAAATGGCAAAGCACTTCCACTGTTTTTGCAATTGTGGTTATTACAACAGTTTTCTTGTCTTCATTTCATAATGTGCCACTGTTTTACTTGTTCTGCATATTCTATTTTGGTCTTTGTAAATAGTATAGTGCCTCCACTCCCTTGATAACAGAATGGGTCTTGAATTTCTCAACAGGCGTCTGCAATTCCTATAAGACGCTTTTGGAAGCAATCACCATAATGCCAAAATCCTTTCTGTCTTCTATAAATTTCCTGCCCATCGAGCTTGTGCTGCTAGTAAATTGTAATATCTATCCTTTTAAGCACCTATATTAATGAGAAGACTTATTAGGTTTGCTTTACAGCTTCAGATCGTGGTAATGATGGAGCTTATAGTCTTTGAAATCCTGACTCAAACTATTCAGTGGTGAAAACTCTTACTACTTGAGAGATGTCTTATAATGTTGCTGCTTGATTCTTTCACTCGCCTTGCCTTGTCCATAAAAAATTTCCCAATGAATACCTATTGATTTGAGCTTCCAGAATCTTACTTTCTTTGAATTTTTGGCTGTCATGGAAGATGGAACTTCTCCATTTTAAACGTTGTTTAGCTTACCACATTAATACATTTCAAATATAGCCAATATATATTGAACATTGCTTGTGATGTATTATTATTAATTTTTTTTTTTTTTTTTTATAAGAAACCAAGCTTTATTAAAAAGAACTAACCTCAAACCATACAACCCAGGGCATCCTTTGTGATCACATATAGCAAATGATCAAGTAAGGCCACAAGGGTATGTTTTGGAAGATTCTTCAAGCAACAGTAGAATCTTTTGATGGACCATAAATATGCATGGGGGACCTTAATAACATTCTAGAGCATGGGATAAGATGGGGATAGTGTAGGTGATACTCCAAACAATTTTTTGAGTGATTCCATGCTATTGACTTGGGTTTCAATGGAAACAAGTATACCTGATCAAACTAAAGGTAGGGGCAAGAAATGCATCAAAGAGAAATTAGACGGGAATGTGCAATGATGCTTGTGAATTGTGATTTATTTTAGTTTCAAAAATTTGATGCAAGTGTATTCTTAGACGAGTTTGAACTGATCCATATAGAATTTCAGTTTCATGTCTTTTTTTTTTTTTTTTTTTTTGTGATTAGAAGTAGTAAGATTTTGTTTATTAATTTTGGAAATTAGAAAGTGTCACACCCACCCCTCATTAGTATGGGGCAGTGAGCAAGATTTGGGATTGTATTTCTCGAGTCTTCACCTAATAGACAAATTTTGGGAATAAGAAATGAAATTCATATTTAAAGATCTTAGTTGTTTTTGGAGGTGCTTAACAATAAAATATATATTTTGTAGAAGATTTTTGAATTTCATTGAACTGGAGGAGGTGCTTTAAACCATGTTATGGAGAGGATGTGTAATATCCTGACCCAAATTATTATGTGACTAAATTACATAAATTATGTGATTATTGTTAATATTCTAACCTTTAATTAGGTTAATTTAAAGAGTGAAGTCCCTAAGTAATAAGCTTGATTAACTATATGTTGCTCTTTATCATCAAATCAAGACATCAATCGATTTTTGGTATAGAAAATTATAGGTTCTGATTCTAATGATTGTGCTCTTTATTATCAAACTAAAACACCAATCGATTTTTAGTATAAACGGAGATTGAACCTCAGATCTCGTATTCAACCATCAGAAATTTTACCAATTGAGTTAATTAGAACCCATAACTATATGTTGCATAAGTGATATTATGTAATAGTTTAAAATACAGTCAACACATTTGATATCAAGCCAATTCCAACTAGATCCAAGACATTTCAAAACTAATCAACTTGGTCTATAAATCCAACATGGTCACTAAAATGTTACTCATTTTTATGCTTTCTATTACAGTGATCAAAAACCAAATTTGTCAGTTCTAAAATGTTTTAGACATTAACCCAAATTTCAGGGTGTTAACCGTATTTTACCTTAAGGGCAATTAATTAAGATATCTATATATAGTTACATGGTTAATGTTGTAAATATGTAAGTTAGATAAGGGTAATTTAGTATTTCCACATGCACGCCTCTAACAATCAAATGATGACAAATGTAATACCAAAATAAGCCCAAAGACCAACACCTGGCCTGTCCATCTCATTTTGGTCTCTACTCTCTATACCTTCGCAAGGAAGCAAACTCGAACAACCCAGAAGGCAATAAGAAGCTCTCGGCTCCCTTTATTCCTTCTACTGTCTTCGACAAAAACAATCGATTCTACCATTGTTCCCCTCAGACTAGGTAAGACTTCTAACTACCAACTCTTTTCTTTTGTACCCATCATTCCTCCATGGGATTTTTAGTAATTGGGTTATTGGGTGTTTGTGAAATCAGAAAATTTTGAGAATAGAATTTGTTAAATTTTGTGATCTGCAAGTGGCTTTCTACAAGGGTGTTGGGAAATTTGGAAAAACTGGTAAGACTGGTTTTGAAAATATATATATGATGTGTTATTAAGGCTTTGGAAGGAACTGATTGTTCATTACTTGAGGGTGTGGTTGTGGTTGTGGTTGTTGTATATGAATCTTTGCATGTGATTGAAGATTAAGCAATATTGGGTTTTTTTTTAATTAACAAAAAAAATTCTGGGAGATATTCTTCAATCATTAATAGAATTTTTTTAATTTAAAATTTAGAAGAAAAAAAAATGGACATAGTATTTATTGGGAACTGATTGTTCATTACTTGAGGGTGTGGTTATGGTTGTTGTGTATGAATCTTTGCATGTGATTAAAGATTAAGCAATAGTAGGGTTATGCTGAAATTTTCTGTAATTTATTGGGTTTCAAAAAAGTGATATGGATTGTTTATAAATGATGTATAAAAATCCACACATGAAAAATACGACTATATGCAAATTTCTCTATGATTTTTGTGTGAATATGTGTTGAAACTGCCACTGCGATAGATTCTGCATTTGCGACGCGAAATAGTTTGTATTAAATTCTATTTTGTGAGTTTGGATGTTTAGGGTAGTTCCTATGAAAGCTAAGAGTAAGACACTGGATGGTTGTAATGGAATCACTCTCACAGCAGCAATTTCTAAGTTGACTGCAATTCTGCTAGCGCGGATTTGAGTATGTTGGCTTGTATGATTTTTAATAAATCATGACTTTATGATTATGCTCTGAGAATGTTATGGCATGTTCTAGACATCTATAAGAGTCACTCTGTCAATTGGCATGAAAATTGGAGTGATTTGATAGCCCATTTGGATTTTGTAAGTATATCCTTCTGGAATAGGCAGTAAACAGCAGGTGACATACCTATCTATGGGAATTTATATTTAAAGCTAGGGTGAATGAATTGAGCTGGAAATTGGTATTCTTATCATTTGGTATGTCTAGAACCTAGATAAATTTTGTATGCCTTGGTTCTACTGTTTAGTATCTTTGAAACAATGTGTGGTTGTATCAGTATGTTTGAAGTTTATGAAGGAAGTTGTATGATGAATTGTAATTGCCAAGTTGGTTGCTATGAGTTCCTTGAATATGATTTAAGGGCTTAGTAAGGATTAGTTAAGATAACATAAGAGGATTATGGTCATGAGTGTTGATTAGACTATTGTGAGCTGTGGTTGGAGTTAAGTTGAAACTAAGATTAAGTTAAAGTTAATTTAGCTCCTATACTTGATTTAGGTGAAGTAAGGGAGGATAGGTGAAGAGATCTGCTTGAGACTCTAGCAACCCAGCTGCTGGATTGAGGTAATGGATTATGCCATGAAAATTTAATGCTCTATGTTCTTAGTATATGTATTTATGTTCATCAATGCTTTTAGTTAACTCATATTTGATATTTGTTTACAAATTATGAATATGCATTGATTCAAAACCAGTTTTGAGATTCCTAAGTTATGATATGTTTGGAAAAAATAAAAGCTTTTAACTTAGTAAGGAAATGATTATTATGGATAAGTTTGATTATTATGGATAAGTTACCCATATTATATGCATAGCTTATTATTTTTGGCAATTATTATATAAGAATATCTTTACTTATATATAAAAAAACAATTGGTTTGCTGCATCTTTCAGGGAATTTGAGGTTGTGAAAAAGTTACATTTCTACTGTTGGCAAAAATGTCAGAGGTGGAAAACAAATCCGAATCCATTAGTGGAGAAGAAAGGGTCAAAAAGGAAGAATTCCATGTTGAAGTGAAGACCAAGGATACTAAACCAAATGATGTGGTGGAAGAGAAGATGGAACTTGAATTGAAGACCAAATCAGTCGAGAAAGAAAAGCCAAAACGTAAGGAAGACCAGAAGAAGAAACATAAGGAGGGAGATGAAGAGAAATCTAAGAAAAAGGATAAAGAGTCAAAAGAGAGTGTGAAGGAGAAAGAGAAAGAGAAGAAAAAGCATGAAGATGGAGAGCAGAAGCAGGGAGAGAAACATGAACATGAAAAGAAGAAGAAAAAGAAGGAAAAAGAGCGTGACACCATTACAGATGAAGAGCAAAAGGAGGATGAAGAAGCTGGAGAGAGTCTGAGAAAAGAAGGGAAAACAAAAGAGAAGAAAGATAAGAAAGACATTGAAAAAGAAGAGAAGAGGAAAGGGAAAATAGATGATAAAGAAAAGGAAAAAGAAGAGATGAAGAAGAAGAAAAATGATGGGGGTTCAGGGGATAAAGAAGAGGACAGAGAAGGGAGAAAATCAGATAAAAAGAAAAAAGATAAGGAGGAGAAGAAGAAGAAGCACAAAGATGAAGACACGGAGGTGGAAAAAGAGACCGAGGAAGACAAAGATAAAATATTGAGTGTGAAGGAAGAGGATAAACACACAGGGAAAGTGGTGGATGAGAAGCATAAGGAGAAGGTAGACAATGAGAAAGATGACATGAAGAAGAAAGATAAAAAAGAGAAGAATGATAAAGAAAAGAAGGTAAAATTCAAGGATGAAATTAAGAACGGGAAGGACAAGGAAAAAGAAGATGATGATGAGGAGGAAGAAGAGAAAAAGACAAAGAAGGAGAAGAAAGAGAAAAAGCACAAGGGTGAAGCAGACGAGGGAAAAGAAGATAAAGATGAAGATGAGGAGAAAGAAGAGAAGAAGAAGAAAAAGAAGGATAAGGATAAGAAGCATAAGGATGAAGTGGATGAGGGAACAGAGGATGGAAATGATGAGAAAGAAGGGAAGAAGAAAAACAAGGATGAAACAGATGGGGGGAAATGCAAACCTGAAGTTATCTCCAGGGATATTGAAATTGAAGAAAATATTAAAGAATCAGAGGGGGGAAAAGGGAAAGAGGATGAGAAAGATGGGGTGAAGGAATGCAAAGAGAAAAAAAGCGAAAAGAAGGAAAAAGGTGAGAAGAAAAGAAAACTTGATGGGAAGGACAAGAAAAAGGGCAAGGATCTTGTCAAGCTAAAGCAGAAGTTAGAGCAGATTAATGGAAAAATAGAAGCCCTATTAGAGAAGAAGGCAGACATTTTACAACAGATGAAAGAAGCTGAACAAGTTGAAGATGGGAATCCTGTTGCTACTGAGAAGCCCACAAATGTGGCAGAGGCCACAACCAATCCTTAGAATGGCACTATCTACAACATGCTTTGCCCTATAACTTTTCAAATTATGTAATATATGTTAAGCCATAAATCTTTTAATTTTGTGTGAATAAAATGTGATAATTTTCAATGTTTCAACACAGGTCTGGTTTTAAACACTTGTAAGTAAAATTTTCTGCTATGTAATAAGTTCTTATTATGGTCACATCATTGCAGATGTGTTGTTAGGTAAAATCAAAATTGACATTGCTCAATTAGCAGGTGCCTGAATAAATATTGTGTGCTTGGAACTGGAAGAACAAACAAAGAATCCTCTGTCTCCCTCGTCACATCACTCCAAATTTACTCGCATTTGTGGTTTGAAAATATTCATTGCTGTGTGAAATCATTTTTGTAATGATGCCTGGGCCAAAGAGGAAGCACTCAAGTCGAAGATTTTGTCAAATTATAACTACCCCTTGTTGAAATCTTCCCTCTTTCACAGGGCAATTCTGATGGTTATTCTCTCAATGCAGTTTATTCATATTGCCTCTCCCTCCGTGTAAATCGATTATCTTGAACCTGAATACGCAATATACAACCCAACCATTTCAAATAAATGCAAGGGACAACATTTTTTTTCTAAAGAAAGAGCATATAGGTAAATTAACATCATAATCTTACTTGTATTTGATTATTATCATTGAGGAATATAATCTAGAATAAGGCATATTGTCTTTCCATAATGGAGGGGAGAGAAACTCCCAACAAATATTTCCTGTGTTACTTAGGAGCTTTACAGGTCAACAACTGCTTCCACTATTATTGCTTTGTTAAGGAAGAACTTTACCAAGATCTCTTTGTGAGAATAATTACCTTCAAATTTATCAATTATCACTTTTCTCAGAGGATCTCTTTAGCTAGAAGACCACTGAATGTATGAACCATCTTCTTTAGCTTCTGTCTTAGGGAAAAATGGCCATAGACCCCCTGAACTTTAGAGGAGTGGTCATTAGACCCCCTAAACTTTTATTTTGACCAATTTACTCCTTCAACTCTACACATCTGCCAAATCACTACCTCTGTTAATTTGCTATCAAAATTCTAACAGAAAATGCACATGAGACACACGTGAAACAAAGGAGAGAACTGTTTTTTGAGTGAGGGAGATACGGTTGATCAAAATGGCCATTTCGTCGTTCAACCATAATATGGATCCACACCAGACACATCCAAAAAAAAGTCTCAAATCTCTAAAACAAGTTTCTTTCAATTTTAAGAAAGTTCTAATGGATCTGGATATGAGGGATTGAGCCGCTAAAGCTCCCTAGGGATTTCCTAGAAACCCAAACATCCGGAGGTTTTTTGTTTTTAAGTTTTTAATTGAAAACAAAAATTCTGGGTTTTGAAGAATTCGGTGTTGTTGGGATTTAGAATTGGATGTGGGTTTTACCGTTTTGGTTAGTTTTCTTTATTGGGTTGGTAAAGATTGTTAATATAGATGGTGGACTTGGCTATTGGGGTTGTTGATTACTGCTCCCAAAGAATTCGTCCGGAGAATGCTTCAAGGGTAAAAGAATTGAAAGTCCAACATTCCATCCTTGTAAACCATGCTTCATTGTAGGAAAACAGGGTCTCGAAACTAAGGCATCATGGGAAATATTTAGAATGAAAATATCAGTAAAATGGTGGCTCTTGAATAGGAGATCCATATTTGCAGCTGGACGGTGCAGGGGGACCATAAACGGCAGGACAAAGACTTCCAGCCCCGGCGGTAGGAATGCCACAGTGGTGTTCTAACCATTGATCTCTCTTTCTTCTCATTTTTTTTATTATGGTATTTTAAGCATCACGTGCATCTCACGTGTATTTTCTGTTAAATTTTTGACAGCAAGCTGATGGAGTTAGTGATTCGGCAGATGGTGTAAAGTTGAAGAAATAAATTGACCAAAATAAAAGTTTAAGGGGTGTAATCACCACTACTCTAAAGTTTAGGAGGGTGTGTGGGCATTTTTCCCTCTGTTTTATTTGGAAATCGCATATTCATCTGACAAAGGCCAAATATGTTAATGCAATTAACGATGGACAATGAAACTATCAAAAAAAAAAAAAAAAACAAGATTGTTTCAAAACTTATGTTTCAAAATTCACCAATAATATGCAACTATCAAGTGACTATTTATCTATGGATATATGAAAGGTTTGCGCAAGTGAGATTGAAGTTAATTCTCTTTAAACAAACTATGGTCATTAATTCAGAAATTTAGGTAAACAGAATAAAAATATGAGAAAGGGTGAAGAAAAAAAGTTAAAGATATTTTTCTTTGATGAAGCTTCTTTGGACTCTAAATTCTATAAAAGTAAACTAAAATTTCAAATGATAATAATTTAAAAGGTTACATTGCCTTCAAAGTACAAATTCAGGGATTCATAATTTTAATTCAAACTTGAAATTTAAGCCCACTAAGTTCAACACAACACTTGATTTAGTAGTTATTGTTTTTGGTAAACTGTAGAACTTATAAAGGTAAGGACTATGTTCTTGTCCAAATTGAACAACCAACTCTTTGACATTTATGCTCCATGGCAAAACAAATTGACCCTGTTTGAATATAATTGAAATCATGTTTTTAATATGTTTGGTTGTGTGTAATTGTATGCAACAATAATTAGCAAAAAATAAAATTGCTTATCTAACAACCCATGGCCGCCACCCGGCAAACTAAAAGATTCAAACAAATTTCTCATTCTTTCATGAATCTCGGTCTTGATATTAAAAGTACGAAAATTGAGAAGAAAAAAAAAACATAAATGGAGAATTGTTCTACTTACAAAAATGGAGAAGAAAACAAATCCCTCCTCCCAAATTTATGCTTGTAAATTTATTTCACCAAAAAAAAAACCAGAGTCCAAGTATAAAAAGCACTTAAAATGGACCATGCTGAATCCTACTAATAGATCCCATCACTTCCCAGGTACTAACAAAATGACCTTGTCAAATAATTCTAGGGTTAATTGCATTTTTCTCACTTAACTATGTGGTACATTTCAATCCCCTCAAAAATTTAAAATTGAACAATGTCCCCCTGAATCATTGGAAATTACCCAGTTATTTACTACAAATTCTAAATTCCATTAAAGGAAGAATCTAATTGATATGGGGATGGGCTAAAAGGGTACAAACAAAAAATGCAGATGTTGCCTGCAACCATTTAAATAAATACTAATTGACAACATCTTGTTTATATGATTACATATGAATAATGGCATGACAACCAGAAAGTTACATGACAGTAAATAACAAAGGAAGGTATACAAAATAGTAAGCATAAGAAATTTCAGATGACATCAAGAACAAACATGCATATGAAAATACATAAACGTTTACAATATTAAGAAGTTGCAAAGGGTAAGGATCACAAAGATGATCAACTCTGTATAAACTGAAGATTTTTCATTAGATTATGAGAATCATCACCTTATTCTTATTGTAATGAATGCATCCTTTTTTTGATTGAAACTGATGATTTAATGATATTAACATGGTCACAGTTGGTACAGACTTCTTGCACCCTGGAAGGAAGGCAGTTAAGCCGGACGAAATGGCTTCTACCTTTTCTTGTGTCAAAGAAGTTGGTGTCAATGCCACCCTTGTGCTGTTCATTGTTGTGGAACATATTTTATATATAATTATTTATGAACAAGTTCTTTTGATTTTAGAATTTAAATATAATTGACTATTGATTTAAAGAGCTGGAGAGAGGAGAGAATGCAAAAACATTGCTGACATAGTGTTTAGATCCAGATCAGAAATATGCCATGACTATTTGATATTTAAAGAGGATGAGATTCCTTATGTTCCCCATACTTCTTAATATAAAGAGGATGCCAATAGATGGAACACAAAATACTAGATTGAACTATCAATTAACAGTATGACCTCTTTTGCAAGGAAGAATGGTTGCCTCTCCTCTACACCCAAAATCCAAGTACCACACTCGCTGAAACAGCTTGCCTTCCAAACCACACCCTCTCATTTCAGCGTTTGATGACCACTTGTGCAGATTGAGGGCTTCCGAAGCTGCTTCTTTGTCACCTTCATTAACAGCAACAGGCAACAGACTGAATGGCATCCAGGATTTACATGATTGTGTCAATAAATTGCTTCAGCTGTCATTCACTCAACAAGCCTTAGCGCAAGAGCAGCACAAGACATGGTTTGATGAGCTGTTACATGAATCTCTTAGACTGTTGGATCTGTGTGGAATCGCAAAGGATGCCTTATTGCAGACAAAGGAATGCACACATCGACTTCAATCAATCATGCGAAGAAGACGGGGGAGGTGAAATGGAGCTTATAAGGGAGATTGAAAATACTTGACCTCCAAGAAGGTGGCCAAAAACGCAATTCACAAGGCCCTAAAAGGCACGGAAAGCCAGTGCACGAACAAAAACCAAGAAATTTTGAACATGGTTAGCATGTTGAGGGAAGCAGAATTGGTCACCCTCTCAATGATTGAAACCTTATTCTCCTTTATAGCGGGGCCAAAGTTGAAACCAAAGTCCAACAGCTGGTGGTTTGTTTCCAAACTGGTGCACCCAAAAAAGAATGGTGTGTGAGGATGCAAAAACAAACACAAATGAACTTGAGAAAGCACATGCGGATTTGCAATTTCTTATTGTTCACATTACAAGAAAATCTGATTGCGCTGTGCATCTTGAGAACATACAGAACTTGCTGGAAAAATCAGAGTCGAGCATTTAGGATCTTGAAAAAAATGCTTGAACAACTATTTAGACGTTTAATTAAAACCAGAGTTTCCCTCTTCAACATCTTCAACCACTAACCCAAAAGCCATGGGCAACCATTTTGTTTTTCTTTGAATTACAGAAAAGTCATTGAGATCAATAGTTGATACTTGTATATGAAATAGATCTTCAGCGTAATTTCTCTTCTAGTTCTAAATCAATATAGTATAATGTAAAATCATTGCAATTGTATTTGCAATTTACCCTCTTCTAGAGGATTTACTTTAGTGCTGGAATGTTAAAAAGTACTAAAATACATTGTGCCATTTTAATATCTTCTAATGCCTTTCCCATACTAGTAAACCTTTAAGACGAGATGTCAGCATGGTTTTAACAAGTTTTGGGAATATAATATTGAACGCTGCCTTAAATAAATTGTAGTACATAGTTTTAACAAGCTTTTGAGGAGATTTCTCAATGTAGCACCCATAATAAATATGTTTTCTATTAATAGATTTTCTTAATACTCTTGGGGATAAATTTGCCAGCATAAAAATTTTCCAGGCTTATCCCTGTTGCCCCCAAATGTGAGCTCTTTAGGTGCATCACATTTTGCCATCATAATAGTGTTTAACTTGGAAATCTTTGGCTGTGATATCTATAGGAAAGATTTAGCAGTCACCAAGACGCAACATTCATCTTTCCAAGTTAATTATCAATAATATAGTCCCTAATCCTGCAGTTGATTTCATAGCTACTGTTAAAAGATTAAAATTAAAATTCACCACCTTGTTAAAGGATCAAAAATAAACCAGGAATTGGTTAAAAGATGAAAATTAAGAAAATTCTTTTGGTCAAGTATAACTTTTCCTTCATGATAATCTATCTTATAATTGAATTGAAGGACAATGCTTCACCACGACACAATATTGCTCTGACACACTACTATAAAACAAATACTAGCACATAATTGAGACTCAAATTTCTCATGTCTAGACTTTATTTTAGGGGGGGAGAGGGGGTGGCTGGTTTGGAACTCATTCCTGCAATTCTATTTATTAAATTGTCACCTGTTTTGCATTTAATAAATAAACCAGAAATGCAGACAGCTGCATAAGTCAATTTTACAAAACACAAAAATATCACCACTTTCATCATAACCTGCCATTAAAATGTGAGATACTGGTTATGCAAATGTGATTCATTTCCAAGGACCCAGTTCCACATAATACATATATAATTATTTGAAGATAGATTAATGAAGAGAATGCTCAACATCTATTGAAAAAACAAAACCAAAATCACATTTAGTGCACATAATTTAATAATAGACAAGAATATCCACAGAAGGAATCTGTCAGCATAATGACAATGGACTACAAAATGCTTACTTTTTTTTTTTTTTTTTGGGTACCATTTGCAGGAATTCTGTGGAATATCATATAAAAGGAGTCCTTTTATGAAGCAGTTGAAGAATCAACCAAGACAACAACCTAAATATCTTTACCGTTATGCAGTAAACTGGGTGCTAGGAAAGCCCTTTGAGCAGGGAAAGACTGCTTGCTGCTTAACCCAAAACCAAAATGAGACCTTGTTCCTCTATGGCATTTGTATCCTACTTGATCGTAAAGGATGGTATAATTCGAGCTGCTTACATTTCTGAAGTAACATAAATCGCCATCATATTTGTACACTTGTTGTGTACTGCCCAATCCACTGACCACCAAGTTGTTCTTTACAGCCATATAGCCCTGTCCATTCTGCACATTTCTGAGAGAGCCCTCTGAGAATCCAAAACCAACATCCTTAGACTTCTTCTCAAAAAATCCCAAAGTGACATTTTCAAGAGATACAGAAGTTCCATTTCCGTCATCCAATTCATTGTAGTATAAATAAAGGTCAAATTTTTTGTGGGATTCTGTTGAGTAAACGGAAGATGATGGCACCTTTGCACGAACACTGTCATTGAAATGGATTATTTGATTCACAATCTGCAAATCCCCATCACTTTCTATCAGCATTGAATTATTGTACCTAAAGTTTTGAATCCAATTTGTTGTGATATTCCCATGGGAGGACTTCACCCATCCAGTCGAGGATATGGACCTGGTTACACTATTCAAAAACGTTCCATTTAAACCCTTAAAGTCAGATACTAAAGAAACAACAAGAGGTGAGCTAACATGCTCCAAAAGCCTTGCTTCAATTTCTGTGCTCTTGCTGTCCAACCAAAGATGCAAGTTTGCATCAATGTACCAAACATTCAAGGCATTCGTCACACTAAACCCAAACTTATGGCTCTTTCCATCAACTATATTCCCTAAAAATGGTGTAATCTCAATATTATAAGAAGGGAGATCAAATGACCCTATACCAGTAATGGGCCTCCATAAGAGGGGATTAATCCCTCCAGTAAAAATGACAGTAAACGGCCAAATTGCACCGACCACCTGATCATCAAGACTAACTAAAACCTCCCTAAAAGGCCCATTTCCGGCTGCACCCGTAAGATTGTTTGCCTCAATGTACTCATTGTAAAAATTCGAATACCAAAATTCATCATTCTCATGAAATGAAACATACACCTCCAACACAGCTCTATAAGCATTTTGTGGAATCTTGAATTCACTCAATGCAATATCAGTGGAACTCTCAATTTCAAACCACAACCCATCATTCAACGGAAGGTTCCGCGAAAAGGGTATGATTAAATCAGCCGGGGTATGGTATTTAGACACTAAAGCACCCAACTTTGACACATCATTTTCTTCAGCAGGATAAAACTGAATAGTTATATTCACATGGTACACTCCAGTATAAGTTTTAGTAACAAGATTACCAAGATAAACAGCAAGTGTTTGATTCTTCATGAGCAAAGAATAATACCTTGTAATGTCCTTCTCAACACTCCAAACAATCCCCGTAGCCCTTGGCTCAGCTGTGCAGCTACGAAATAGTTCAGCCCCACCAAGCCAAACCCCAAAAATCCGGTCATACTGCCTGCCTTTGCAAGTAGCATTCCATTGGAAGACGATCTTGGAAAACTTCTGAGATGGGCAGTGTGAGGGAGGTGTGTAGTTTGCAAGAACTGGAGGGCTGCCATAAGTGTAGCCAAAGTCATGTTGAAGTATGTGATAAGAGCAAGGCTTTGTGTTGGGAAGTTTGATGGGTTTTGTTACTTCAAAGAAGAGAGTTGGTGGGGTGTCATTGAGAGGTTGTTGTTGGGACTCAGAGAGATCTAGCTCTTCTCTAAAGAGGCTTTTCTTGTGGAAAAGATTGGCTGTGGAGAAGAGGGGGTTGTGAAGGAAGAGGAGGAGAAGGAGAGAGTAAAGCACAGAGGAGGCCATGAATGGTAGTTAGAATTAGATTGAATCTGTTGTGTTTTCTTTTGTTTGTTAATTCTCTCTCCTCTTGGTGGAGACTTTAACTTTACTTTGTTTGGAGGAGTACAAAAAAGAGTTGGAAAGTTTTGGACTTTTCTTGTAAAATAATTGATCGGGAAAGAAGGAAAAAGAGAACGAGAATTTTGAATTGGAAAGTAAAACTCTGGTGCAAAATGGGAAGGCTTGGGGTTTGGTCCGTCTGCTTTGTTAACTTAGTCCTAGGGGAAGGTTAAATACAGAATAGTCCTAGGCGAAAGTGAAATACAGAATAACTAGAAAACAAAGATTACAAGACAGATCTCTTCCATAGTGATTGCTGGTCAGTAAACAAGGCATGTCTTTCGAGGTACATTCATTAGAATTTACCGATTTATGATTTAAAAAAATAAAATAAAATAAAGAATGCATAATTACTCTTTCTAAAAATTAAATTATATACTAAATAAAGTTGTTATTTTATATTTTCTCAAATTTAAAGTTATGATTTTTTCTTTTTTCTTTTTTGAGAAGGAAGTTATAATTGTGTTAAGTGACTACTCTCATTAATTAATAAATTAATTTTATATTATTTGTTAGGTTATATTTCCTCAAATTAAGGGATATATTTAACAATTATTTAATTTAGGTAAAAATTTATTATTTAATTTAGGTAAAAATTTATTATTTAAACTTCTACAAATTTAAATTCTATTCAAACTAAAAGTGTATTATAAAAAATTCTAAACTTTAATCTCAAACAACAACGAACATTTTTCTTTCTTTAAAAAAAAAAACCACGTTTTGATTTCTATTCCAACTAAAAATCAATTATTAATATTTTAAGAACAAATAATTAATAATTTAATTGTATATTATTTTATGATATAATTCCTCAAATTAAGGGATAATATTTAGCAATTTTTTAATTTAAATCAAACATATTATTAAACTTCAGCAATTTTAAATTACATTCAAATTAAAAGTCTATTAGTAAAAATTCTAAACTTAAATCCTAGATAAAAACCATGTTTTCTTTCTAAATATATAAAAATTTAAAAATCTAAAAACAAAATTACAATATGGTAAAGCCACTTGACACAATCACGATGTCTAAGCCCCACTTTTATTGTATAGTATATGATTTCAAAAAATTTAAATTCTATTTAAGCTAAAAATCTATTGTAAAAAATTATAAATTTAATTCCAAACAACTACCTACATTTTTTCTTTAAAAAAAAAAAAAAAAAACCATGCTTTGACTTCTACTCTAACTAAAACTCTATTATTAATACTATCCTTTGAGAAGGTGCTCAGCATGTGCTTAGAGACTTTTTTTTTTTTTTTTTTTTGGTAAAAATTAATAATTTGCATCTATTATGATTTAGAAATATATAAATATATATATATATATATATATTTTTTTTTTTTAAAAAGGATAAATTTTAGAAACAAGCAATAGCTGTTGTGTGGGGATTTTTCCGCACAAGTTGTTTGTCCGCTTTGGGGAGCCAAGTCCACACGGTTTTGTCACGAAGGGGTGGGAGCTAAGGATTAGCCTTGCTATGTCCTCAGTCCCACATCGCCTAAGTGAGCGCCCCATGCATGCCTTATAAGCTCTTGGGCAAAGGCATGGTGTACCACTACTCCGCACCCACCCCTTCGTGACAAAACCGTGCGGGCTTGGCTCCCCAAAGCGGACAAACAGCTTGTGCGGAAAAATCTCCACACAGTTGTAATTTCTTTTTTAAACGTGAAAGAAAAAAATCCTAAATTTTAGAAATTCTTTTTTTGAATTCAAAATGAAATTTGTTATTTGACATTTATGACCCTATTTCTAAATGAAATTACTCTTCATTAATGAGGGTATTTTTGAACCACATAAAAATCTAGTTGAAAGAGGAGAATCATCTTATATATAGTATAGATTTTAAGAACAACTAATTAATAAATTAATTTTATTTATTTGTTGTAATATAATTCCTCAAATTAAAGGATAATATTTAGCAATTTTTTTTAATTTAGATAAAACTTATCTTTAAACTTCAACAAATTTAAATTCTATTCAAACTAAAACTCTATTATAAAAAATTCTAAACTTAAATCCCAAAGAAAACCTACATTTTCTTTCTTAAAAAAAAAAAAAAAAACATTTTGATGTCTACTCTAACTAAAAGTCTGTTATCAACATTTTAAGAATAATTAATTAGTAAATCGTTCTATATTATTTGTTATGATATATTTCCTCAAATTAATAGATAATATTTAACAACGGTTTAATTTAAATAAAACTAAAAGTCTACTATCAAAATTTTCTAAACTTAAATATCACACCACTCACATTTTTTTTTCCCACAAGTTGCATCTTATTAAATTAATATTTTATTAGGATATTAAGTTAAAAGACTTTTGACTGAGGGATAATATTTAACAATAATTTAATTTAGATAAAAGTTTATCATTTAAGTGTGTGTTTGGGATGAGCTGAATTTTTCAGTTGTCTCACTACACTTTTTAATACTATTTATGGGTTCCACTGCACTTTTTGATACTATTCATAGGTCCTACTATACTATTCAGCTTATTTTTTTAACATTTTTTCTACACTTTCAGCAAAAAAAAAAAAATAAAATAAAAAATAGTTTCAGCTAAATAAGTTGTTCCGAATGGATCTTAAGTTTTGAAATTTAAATTCTACTCCAAATAATAGTCTATTATCAAAATTTTCAGAACATATATATATATATATATGTATGTATGTATGTATGTATTAATTCATGAATTTTTGATATAATCACTCATAACCAATAAAGTCATCCATAAAATTAAATTCCACATATTACACCCCATGTTTTTGTATTTTTTTCACTTGTTTTTCCCAAGTTGCAACTTACGCTTATTGTTCATAATGCTTATTGTTTTAATTTAATAAATCCATCTTACTTATTGTTCTTTATTTCTAAATTTGCGTGAAGAATATTATACTAAAGGAAGTTTACTATAAAGAAGCAAAACAATAAGCACCCATTTAAGTTCATGATTCTCTTATATAAATTTTTAATTTTTTTTTATATTCTCAATTTTTGAACTCTTTTGTGTATGTTTTAATTTTGGGTTTTGATTATTATATTAAATTTTTGAGTGTGTTGGTTTTTTTTTTTTTTTTAGACTATCAATAGGAAAAAAAAAATGTATTTAGGAACTATTTTGTATAGTATTATTTGTGTTGGCTATGGCATAACCCAAATAGGAATGATCAAACTCATTCCATATCTCATATTAATAAATTAACACAAAGTACAAAGAGAATTTTAAAATATAAAAATAGATAAACACTGATAATGTCCAAATATCGAAACTTAAAGTAATTTTATTTATTAAAATTACTTACTTATTTTAGGATTTATTATTACCTTTATTTAATTTTTTTTTTTTAAAGTAGCTTACATATGAATCTTCATCAAATTGTACATCGCACAGGAATAATATTATTAAACAAATAAAAATTCATATTATGGTATGTATATTTATAATTTTGTCAATATTATATTCACTTATAGTTTATTTATTTATTTATTTTTATGAGAGAATTTCAACTTATGATGTTTGCTTCTAATGATAGCTATCAGACTAAGACATTAATAAATTTTTCGTGTGTAGGCGAGGATTGAGGATTGAACCCCAAATCTCTTATTCAACTATTAGATATTTTACTTGTCAAGCTAACTGGAAGTCACATATTCACTTGTAGTCTTGTACACACGAATTCACTATGATTGCATTTTTTCAATATTTGTATATAATGTGACTTTGGTTTAAGCATTATTCATTATTTTGGTCCTTAACATTTACCCTATGTGTTAAAATGATTTGTAAGGTTTCAAATGTGTTAGTTTAGTTTTTGTTTTAGAGTTTTATTGTGGTTTTTTATTTAAATTTACAAAAATTTGTTTCTCAAGTTTTGATTAATTTTAACTACTATTTCATAATTCAAGAGAATTAAGATACTAACTAAAACTCACGACTTCGACATAGGTTGAATAAAAGCAATACTGTAAATATAATTGAGTCATTAAATTAAAATACATTTCTTTTTTAAAAATTTGGGACAGTTGGTAAGTCATGTGGCAAAACAATAATATCTTAGGGTACGTTTGGTATACTGAATGGAGATTACAACAAAAATTGTAATCTTTATTACTAGTAATAAAATGTGTTGTAATGTAATAACTAAACATATTCATTAGTTTGACTGTGAATTATAACATTAGAATGAAACTTAACATTTATTTTAGGAAATATCTTACTTATACAATTATATCTCCTTAAAAATTGTTATTTTTAAATTTAAGAGAGATATTTGTTATTTGTTATTATTTTTTATTTTTTATTTTTATAATTGTTAGATGTATATGGAAAATTTGTTTATTTGGAAATATATTAAAATTTGAACTTATTGCACTTACTAAGGAATAACTAATACCACCTTTTAAAGAGGAATATTTATTCCTCATTTTGTAGAATAGCTATTCATAAGGAATGACTATTTCTTGTAATAAAAACATAACCAAACTAAAGAATAACTAAACCATATGAATAACTATTACATTACAACGCCTATTACAGTCTACCAAACATGCCCTTAGTATTACCATTAGTCGCATTGACATTAAAAAAAGAAAAAGAAAAAAGAAAAAAAGAGAGTTCAAGTTTCGACCTATAATGTCCGCTCTTGATGATAATTCTTTTCCATCAGACCAAAATATCAATCAGTTTTTGGTATAGGTAGAGATTGAACTACAAATTTTTTATTTAATTATCAGAGACTTTACCCATTGAGCTAACTGAAAACCCACACATCAACATTCTCATTTACCATGGAATTAGATATTTATTGCAATTTCCAAAAACACATGTTTTTATTGATAAAAAAAGACAATAGCAAATTGGTCAGGCTAGTTTGTACTGAAATCAATCTATTTGGTAGGACATAATCGATTAAATGTAATAAAATCATATTAGAGTCCTTAATTATGTAAATATTTATTATTAATATCATTTGAAACAATATTACTAATTATTAGCAAACCACTTCAAGGATTTTAGTAAATTTTAACTGAAAAAGAAAAAAGAAAAGAAAGAAAGCAAGAAAGAAAAATTGATACCAACAATTAAGCTAAGAATATTAAAATGGTTGTTTGTATCTAAAAGATTATTTCAATTTGATGCAACCACAAAAATATCCAAATGAAATAATGAATATAAACTTATACTTATTATATATATTAATTAATTATTTTTTAAAATTATTTTGATAATATTTATCTTTTCTGATAATTTGATAACTACAACTAGAGATGAGTGATTTGAATTGTGCATATTATAATCACATAAGCTGCTCCTATTAAAATTACAAAACTCTTGGCATATATATATTTTAATGAAAAAGTTAAAAGATGCCCTAAAACATTTGTTAGTGAACAATCTTTTAATTATTTAGGGTTGTTTGATTTGGGTTTGGCTTAGATAAGAGTAATTCATGGTTAAACCCACAATTCATGTAAGAGAGAGTACTCATTTATGGTATTCATAGAGTATTCAATAATTTTCTTTAAGAAAGAATGATATGATAATGAGTTTTAATTTATACATTTTATTTAATTAGCAAGTGATGCAATATTTTTCATTAAAATAAAATGAGATTTCAATTAAAAAAACATTGAAGGTAAGCCAAACCCGTTTTTGATTGCTACTTACCCATGTAAAGTAGGGTTATCCGATCCAACCACCTTAATGCCCTACTTATTGGATTGTTTTCTGCAGGTACAAGAGGATTTCAGGAAGGAGATATTCATCATGGTGGGTTGGTGGCCCGGGCTGTTTGAAATCGTCACAACGCTCTAAAGTTTGGCCACCCGACTCTGCTAGTGGACAGCATCAACCCAAGAGCCGGTTCGCTGCTTTAGGAGTTCTTGTTGTTAGAAGAAATTAGTCTCAGAGAGGTGGTTTTCGAAGGAGATTCTGCTGTGGTCATCCAAGCCATGAGCCATCACTCAAGGAAGTTCGAACTCTCTGGAGTATGGCAACATTATCGCTAACATCAGGATATTAGTTGTTGATGTTAATTTTATTCGGTTTTGTCATGTGAAACGCCACTGTAATGTAGTTGCTGATGCACTAACTAAAAAAAGCTAAAGAGAGTTTGAGTTTAGCTGTTTGGTTAGAAGATGTGCAAGAGGATATTTCTAATCTTCTTTTGTTTGATGTTCCTTAAGTAATGGTAGCCTCTGTTTGGAAATCACTTAAAAATGAAAATTATTTTATTATTCAGTTTCTTTTTGTCATTGTTTATGGGCCTTACTAAATTTTTTGATTATAGGCTCCATTGTACTATTTTAATTAACTTTTACTTTTATCTACAATACTTTTAGTAATAAGTTTTTAGTTTCAACAAAATAAGCGATGTCCAAACAGACCCTTAGTTGAGCCATTTTGGTTTGGATTCTCAAAAAAAAAAAAGAAAAAAAAGAAAAAAAGAAAGAAAGAAAGAAAGCCAAACCAATTTAATTTAACTAAACTCTATAATCTAAGTTTGAAAAATTAAAAATTATACTCTAACTAAAATTTTATTACTAATTAAAACGTGTCACAATCCCATTGGTGACTAAAGTCGGCAAAATCCCCAGTTATAATTCTATAAATACTGCCACTCCCAATCCTTTGGCCCTACATTTTCTCACTTTCAGAAAATTCTCTTCCCAATCTCTCTCTCTCTCTCAAGGTAAAATCCTTTCTCTTATATTCTTTAATTTCAGTTTTCAATTTTAATTTATTAAATAAAAAATTTAAAGAAAAATTTATGATATTGATATTTGTAAAACCCGTATCGATGTGTAAATTACTTGATGATTCATATCCCAAATTTTAAATTTGGGTAAAATTTCGATTAGAGTTATGCTCCTTTTGGCTGATTGAATTTTGTTAGATCTTTCCGATTTTCCAGTTGATTGCAATACGATTTGTTCTTCTTGATCTTGTGTTTCTGTACTTGATTGATGAATACCAATTTTTTGTTGTAAGATCCAAAGAATTCGATTAGGGTTTGCAGTATATATATATATATATATATAATTTTTTTTTCTTGTTAAATTTTGTTTCTTTATTCTTTTTGTGTATTATATGGGATATAGACGTGGGTATTTTTGATGGGTTTGGTTTGTTTGTTTGTTTTTCCTAAGGGCTTCAATCTTACAATCATTAGGGAGTGTATTGGTTAAACAAACAGTTGTTTATAAATTCCAAATCGATTTAAATTGAGACGTTGATTTTGATTTAATTATGGTCTAGTTGTATTATAGATTCAGCTGACGTATGAGTAAAATTTAGGTACTGTACTTTAAGTGCAATACAATTTTGGGTATTCATACACTTGTTTGTATTTACCAATTAGATAAGAAGAGTGTTATCTTTGCCAAGAAAAATTGAATTCAAAACAAGCAAGTGTTTGAATTCAATTGGAGAACCTAATGTATTGGACTTAAGGTAATGTTCTTAAGTTTTATCCATAACATATATGTTTGACTATCTTTATTTTATTTGTATAATTTACTCAGAATTTGAAAATATATTAACTAACAATAACATCTGATGGATGATTTTTATTTTTTTTTGAAAATATAAGCATGTGGAAGATTGTGGCGTTTCGATTTGAAATATGGTTTCAATGATTTTCTAATTTATTTTATTTTAAAATTTTGTGGGATCATTCAATCCAGCAGATGCAGATCTTTGTGAAAACTCTCACTGGAAAGACCATCACCCTTGAGGTTGAAAACTCCGATACTATTGACAATGTGAAAGCAAAAATCCAGGACAAGGAAGGAATCCCACCAGATCAGCAAAGGCTCATTTTCGCTGGTAAACAATTGGAAGATGGTCGAACTCTTGCCGACTACAATATCCAGAAAGAGTCCACCCTCCACTTGGTGCTTCGTCTCCGTGGTGGGATGCAGATATTTGTCAAGACCCTGACTGGAAAAACCATCACCTTGGAGGTGGAAAGCTCAGATACCATTGATAATGTCAAGGCAAAAATACAAGACAAAGAAGGTATCCCACCAGACCAGCAGAGGTTGATTTTTGCTGGCAAGCAGCTTGAAGATGGTCGTACCCTTGCAGACTATAACATCCAAAAGGAGTCCACCCTCCACTTGGTGCTTCGTCTCCGTGGTGGTATGCAAATTTTTGTTAAGACTTTGACAGGTAAAACAATAACATTGGAGGTGGAAAGCTCGGATACCATTGACAATGTCAAGGCAAAGATCCAGGACAAGGAGGGTATCCCACCAGACCAACAGAGGTTGATCTTTGCAGGCAAGCAACTCGAAGATGGTCGTACTCTTGCTGACTATAACATCCAGAAGGAGTCCACCCTCCATTTGGTGCTCCGTCTTCGTGGTGGAATGCAAATTTTTGTGAAGACCTTGACTGGAAAAACTATAACATTGGAAGTTGAAAGTTCTGATACTATTGATAATGTCAAGGCAAAGATACAAGACAAAGAGGGGATCCCTCCAGACCAGCAGAGGCTGATATTTGCTGGCAAGCAGCTGGAAGATGGGCGCACTCTTGCTGATTATAATATCCAAAAGGAATCGACCCTTCACTTGGTGCTTCGTTTGCGTGGTGGGATGCAGATTTTTGTGAAGACATTGACTGGTAAAACCATAACTCTGGAGGTGGAAAGTTCTGATACCATTGACAATGTGAAAGCTAAGATTCAGGACAAAGAGGGTATTCCACCTGACCAGCAGAGGCTGATTTTTGCCGGTAAGCAGTTGGAGGATGGCAGGACTCTTGCAGATTATAATATCCAAAAGGAGTCAACTCTTCACCTTGTCCTTCGCCTCCGTGGTGGTTTCTGAGGTAGCTTGTGGTGTAGTTATTTCGATTTCTGTGGTTATGAGTCATTCTGTGAAGTTTCGTGGTCATGATTTGTTTTTCTTGGCTATTGTTCGATGGCTTCTTATAAGATTCAAACTTGCTATGTTATTCTATATGATTTGTTTAATATTTTCATGCTGTTTTTAAGATGGTGGTTAAATTGGCCCCATGAGGTCATGTTGTTATTGCTGTTTAGTATAAAATAAAGTAATTTTTATGCACACGTTTTGTGCTGCTATGTGTGTTTGTTCATCTTGTTCATACGTATTTGTGTTGCACTCTGCTCTGTGTTGGTTCATCCTGTATATACATATGTCATAATACCTGTTGTACTCGCTGGATTTAAATTTGTGTTGCACTCTGCTCTGTGTTGGCTAATATTTCCTTTCTTTTTTTAATTTTATAAAGATGCTAATAGAGAGTGCGGATACTGGTGGGAGTTAGCATATATTAATTACTGTGTAATGTCTGATAGAAAATGACCTTTCTTTCCTGGGGTTGTTAATTGACGTGGTCATCGGGTGACAACCTTATCAGTCATCATGCTCTGCTGTAGTTTCAAGATGTAAATTGCTTGCTAATTTTTAATTTTTTTGGAAATTTTTTTTTTTACTGAAAAGATGGAAATCTAATTAAACAAAGGCTCAAGCCTTTCGGCTTGATGGGGAAACAGCACATATAGATTCAAGACAACACCTCAATCCATGACTGACAAAAGGCAAATAGGCCCCTACACAAATAGGGGTGGCAATCGGGCAAGTTGTGTTTATTTTGGGTCGGGTCATAATGAGTTGGGTACATTATTATTATCCAAATACTCATTTATAACCTGTATAAATATAAATTAAATACCTATTATCCACCCAACTCATTTAATTAATCTATTAATCGGTCCAAAAAAAGCCAATTGTTTTATTTTTTATTTTTTATATTAAAAGATAAAGAGGAGCAAATTATTTTAAGAGTTTGAAAACTCCTACTTGTCTTATATTTTCCTCCACTTTCTCTTGAACCAAATTAAGCAGAATGAGAATGAAAATGGCTAGAGTTTGAGGCCTACCCTCTCTTCTCTTTGATCTGAACCTCCTATAATATCTTACAGCTTATTAATGGTTGAAAAAGGCTCTACAATTGAACAACCTCTTAGCCACCAAGATAATACGAATTCCGCGAAAACCACAAACCATGCAATGACGGCTCATAGCTCCAACTGCTGCATTGCCATTTTCTCAAACATTTCTCGTGCCAAAGCAGGATGATCTTGCGCTCATGATGCACGTTTCAGTAGTTGAGCTTTGACAAGAGCCCATACATTTCATGGGAAAGTGGAATCCCATAGGATATTTAACACCATTTTTTTTTCCTGCGGGGACAAAACTTTGAACGTTTTTGGGGGACACAAAAATTTTGCACTTTTTGGGGGACATTAGAGACCAATATCTTTTCCAAATTTCCCTCATTACTCTTGATTGTGAGTTTTCAACTGAACATATGTTCCCTAAGATCAGGGTTTTATATGGAGCCCCACTTATTTTTTTTTTTAACTTGGAAAAATAAGAAAATCATAAAGAAAATTGCCTCATTTTAAAGATAAAAAGTTTACAACAAATGGAAAATAACTTTATAAGGTCTTGGTCCTAGGTACAATCTAAGAATTACATGACTTTAATCCTATTTACATTCTATAAAATATAAATTATATTGGATAAAAGGCTAATTTATAAATCTTTAATCTAAGTTTGGAGACTAAATTGCAAGGTAAGAGTTTATTAAACACTTACTTGGCATGCTTGACCGGTCTTCTACACTATTGTAGCTAACGTCATGTCATATCACTCAAACGAACAATATGTCAAATTTAAGATTTCAAGGAACAAATATGAACAAGATTATCATATGATTCAAAACATGATTCATTGCATTTCTGTATCATATGATCTAGCATGTGAGCATCTCAAGAACATTGTATGAACAACATGACATTGCATACGAATTGCCTCATAAAAATCATGTAATCGTGTGAATCAAGGATTTTCATTTTACATGTTATGCAAACCTGATTATTTCAAGATGGATTAACGAGGAATTTCATTTTGAAAGTCTTTTTTACAAAACACAAAAAGATCAGCACTTTCATCATCACCTCCCAATATAATGAGGGACGCTGGATATGCAAATTTCCACCTAAAAATTTCTGATTAATTGAAGATGGATTAATGAAGAGAGTCTTCACCATCTATTGGATAAATAAAAAGAACAATTTAAACTTTTCACTGTTATGAAGTAAACTGGGTGCTAGAAAAGCATTTCGAGCTGGGATAACGATGCATTCTGCTTAACCCAATGCAGAATGAGACTTTCTTCCTTTATGGCATGTGTTTCCCACATCATCGTAAAGGATGGTATAATTCAAGCTGCTTACATTTCTGAAGTAACATAAATCGCTGCCATCATATTTGTATACTTGTTGTGTACTGCCCAATCCACTGACCAACGAGTTGTTGCTTGCAACCAAATAACCCTGTCCATTCTGCACATTACTGAGAGAGCCCTTTGAGAATCCAAAACCAACATCCTTAGACCTATTCTCAAAAAATCCCAAAGTGAAATTTTCACTACTTACAGAAGTTCCATTTCCATAATCCAATTCGTTATAGTATAAATAAAGGTCGAATGTTTTGTGGGATTCTGTTGAGAAAACAGAAGATGATGGCCTTGCGTGAACAGTGTCATTGAAATGGATGATTTGATTCACAATCTGCAAATCCCCATTTCTTCCCATCAGCATTGAATTTTTGTAACTAAAGTTTTGAATCCAATTTGTCGTGATAATCCCATGGGAGGACTTCACCCATCCAGTTGAGGATATGGACCTGCTTACAGTATTAAAAAACGTTCCATTTAAGCCCCTAAAATCAGATACCAATGAAACAGCAAGAGGCGAGCTAAAGTGCTCAACAAGCTTCCCTTGGATTTTTGTGCTCTTGCTGTCCAACCAAAGATGCAAATTTGCATCAATGTACCAAACATTCAAGGCATTCGTCACACTAAAACCAAACTTATGGCTCTTTCCATCAAGTATCTTCCCTAAAAATGGTGTGATCTCAATATTATAAGAAGGGAGATCATAAGATCCGATAGCAGTAATGGGCCTCCATAAGAGGGGATTAATCCCTCCAGTGTAAATGACAGTAAATGGCCAAACCGCACCAACCTCCTCACCATCAAGACTAACCAAAACCTCCCTAAAAGGTCCATTTCCGGCTGCACCTGTAAGATTATTTGCCTCAATGTACTCATTGTACAAATTCGAATACCAAAATTCATCATTTTCATGAAAAGAAACATACACCTCTAACACAGCTCTATAAGCATTTTGTGGTATCTTGAATTCACTCAATGCAATATCAGTGGAATTCTCAATTTTAAACCACAAACCATCATTCAATGGCAAGTTCCGTGAAAAGGGCATGATCAAATCAGCCGGGGAATGATGTGTAGACACCAAAGCACCCAACTTGGACACGTCATTTTCTTTAGCAGGATAAAACTGAATGGTTATATTCACATGATACACACCAGTATAAGTACTAGTAATAAGGTTACCAAGATAAACAGCAAGTGTTTGATTCTTCATGAGCAATGAATAATACCTTGTAATGTCCTTCTCGACACTCCAAACAATCCCAGTAGCCCTTGGCTCAGCTGTGCAGCTACGAAATAGCTCAACCCCACCAAGCCAAACCCCAAAAATCCGGTCAAATTGCCTGCCTTTACAAGTTGCATGCCATTGGAAAACAATCTTGGAAAACTTCTGAGATGGGCAATGTGAGGGAGGTGTGTAGTTTGCAAGAACTGGAGGGCTGCCATAAGTGTAGCCAAAGTCATGTTGAAGTATGTGATAAGAGCAAGGCTTTGTCTTGGGGAGTTTGATGGGTTTTGTTACTTCAAAGAAGAGAGTTGGTGGGGTGTCATTGAGAGGTTTATTTTGGGACTCAGAGAGATCTAGCTGATGTCTAAAGGGGCTTTTTTTGTGGAAGATATTGGCTGTGGAGAAGAGGGGATTGTGAAGGAAGAGGAGGAGAAGGAGAGGGTAGAGCATAGAGGAGGCCATGAGTGGTGGTTGGAATTGGATTGAAACTGTTGGGTTTTCTTTTCTTTCTTAACTCTTTCTTCTTGATGGAAACTTTTTACTTTCTTTGAGTATAAAAAAAGTTAGTTTTGGAGTTTCTTGAGAAATAATTGATCAGGAAAGAAGAAATATTAGACAGAAAAAGATAACGAGAATTTTGAATTGAAAAGTGAAAATAGAGTGCAAAATGCCAACAATATGGGAAGGCTTGAGTGGCTTTACCAAATTGGTCGTTTTGTTTTGTTAACCTCGGTATGGACAGCTGTCAAGTCCTAGTCTTAGGGGAAAATGAAGTACCTAGAAATAAAGATTACAAGACAAATCTCTTTTGCTAAAACAAGAAACATGGTAAACAAGGCAAGTCTTACAAGGCACATTCATTGTCATCTATCTTTAAGCTCGTAATATTTTGTCACATAAGTTTTTTAGAAGAGTTTGTTCTATATATACACACACACATAGACCCTAGTATTATGCTTGTGTGATGCATTACTTATTCAAGTAATTTCACTGCATATTTAAATGAAAAAACCTTGAATTTATCAATTCAAAACAATAATTGAAAGCATATTTAAGTGGTAACCTCAATTCAATAGTTATGAAAAATCCAAATTACTAAACATTAAAAGGTAAAAATGAGAATTGATTTTTTTTTTCTTTGAAAGCAAGGGAGGAGACACCAAAACTTAGGAGAATTTCAGCCTACAAATTAAAAAAAAGAAAAAAAAAAGGAAAAAAGAAAAAAAAATGATATATATATATATATATATATAACTTCAATAACTTTTTTCTCAGTCCTTGACAATAAGTTTGTATTTATAATTGAAAATAACTTCATTAGCATTAAGATACAAAGAATTTCAAGAGGTATCAACAAAGAATTTCATTTTGCAACTTCGTTTTACAAAACACAAAAAGATCACCACTTTCATCAGAACCTCCCATTATAATGAGGGATACTGCTTATGCAAACCTGATTCATTTTCGACGACCCTGTTTCGGCCTACAAATTTTTTAATTATTTGAATGGATTAATTAAGAGAGTGTTCATGATCTATTGGAAAAACAAAACAAAAAATCTAAACTTCTTTACTGTTATGAAGTAAACTGGGTGCTAGAAAAGCCCTTCAAGCAGGGAAAGTCTGCATATTGCCTAACCTAAAACCAGAATTAGACCTTGTTCCTTTATGACATATGTTTCCCAGTTCATCATAAAGGATGGTATAATTCGAGCTGCTTACATTTCTGAAGTAACAAAAATCGCTGCCATCATATTTGTACACTTGTTGTGTACTGCCTAATCCACTTACCACCAAGTTGTTCTTTACAGCCATATTGCCCTGTCCATTCTGCACATTTTCAAGAGAGCTCTTTGAGAATCCAAAACCAACATCCTTAGACTTCTTTTCAAAAAATCCCAAAGTGACATTTTCACTCGATACAGAAGTTCCATTTCCTTCATCTAATTCGTTGTAGTATGAATAAAGGTCGAATTTTTTGTGGGATTCTGTTGAGAACACAGAAGATGATGGCAACTTTGCATGAACACTGTCATTAAAATGGATGGTTTGATTCACAATCTGCAAATCTCCATTGCTTTCTATCAGCATTGAATTATTGTAACTAAAGTTTTGAATCCAATTAGTAGTGATATTCCCATGGGAGGACATCACCCATCCAGTGGAGGATACAGACCTGCTTACACTACTCAAAAACGTTCCATTTAAGCCCTTGAAATCAGATACCAAAGAAACAACAAGAGGCGAGCTAACGTGCTCCAAAATCTTCCCATCAATTTTTGTGGTCTTGCTGTCCAACCAAAGATGCAAATTTGCATCAATGTACCAAACATTTAATGCATTCGTCACACTAAACCCAAACTTATGGTTCTTTCCATCTATTATCTTGCCCAAAAATGGTGTGATTTCAATATTATAAGAAGGAAGATCGAATGATCCAATACCAGTAATTGGCCTCCATAAGAGGGGATTAACCCCTCCAGTAAAAATGACAGTAAAAGGCCAAATGGCACCAACCACCTGACCATCAAGACAAACCACAACCTCCCTAAAAGGTCCATTTCCTGCTACACCTGTAATATTATTCGCCTCAATGTACTCATTGTATAAGTTCGAATACCAAGATTCATCATTCTCATGAAATGAAACATAGACCTCCAACACAGCTCTATAAGCATTTTGTGGAATCTTGAATTCCCTCAGTGCAATATCTGTGGAGTTCTCAATTTCAAACCACAACCCATTATTCAATGGTAAGTTTTGCGAAAAGGGTATGATCAAATTAGCCGGGGAATGGTATTTAGACACCAAATCACCCAATTTGGACACACCATTTTTTTCAGCAGGATAAAACTGAATAGTTATATTCACATGGTACACACCAGTATAAGTACTAGTAATAAGGTTACCAAGATAAACAGCAAGTGTTTGATTTTTCATAAGCAATGAATAATACCTTGTAATATCCTTCTCAACATTCCAAACAATCCCAGTAGCCCTTGGCTCAGCTGTGCAGCTACGAAATAGCTCAGCCCCACCAAGCCAAACCCCAAAAATCCTGTCAAATTGCCTGCCTTTGCAAGTTGCATTCCATTGCAAGACAATCTTGGAGAACTTCTGAGATGGGCAGTGGGAGGGAGGGGTGTAGTTTGCAAGAACTGGTGGCTTGTCATAAGTGTAGCCAAAGTCATGTTGGAGGATGTGATAAGAACAAGGCTTTGTGTTGGGGAGTTTGATGGGCTTTGTTACTTCAAAGAAGAGAGTTGGTGTTGTGTCATTGAGAGGTTTGTGTTGAGACTCAGAGAAATCTAGCTCTCGTCTAAAGAGGCCTTTTTTGTGGAAGAGATTGGCTGTGGAGAAGAGGGATTGGTGAAGGAGGAGGAAAAGGACAGAGTAGAGCATAGAGGAGGCCATGAATGGTGGTTGGAATTGGATTGGACTCTTGGGTTTCTTATCTTCTTGGTGGATACTTTTTACTTTGTTTTTAGAGTACAAGTTTTGGACTTTCTTGAAGTAATTGATAGGGAAAGAACGAATTGACGGAAAAATATAACGAGAATTTTGAATTAAAATGGTAGATCAGCGTGAAACAGGAAGATTTGAGTGGCATTGTAAGAGCATCTCCCGCAGAATCATCAAATTTTTGTATGTTTGGAGAATGGACAGTGACTTTTACTTTTATTTACAAACTTTTTCAAATATACTTTCCAACAGATTCTCTATCTCATTTAAATATTATTTTTTTATTCATTATTTATTTATTTTTTAACAACTATACATATTCAAACATTTTTTTTATTCAACACCTAATTATTATAATAGTAAAAAAGGATTTGAAGGATGAACAGTAGCTCATCAGACTTGATGAGCTACTGTTCATTAGTCAAAAAAAATTTCATGTATGAAGAGGCCATTGGAGTAGCATTTTGTGGTTATACTCTCTAAAATAGAGAGTATTTTGTGTTTGCTGATATTATTGGAGATGCTCTAACATCTCAGCCAATTAAAAAAAGAAAAGAAAAAAAGGGTCAGATATTTTTGGGACCACATGTGTCCCACCTACAACACTAACTCTCACCACACATCTCACATGCTATTATTTTATCTCTTTGACTAGCCATTCCTATTCTTACTCATTTGTTGGGGTGTGCAGCCAACTCACTAATCTGTCAAGACCAACTGGATCCAACCTAACCCGCTGGGTTAGGTCGGTTTTTAGGGTTTGGTGGGTTGAGTTGGGTTACAAAATTTTTTTTGATAACGGGTCGGGTTTAGGTTCAGGTCATAAAATTTCAAACCTGCCAAACCTGACCCGACCCACCTATATATTTAATATATATTTAAAATATATAATATAATTAATATTTTTTTAAATATCCAGCTCTTCCTCCTATCCTATATAAAAGCCAATATTAATGTATATTAGTTCATATATTAATGTGTAACTGAGTTGGAATATTAGTTCGTTTATTAATGTATATTTTGTTTATCAACTCAGGTGGCAAGTGTGATGTATTTTTTTTTACTCAATTTAATAATAATAGTAATAAAAAAAATTGTTCAACCCGACCTAACCCAACCCATGTGGGTTGGATTGGACTTATGTGATAGGTTGGGTTGGGTTGAAATTTTTTTTAACCCACCATAGTAGGTTGAGTAAAAAAATCCCCTTAACCTGACTCATGCACACCCCTACTCATTTGTTTTTTTTTTTTTGGTTTTTGTTTTTTTCTTTTTCACATAAACACTGACTCACACTTTCCCACTGTTACCATTTCATACCACCATTTCTACCATCATTTTTTCAGCAAGATTACCGGAAAATCTTTAGAAACCGTTAAGCATCTTCATCCATTTTATTTGAGGTAAAGATTTCTAATCTTTTTGATGATTTTTATGCTTTTACTTGAGGTTCTTTTAATATAAGCTTTGATAATGATATTTATATGATTTACGAGCTTCGAAAGTGAATTCATGTGTTTATATGTATGGGTTTTGTCTTGATGGATTTATTTGATAAGTGGGTTTATAGTTTTTACAATGGTGGCTATCTAAGTGGTGAAGATTTGGAAGTTTTGGCTTTTTAATGTGAAATAAATGGTGAATATAATTTTTATTTATTATTTGAAACTAGTTAAATATTCAAATTATTTGTCTTGGAGGATATTATGATTTTTGGTATCATGGGTCTCTTGTTGATGTGGTGTAAACCTTGTGGGAAGTGCTTAGAAGGTGTTGAGGTTTTGATGTTAGAGATAATACCTTGAATGAGTTAATTTTATAAATTGGAGCCTATGCCTTATGAATTAATCTGTTGAGAAACTATGGGAGTGGAATACATTATAAATGATGTTAAATAATAGGCTTGCCTATTCAAAGTACTTATTTGGCAATTCCTAACTTGTAGCTAGATACAATTTCAAGCTTTTATGTTTTTATGCTTATTGTGAAATTGTTTAGGTTCTAATTAATCTCCTTTGGAGCTTTTAGAGTTAAACTTGGTTGCAAGGTAAGTAGCTTTTAATGGGATTTTTTTTTTTTTTTTGGGAAAATAATCATGTTGATTGAACGTCATTTTTAGGTTAAACACATTTTTGAAAATTATTTGTGGAACTATGTTATTTATTTATTTATTTTATTACAAGATAAAAATTCTACTTTAGCCTTATCTAAGTGTATATGTGTGAAGCTCTTTCTTGGAGACTTAAACCTCGTTCCTTACCCCTTACACCCCACACTCCATAAGTACTTATACTTGTGAAGTGACCATCGCACCAAGGGTGTGCGGTGATGGAACTATGTTTTCTTAAAAGTATTGTGTTGTGACCTTATTATATATGACTATTTATGAATAGTGCATCATATTTGGTAATGTATATAGAGAAATGTATGATGTGTTAGCATGGAAAAGATAAGCATCTTTTATAAAACTCTTGGGAATGGATTTTACGGATTTATTGCATTATTTGCAAATTTTAAAGATATTTTATCTTAACTTATGATATTTGGGAAATTTATAGAAAATTTTATTGACAAGAAACGATTTTGGAAAATTTGAGAACTTTGTGAATATATTGGGTATTCCAAAGGTTCTTGTGAAACTACTTGAAATTGAATCGTGTTTTGATTTCATGTACACTGTGAGCTCTTCATGTTTTTACCCTTGGGGTGTGACATGTGATAACTCGATGATTTTCTAGTTGGATGCTGTAATTTTTATGACATTGGTATCTTGGCACCCTGTTTTTGTGGCGGTTGACATCTTTATGGCATAATTGATGTCTTAGTGGCATAACTGATGTCTTCGTGACGTAATTGATGTCTTCGTGGCATACCTGACGTCTTTATGGCAACTTGTCACGTGGCCCTAGGTTGGATTTTTAGGTTGTAAAAGGATTTTTTGATAGCTCACAGTAAATAGTATGTAGTTTCATGTTGAAATATTTTGAGAAAGCTTTGTGTTATATTGTTTAAATCATTCTTGTCATTTTACCAATGAAAAATGGATTTGCTGGATTTTCATGGAAATTCCTAAATTATAACATGTTTTGTAAATTGTTCATCATCATGAAGCTTGTATTTTCCCCACCCTCATTAATTATTCTACTTACTGGGCTCTGTCTTATCCCATTCTTTCACAAACTTTTTCAGAGTAGGCAACGATAATTTTGAGATAGGTTTTGTGGCTAGCAGTAGTTAGACTAACAACTGATGGAGGTTGGACTTTTGTGATGGAGATATTTAGATAATGTATATTTTAGACTAGCCTTGACTTATTCTTTTGTATATTATAGTGATTATGACTTTTATTCCCATTGATGGGACAAGCTGATGGTATGTAATTATATTTATTTAGATTTATTTTCTTTTGTGACCAATGGTCATTGAAATTATTGCATAGAGTTTTAGGAGTATATTTAATGAAATTATTATCAATATTCTTGATGTTGGTACTTGGTATGGATTATTTGGATTGATTTGTCAAAAAGGAAAAATACACAGTTACCTTTGAGTTTCTTTTCTCATGCTTTGGACCCTTTTGGGTGGCATTGCCAATTTGGTTTATTTTTTGGATAACTACCAAATTGTTCAGTTTGTTTAATTTTTGTGAACCTTATTATGGCCAACTGTCAAGTCGTAGTCCTAGTCTTAGGGGAAAATGAAATAAATACCAAGAAAACAAAGATTAACAGATAGATCTCTTATGTTTTAAAAATAAAAAATAGGGTTAAAATTGTAATTCAATAAAATTAAAAAAAAAATAGTAGTGAAACATTTTTCCTAAAAATTAGCATACTCTTTATTTAAATATATCTCATGTACGTTTGATACATTTTTTTCCTAAAAATTAGCACACACTAAACCTAGCTATTTACTCCATTTCAAATTCTAAATTTTAGTTTTTAAAAAATCTCTTCCTATGTAATCTCACTAACAATAGATAAATTCAAATTGAAAAAAATACATTAAAATTAGAATAAAAAAAAGCCTCATCGAATGTGAGAAGCACGTGTGATGAGGCTAGTATGAAGTGCGTGCAATAATGCTCTTTTTTATTCATTTGTTTTTTTGGTTTAGTGTTAAAATCTTTAAAAGTGATATATAAATAGCTGTGTGTATTTTGTTATTTTTAACAAAAGAGATAAGGTAATGTGGAATAATTTTTAAAAATAAGATAAAGATATTATATTAAGTTTTAGGCCAAATGGAAAAGATAAAGAAAAACACCTAAAACTTAGGAACGATAAATTACTTTTTTGTTATATAAAAAAGAAAATAAATTACTCTTTTAACCAGTTTGTGTTTTTTTAATTTAAAATTATTTAACTAAAAGATAGGGGTATTTTAGCAAGTTTTAGAATTTGTGTGAGGGTATTTTAGTACGTAAAAAGTTTAAATCTAAACAGTGAATCCTGTTATTAATAGTGTTGTGTTCATCAAACTGCATAAACCACACACATCGCAAAAACCGCATCAAAACCGCCCGCCAAATTGCATAACCGCACTGCAAGTAACAATACACCGCACCGCACTGCACCACATGGTATAGTGCGGTTTGCAGTTTTATAATAAGAAAACTGCACAAACCGCACTGCACCGCACCCTCTCTATACATTAATATATTTATTTATTTTTAATATTAAATATATTATTAATAATTTAATAACCCTAGTTTTCCCCAAAAAAATAAAATAAAATTGATAACCCTAGCAAGTGTTGACTAGAAAAGCTAACCCAAAATAAAGAAAAACTAGCTAAATAATTTAAAACTTGGCAAAAAAAAGGGAAACATTAGTTTTGGGATGGGTAGGAAATGCCCAAAATTTGAAAAATATGCCAACTTCAAACCTTATCTTATATATAGCATCACACATGTGACCGCAAAAATGGGGTGCGGTGCAGTTATGATTTGGGTTAGACTCTAAACTGCACCACACCGTACCACACCACACATGTGACAGCAAAAATAAAGTGCAGTGCAGTTATAATTTTAGCTAAACCACACCGCAAAGTATGGTGCTAAAAATGACCCAAAACCGCTCCACACCGCACCACGAACACCCCTAAGTGTGTATATACACACATACATCATTATTTATTAGAGAACATACATATTAATAACCAATCAAAGAATAATAAATAATCAATTCTAAGTTTGGACTACACATTTTTCTAAAGAAAAAAGAAATTTTATGAACAATTAATTGATTTGTAGATACAAATTCATTATGGTTATATGTGCTTTTTATATATATATATATATATATATAAACTTCAATAACTTTTTATGTTTTATTAAATTAGGGAGAGGGGGTAAAAGAGTAACTAACAAAAGAAAATAATATATAATTAAGAAATATATTAAACATATGTGATGGGGTCAGTTTAGGCAGATTTGTGAAACTACTGACCAGAACCCCTAACCCAACCTAGCCTACAACCCAAAAAAAGGAGCAATTCAACCTAACCCAACCCATCAACCCCTAAAAACCAACCAGGTTGGGTTGGGTCGGGTCAATTTTTGCATATCAATAGGTTGGCTACACACTCCTAATCTATCAATACTATATATAATAATGAAAGCATTGCATAATTTGCATTTAATTTGTAGAGCTCCTGTTGCACCACATCATCGGTTACAACATCATCCTTTATTCTACCTATTTTTCCTCCATTTTTGTTGGATATTGAATTTAGAAAATATTTAACTCCTCAATTTGATCAATCACATTGAGTTCCTTTAACTCTACATATCCAAACTACTATTTGATTTCTTTTGATGATCTTAATTAACTGAAAAGAAAAGGGTCAAATTCTGGCATTAGCCACAATATTAACATTGAAATGAGTTTAAAATTTCTTTGGATAATTCGATAAAAGTCCTTTGCACTACCAATCTATCACCATAAAGAATGAGGTATGAATATTGTGAAAATGTTATGGATGTAGCATTAATACTCTAATGTTTTATAATGACCACTTTCCATATAGCCGTTACATTTTTCAAGATAGTCTCTTCAAATCCCTCCTACAATTAACTGTTGCCATTTAAATGCTTTAAACTTCTCTATCAAAAAAAAAAAAAAAAAAAAAAAAAAAACTTTAAGCTGTTTCATCATTTTTCATCCATTTATAGTTAAAATTTCGTTATTGTAGAAAATATATTAAAAAGAAACCTAGTTTTTCACTAAAGTTTTCATCTGAGTCGATGATTTAATTTAAAAGTGAAACCACCAATTCATTGATAGGATTAAACCATCTTTAGAAAAATAAAAACTTATTTTTTGAAAAGAAAAAGAAAGTTTAGGTCTAAAAAAAAATTTAACTTTTATTACAAACAAGGTTTTTATCTTAATTTTTTAATTAAATTCCCAAAGAAGTTGTATTTAAAAAAAAAAAAAAAAAAATTTGAATTTAACCATAGCACCATGTCTTCAGTATGATAATCAAGGGTCAAGCTATATTAGTAATTGGTTTTGGAATACCATCTATTTCATGTCTATTATATATATATATATATATTTTTTTTTTTTTTGAGTAAACAATAATACTTATTAGAACACACACAAAAATAATAATAATAGTGTTTTAAACCGGGTCTAGTGTAGATTGATTTGGAAGAATATCAACAGTTTTAGTTTTATATTTTCGTTTACACAGTACACTATGCATGCATTATGGTTCTTAATTCCAAAAACTTATTAAATCTGTCTATGTGTGTGTTTGAATTCCACTGAAGCTGCATTGCGTTTCAAAGCTGCGTTTTCGTTCCTTTTTTTTTTTGTTTTCACACGTGTTGGAGTAATGCGGTTACTGTTCATTGAACAGTAACCACAAATGTTGACTTTCCACAGTGAACAGTGTATATGAGCACTGTTCACGGGCCCACAAATTACACTTTTCAGCAACTTTTTCATTAAAAATGGGTCCCACGGTACTATTCACACATTTAAAAATTATTTTGCTATAGTGTTTTCAGTTTTCAGTTTTCAGTTTCAGCAAAATAAGTTTTATCCAAACAGACCCTATTTATTATAAAAGTAAAATAATGATCTACTTTTTTTTTTAAAGAAAAATTAATGTGCATATAAAATAGTTTCCTTCTACATTTTGGTGTTCTTATTATAGAAGCTACAACAAATGATCTTCAATTTATACTCTAAAGAATTTAAAAGATTATACAGGTAACATCAAACTAGAAAACTATCAACTTGCATTTAATTATTTCTTTATGATAATGAATCTTACAAACTTTTTTAAAACATAAACAAAAACATGTACTTATACATAAACATGTATTTTAGTCATGAAAGAAATTAAATAATTTTATACATTCATTCCTATAGCAGGCACTAAATGAATGATAAATCTGAAGAGAATTCCAAAAATTTCTTGGTTTAAGTTTATCATATGTAGGGGTTGTTATTGCATATTTTGGGAGTATGCTCCCTCCTTCTCATAGAGGGGTGGGACCACCCCTCTGTGAGAGGGAGTATACTCCCAGAGTATACAATAATTTTCCCATATGTAGACATGGCGCTTCTGAATTTAGACTTGTATCATAAATTTGGAAAATTATCTAAAATTAACATTGTTAATTTTGGTCTAATTCTTTCACTAAAGAATAAACAATCTAGGGGTCTACTTGGACTTGAATTTTGTACCATGCAATACCATCTTTAATGGGAAGGAAAATGTAAAAAATGTAAAAAATATAAAAGATAAAAGTTAAATGGTTAATTTTTTTTTTTGAAATAAAGGTTGAGATTAAAAGTGCTTTTAATCTCATTCCTTGAAATTGGTAATGAGTGGTGCCGTAATCCAAATTCTCGTTCTAGCAAAATTGGTTTTTTGTACAACTTATACTGCTCCATTTATGTTTATAAACTTTCTTATTGCTCTTCTTGAAAGGGGTGGTGTGAGTACGATAGATCCATAATGCAAAATGGTTTTTCCAATATCTATGTCTATATATATTGCTTAATTTGAAGAAGGGGTTATAAAATTTTAAAAATATCTAAGAATAAATATAGACATAGAGGAGAAAATGGGCAAATACCCTTTTTTGGGAAATTAAACATTCGTTTGCCCTCTTTCTGAAACTAAATAGGGAATTGCCCCTCTTTTGTAACTCGATAATATAGAAAGCGAGTTTTAATGAATAACTCGATATTATTATAGTCGAGTTAGTCTGACCTTTCGAATTTTCCCGAATAAAAAAATGTTTGTGTAGACGGCCATAACTCGGGAAACTGGAAATCGAGTTATGTTCAGCGGTTTGAATCAATAGGACCCTAACGTCTCACAACGCTATTCAGTCACTCGCTCTCTCTGTACACTCTCTTTCCCTCGCTCTCTGCCATCACTCTCTCTCCACACTCTGTCTCTCTCGCTCTGCGATCAGGCTTCCCCACTCTTCCTCGAGTCTCCATCAGTCGTCGTTGGTTCCCGCCGCCGCTGATTACAGGTACGGTCCTCTCCCTCTGAAATATTTTCTGACGTTGGTTAATGTTAGGTTGCGTTTTGTGTGGGATTTTGATTATTTTGTTGAAACTTAAGGAAGTAGTAAATTTACTAATGAAGATGAGAATTTTGTTGTCTTTTATATGCTGCAATGATGATTTTCTCATTAATGAGTTTAAATGTGCTTGGGGTTTTGATGAGGGGTTTTGGCAAATCGAGTGGTGTTATAACTTATATTTTCATAAATAGTTAATTAATAATTATCCGAAGCTTTAAGAAGTGATTTAAATAGTTCTGAAATAATTTTTTTTATGGCAAGTTCTTATTTATTTAAGAAGTGATGTTGAAAATCTTGTGCTCAAAATATAATGTCTTACTGAATCTATGCTTTTATTTTATATTAAATGTGGTATACTTGTTAGAAAATTGCTAACAATGTATTTGCTGCCATGTCAGATATGCAGGCACTAGATAGAGTGCGGCCTGGACCCGATGTGGATACCCAGTTGGCCCAGCAGCCGAATCATCGGTCAAGTCCACTTTGGAGGTGCGCCGCTGACGAGGTATGTAGTAGTATTATTAATACATGTTTGTTTTATAATTACCTCGTGTTTAATCTCCTAACAGAATACTCGTCCGTGTGCAGGAGGCGCCTGGCATGATAAAGGTTCGACGCCGTAAATGTGTATTGCCACAGGGTGGGTTAGATCCACGTATCATGCAACACATAGATGCAGCAGGGTTGACTGGTTTATTCAAGGTTCCTGATATGGAGGTCGACCACGCCTTGATCACGGCGTTGGTTGAGCGGTGGCGTCCGGAGACGCACACGTTCCACTTACCCCATGGAGAAATGGGTATCACCTTGCAAGATATGGAGGTGATGCTGGGGCTTCCGGTGGATGGGTTGCCTGTCACTGGGAAGACAGACTACAAATGGAGTGAGCTGTGCGAACAGTTGTTGGGCCATAAACCTCCACCCCCGATACCAAACTCAAACAAGTCTACCCTTGCTGGGGCGAGGATAAGATACACCTGGCTTGATGCACAGTTTGCCGCTCCCTTAGTTGTGGACGCTGCTGACGAAGTCGTGCAGCAATATGCCCGCTACCACCTACTTGTACGGATGGGGGCCCTCTTGTTCATGGACAGGTCTGCGGACCGGGTCTCACTGCTGCCTCTGCAGTTGCTCAACCCAGTCAGCAATGCGAGACGGTATAGCTGGGGTAGTGCAGCATTGGCCTGGCTGTATAGGCAACTTTGTGGTGCATCGAAGAAGGATGCGATGCAGATTGGAGGAGCACTCTTGTTGGTGCAGCTATGGGCCTATTCAAGGTTCCCACAATTATGCCCTGTTGTGAGGCCGCCTCTACCGCCAGTGCACTCAGGGCCCCTTGCCATTAGGTACGTTCATTGAGTTCTCGTTATTTGTCTCTTTCATATAATTAAAAATATGCCAAACTAACAAACGAAAGAAACTTATCAATGCTTAGTTTATGGATGTGAAATATAAAAGCAAAGTTTGTTAAATGTAAGGTTCAGTAATGAGCATTTGTCGACATCTCATGTTTGGTAGGTGGAGCGGGCCAAAATGCACCGCAGAGCATGCCACACACGTCCTTGCTGCGTACCGGGCGTCACTGGCTACAGTACGGGCCGAGCAGGTATTCGGTTAATTTAGTTTGAATTCTTATGACCACGTTTCCCTCAATTCTTATAACTACGGGCCGAGCACGTTTTCCTCAAATGCACTGCACATGCTTTTATTTTCGTTTCCCTCAATTTTATATTATTTTGAATTCTTGGATTGTTGTAGGAATGAGTTGATTTCATAATACCATCCAATCATTTTGTTTGGTACTTGGATTTCCATCCCATCATTTAACTCAATTGGAATGTCCATCGTGAAGTACTTCACATTAGAACTTCCATTTGTAGCACCTGCATGAATACTTGCTCGTCCTTACATAAAGTAAAACAAAAGTAAAAAATTCTTGAATGTTAAATCAAAGGGTTTTTTCCAAATTGGGTTGGATTGAAGGGTTTTTTCCAATGCAACCCAACTAACATGACTCAGGTTAAGTTGGGTTAAATCAATGGGTTATATATAAATTTAGTCATATATATATAAAGTAGAATTTGGCTATATTCTTCATTATGTACGGAAACGTTTGTGATTTACACGGAAAAAAAAAAAAAAAACACAGAATAAATTGTCCCTTTTCCAAGATGTTTGAAGCATGTGCAACATGCGCAAAACATTGAGCATGAAGTCTTCGTTTAGTGCAAGGCAGTGAGTTCAAACTTGTGTTGCAACCAAAAAACAAAAACTCCACCAATTGTTACAAATGTCATTAAGCTGATGCAATGAAGAGAAGACGCACATATTGGATTATGTAATTGGTTATAATTCAATGAGAAATGAATTTACCTAATAGTATACCAAAGATGATCAGATTTGTCTTTGGTTGTATTTGTGTGCTCAAGTAATTCATTTGATTTTAATGATGCATCTTCAAAACTGACGATGACATCTTTAAATTCTTTCCAGCTACTAACTGAATCAAAAGTTTGTGTTCATTTTCTGATTATGTTATTATACACCGTTTCAACCTACTTAACATGAGAAAATAGAACTTTTAGCCTGCTATGAAAATGAACTAAAAAATTTCAAAACAATATTTCTTAAGACTTTATATAAGGCGAATGATTGTAAACGCAGAACCACCATGGTCAATTAAATTCTAAACAACAAATTTCTAACTATAAACTTGACAAATATGGGTCTTTTCAGAACAAGGGAATCAAGGCATATTAGAATACAAATGATATTTTCAAAACGCATGGCCCCTGCGCAAGGATGACACGCATAAATCGAGAAATGGTCCAAATTTTTTTCTTTCCCTAATCCTTGCGTGAATTCTGCTTCACTGTCTTCTTCGTTGTTTTTGCACTTTCTGCTTCTTTACATGCGTTTTGGAGTCTTGCTCAACAGGTTAGCCCAGACTTGTGCTCATAATTCTTTTAGAGAGAGTTTGAATCTTTGATAGTTGTTATACTTCAATATTAAAGCTTTAAAATAGAAATTTTTTTTAGAACTGTTGAAGCTTATTAATATTTCACACCTTCTGGATTCGCTATAGTTTTGGTGGTTGACTTAGATATTACCACAATTATATTCCAGATTTTCGTTGAATTAAATTTGCTGAGTTAGAGCTTCTCTTCACTGTTGTAATATAGTTGGCTGTTAAATCTCATAAAATGATAAAATTCTTTAAATTTAGAACGTTGGGAAAGCTGCAAATGTTAAACTACGAAAATTTTATCTAATTATTGTGTAATCATGACATGAGAGCAAAAATATAACCCAAGTTTGCATTTTTGGCCTAAGTACAGAAACAGAGGGAATGATGACATTATTGATCATTGGCCCGTAAAACACATGATCACTTCTCTGGCTTTCATTGAAATTTGAAATTAAGCAAACTAAAGGATGGAGTTACTCTGACTTGAATGTCATAGAGTGACCATAGGCTAAGCCATTGCCATAGCTTGTCCTTGTCCAATGCTGGATGGTTGTCATTGCTTGGGTCCACACTGTGAAATTTCCAAAATACAAAGCCATTAGTGCCCTCCCAGTAGGAACTCGAGAGTCCAGGGTATAGGTTAAACCCTTTGTGAGATTTGGGGTTGTTTAGGATGCCAGAGTGAGCACCGAAGATAGTCTCAATTGTTGCTTTGCCTTCAAAAACTTACTAATGTTTGGAGTTTATGCATTTCACTACTCCTGTGACAGAACATAGCAATATTTAGTATTAAGTGACCATCTAAGGTTAATATAAACTTTTATGTTATCTAAACATCTGTTTGGGATGTTCTAGTTGATGGTGTTTTCATAGGTAGTCAATGTGAATCTAAGCTCTTTACAATTCATTGGTGCCACTGGTGCTGCAGGTGGTTTGTAATTTAAGCTTGTACGGTTTGTAATTAAGCTTGTGAAATCACTTGTAATTAATTAATAAAATGTTATGAGCTTAAAACCATAGTTATTGCTCTGCCTAATAAGTAGACAATTTAGTATTTCTTCTTCTAACATAGGGGTATCCAGGATTACAAAAATTGTTATTGTGATGCAAAAAACATTGTTACATTGTACGTTATAAATTACCTTTGCTGAATTGAAGGTTATATTTTTACAGTCTAGTAGAATATTGTTTGACTTCGATTTACGTATTCAAGTGGTATATTTTGAATATGCACAGCCTCGATTGTCTTCTTGGAAAACAATGGCCTAAGTTTAAAGAAACAAATAATTGTTAATCAGTGATATATGAGAAAACATAAAGACGCTTGACACATTACCTCTTGTTGTTGACCTAAATGAAAAGTTAGTTCGTGCTCCTTGCACCAAAGTTGGAGAGCACAATTTAATTGCAGCATGCAACTCCTTAAGTTGTCCCCACTTTAGCTGCCTTAATAGTCCTAAAATTATTAAAAGCTATGGATTATTAACGAGTACTTTATTCATATAATTTTAGAAGCGTGCAAAATATGCTGATCACCATATTCTTCAAGAGGAATGTAATTTTAGACATTGACATGATTAGTTTGAGATAACTAAAAGGCTTACGTAATTTCCAACACTAAAATTTATAAGAAATATATATTTACATAGAAATATAATAACAGTATTTGATGAGGATTATACCATGTAATAATTTACATAGCTTCCATTTCTTGCAATATAAAGTGGTACTTGAAATGCAATGTCTTCAGTAGACCTTATAATAGTCATTTTGTTCTCATTCATTGAAACATTGTTAATGACTAATGCAATTAATGTAGCACAATATTTCTATTACGATAAAAAGATTTTGCGAAATCATCAACTTGGATTCATCTTACAGCCATAAGGATGCTGTAGTACCCTCCTCTAAGTTTGGTTCAGATTGAAAACCCTAGTATTTGATGGTGTCAGTTAGCTTTGAACCCTGTCCAGCATATGAACATGGGGCTGAAAATGGTGGACATGAACAACCTAGATCTTTTAATATTTTTTGCAGGTCAATTTTGTTGTTCTTTTAGTTTCTGCCCAATAATCCCTGAAGATTTTGTGTACGACTAGAAGCTAGAAATTCCATGCTTTGCATATTACATATCACAAACATAATGTTAAATTAGTATGATGTCTCACTATCACAAACATAATCTACTTATGCAGATTGTATGGGAGCCGTACACGCATACGCTAGGCTCCCTACCTGCGTATTGCACTGCTGGGCAGCATATTTGGAGGGCCGAGGTGCCGTTGATATTCTTTTGGATAGTGGAGTGGCATCATCCTGAGCGAGTCCTCCGTCAGTTTGGGATGAAGCAACCAGTTCCAAGTGTCGTGGATACGTCGACTACCCTTCACAAGATATCCCTTCAGGGTAAATGGGAGAAGAACTGGGAGGTAGAACATGATCCCTTTATTCGGCAATGGGCCAACCGAGTGAATGTAGTTCGCGGGTCCGATCTCCTAGACGATGATGATACGTATCTCGTTGAGTACATGATGTGGTACAATCGCCACACAAGGCGGTACATAACACCAGAGTCTGCGTATTGGGAACTCATGGTGAGGCAACAATTCCTATTTTATGGATGAAACCATTGTTGGATTAAATATCCTCAGCAGATTTATCATGCATATTTTGAAGTCCACAATAATTATTGTTGTTACATCTCTATAAGTTTCTCTGTCATTTTGTTTTAAAGTGAAAAAATACTGCATGACATGTCATTATGTTTTAAAGTCAAAATACTGCATGATTTAAGTTGTTCATAACAAACTGAATTTGTCTTGATCCAATTTGTTTGCATGAGGAATGGTTAATGGGCAATGACTAATGATGACCACACCTTTGTTCATATAATTACATTCAACTTTTAAAAAGGGTAGGTTGGGTTGGGTTTTATTGTATTTTATTTTAATTTTTTTTTTAATTTTTTTTGTTTTTGGTTGGCTTGTACTTTAAAATGGACGGTGCAACTCTGTGTAGTAGTGATAAATTCGCATTTCATGATAGTTTAGATAGCCTTTCCTCCAGGACTGATTAATGTATTACATATTCCTTGATAGATATTACCTCTAGGATTGGGAAGTCCCTTACTAAACTGTTGGTAGAATGCAATTCCCAACAGCTTAAAGGTCATTTAAAATCTTGCAAGTATGCAGCAAGGAGATGTGCATTTATACTAGATTCAAGTATGATATATGTTCTAAGTTTTTGGTACTTCCCTTAATTGAAACTTGAAGCTTGCGTTTGATATTTTCAATTCATTTGATTTGGGCGTGTACTTTAGGAAATAATAACTTCAAAATATGTGTCCTGATTGCAATGTGATATTAATGGAGTTGTAAATCTCGTGAAGCCTAGATACAGAAGTGAAATTCTGATATTTTCACTTATGCTAAGATTGAACTTATGTACAACCAACTATACGTGTTTTTTAGAAGTATTATCTCAATGTTTAGATTGCGTAGCGATAAACATAACAGGAAACATACAACCTCTTGAGTGTTGGGTTGGAACTATAAATTCTTGCACGGGGGGGCCAACCCCTATTTTTATACACTGTCTTTTTAAAGATGCTTCATAATTATAAGTAATATAAGGATTTCATTAGCTATGTTTGCTACTTTTTCTTTTTATTTTGGAACAGATTTATCCAAGTTTTGCATCATACTTGCGTTCTTGCTTTTATGACGCCCTTGTTTTGTAGGTTCGGACGATGATTAGGTCTATACCGAGGTGCGATGAAGGTTCTGACATGCACACTGACCTTACATTTACACTAGAGCTTGTGGAGGAGCTAGGCCGACTTAAATTGGCGAATGCGCTTGCAGAAGCAGTTGACATTGATAGACAGGCCCCAGTTCATGGCGGGCAACGTGGTGGGTCTCGTGGGGGTGGACATCGTGGAGGTGGTCAAGCTGGTCGCAGCCGTACGACCGAGTCGGCTCCCATCTACGAGGAAGGGAATGAGGAGGGTGTAGAAGAGGCATGGCTTGGCACTGATTGGGTACTGTCTGATGACGACGGCAGGACACCGCGATGCACGCCTGGCGATGGTGCTGGGCCATCCCATAGCGTCGATCATCAGGGCACTGTTCCAGCCCACACTACATCCCATGGTGCTAGCACGGACTTTGAGGGCCCTCCTCGTATGTCGCCCCCAGTTTTCAGTGGATCTGCCCATGATGGTGGATGCATATTTGTCCCCACACCAGGCATGCCCACCCCACCTCTAGTGCAAGTGGACCCCACCATGTCAGCTCCATCTCAAACCGCCCACGGAGAGGCTGTACAGATTGAGCAGATACCGGCTGAGGACATTGAGCCGGTGGAGGCTTTGCGGAGATCGCGACGCCCGCGTGCGCATGCTCCCGATTGCGGGACCGGTGATGGTATGTACTTCGTCTACACTTCCCATCTTCTTGAGCTACTTGTACTGTGCATTTGATTGATTATGTTAATTTAATTATGCTGTTGTGTCTGATGAAACAGGTAAGATTAGACCTGTCAGGGCATATGGGCGGAAACGAAAAGATCATTAAATGCCTTAGTGTATGCTTATACTTCCTGCCTATAGGTGACTGCATAGTTACGTTTCACTTTTCTTCTAAAGTCGTATTTTTTTTTTTAGACCTAACTGCAATGGTGGACACGAAAAGGCCATTGAGCTGGATTGTCCTTGTGTGCTTATTCTTCATGTGTATAGGTGACTGGAATAAGCATGCAAAATGTTCTACTAATTGGGGAGAATCTTGGTGGCTGTGCATCTATTTCTGGATCATTGCTTGGGGAGAATACTGGCTGTCAATGTGTTTGTTGTCAAGAAATTGATATTTTGGAGAAAACCCATAAGGCGTATTGTATTTATTGATGTATTAGGAAGTTTTTCTGCACTTGGAGTTTTGATTGCAATTTGACAAATGTCTGGATTGGTATTCATTTGAAGCCAAACTTTCTTGTGTTTTTGTATGTTGTTAGCTACAGTAAAGTGGGTTGTAAGAGAGTAATTTGTTTTTTTATTTTTGTTAGTTTTGTGAGAAACAAATGTGTGGTATTGTTGATAAGCAAGAAGAAGTAATTTGATACTTTCTGTAAAAGAGTTTGATGACGAAGTTTATGCGGATCAATGGCAGAACCAACTCCTTTGTAGCAAATCATTTATCCGAGTCTCTACAATGCTTGGCTAGGTATGTGTCTCTCTCCTAATTTTCTGATTCGCCTTCCCTACAATTCCTAGATTGGTACATCCTCCTTCCCATTTTATTAATTTTAATCTCCTTTAAATCCCCTCCTCTCTAGAATGATTAGATCTGTGTACATTTGATTACAAGTTCGTTAGTAGGAACTTTGGAGAATAGAATTTATATTTTTTTCTAGCATTGTTCTAGAGCAGCTCACAATATAACTTACCCAAAGCTGAAAACGGCAAAAATCTTAGTTATGTGTGCATGTTTTGTTCCTTTTGCTTCTTGGGGTTTGTAATTGTTATTTATCATTGTATATATTACCTTTTCATTTTGGTAGCAAATTGGGAACCCAATGAGAAACATTTAATTGATTATTGATTTTTTCATCAATTAGCCTTCTTATTTTATGATTTTCAGTATATATATATATATGTTGTGTGTGTCATTGGCCAATGAATCAAATCTTGTCCATCATTTGCTTTAATGAAATGATGGAGGCATTAATGAAAAATTTGCATACTGTTTGAATGTTACTTTTATTGTTTGTGTATTGCCGTTTTTTGGGTTTGAATTATTATCTATGCTTACAAAGGTATATGCATTTTTCTCAATAATTTTCGGTTAGTATCTAATGTCTCCTTCACCACAGCACATTAAGACGTTGGAGAAGTGGCCAACCTTCAGAATCCTGGGAGGCTCATAAGGCAGCAATCCAAGCACTCATAAAGCTGCCTTCAGGCGAGCTTGTTACAGGTATAATATGATTCAGTAGATGACTGTTCTGCTAGATATTGTTTTAGATTTTGTTGGTAGTTGGAATTGGTTACATCAGATTGGAATGCATTATCAACTACGAATGTCTTTCACTATGAACTTATGGGGTTCATTTTTATGCTACCACGATTTTAGGTTCAAGTGATACAACTTTAAAACTTTGGAGAGGAAGCAAATGTACACATACTTTTGTTGGGCATACAGGTATTTTTTCCATTTATTTGCCTTCATTGTGCTTTATATATATATATATATATCCTTATCTGCAATGTGTTGAAATCATGTGGGAATGAAAATAATTGTAGATTTTGCAAACTAACGATGCTGTAAAATTTTCTTCTTACATGTCTGTTTGGTGATCATCAAACATATTTTCTTTGAGCTTCCTATAAGTTAGAAGTGGAAGAAGCATTTAATAAGACTTCTGATGTATAAGTTGGCATTAATTGACCAAACTGTTGACATGGGTAATCCTCATATGTTTAGTGCTTTACATGGTTTGATTGCTAAAAAATTTAGACATGATGATACCGAGTTTGTCTCTTGTGGAGTATTTAGTGGGAAAGGAATGCTTGCACTTTTGACGGAAGTGCAAGCATTCTTGATTTGAAGTTGCTCTTCCGGACTTTATCTAAGCGGACTAATGCTTTGGCATTCATTACCAATCTGACTGGTTTTCTATTTATCTTCACATGATTGAGAGTTGTGTTATTTGCTTCAAACTTGGCTTTATAATATGGCTTTATATATCATTGATAAAACAGATCAAATATAGGCTGATGCACTTGTTCTGAGGGGGATCAGTTGCACATTTGAGGAAGGGCACAAAATACGTATTGTTGGCAGAATTGGCAGTGGCAAGACCACTCTCATAGAGATGAACCTGTTTTGTCCAGTGGAGCTAGCTAGAGGGACCATTGTAATGTATCTATTGAAACCTGTAGTATTCCATGTAATGTTCACGAGATTACGTAACTTTTAAATTTTAAGTGTTCATTTTTTTTCTAATTCAGAATAATACTACAAGGTACATCATAATTTTAGGGTTTTATTTACTGTGTTTGGGATTCAAGAACCTTTATATAGCTGTGTTATTTGTTTTTTTAGTTGGTTGGTGTCAATTTTTATTCATGGTCATTTTGTTCTGGACTTTCTATATTGTGGCTATTAAAATTTTCAGAATTGACTTGAAGAATTTAGATAATTTTCTAATGTTGGACGATTTATCATGTATGAATAATTCCAATCCTATCTTTTTTAAACTTTGAATTTTCTTTGATTGGTATGGATTGCAGTGAATCCTCCAACGAGGAGGATTTCCAAATCGTTCATGTAGAGGTTATGCAATTCATTGTTGTTTTTTACGTCATATACATTCGTTAATCGTGGCTCATTGTGTATAGGCTGATGTAGTATTTTGTAAGTACACAATAATGGACTGCAGTGAATCAAATAGACGGGGTACGACCAAAGGTGACTGAATAGGATCAAATAGAGTAAATAGAATGTAGTACACCGATTTTCCTAGAAACCACAGTGGACCGAATAAGACCAAAGTAGATATAATGGACCGAATAAGACCAAAGTAGTCCAAAAACAAAAATAATAAGGTTATTTTTCCATATATACATATCTGCCAGTGAAACAATTGGAAAACGATGACACTTCTACTTAAAGCACACATGACAACAGATGGTACTTGGAAGTATACATATCTTACTAAATACCACAACAAGAAGTCGTACTTTTGCATTCATGCATCCGTACGTTGTCTCGTGGGTGCATCAACTTCATCATCCCCCACAACGTGAGCCACCACTTCATTCAACATGTTTGCACTCAACGTTGCGATCCTCCTTGCGTGGTCACGCTCCTCAATGGCAACTTCCAACTGATACCTTAACAAAGTGTGCCTAATGTCTCCACTGCCATAGTTGGTTCCTTCGCTTTGAGAAGTGCTAGGTGGAGTTGAGGTTGATATGTTTGGAGTTTCCCACGACGTAGACACACCACCATGCACGCCCATACCATTACCATGCAAATACTCCATGTATGCAGCTTCGGCTTCCCTTCGATCTTTATATGATTTGTGATTGGCGTTTGGGAATTTATGAACTTGTCTACTCGCATCTAGCCAACTGTCGTATATGCCTGGAACACGACCGTTAAACACAACATAGGTTCGTCCCATCCTGCTCTACAAAAACGCAATGGTGGGAACTCTTTGCACTAGAATAACATGGCTGCACCTTCTAACGTGTGAAGTGAGCTTTTGTAGTGGAAATGGGGCCACAACTCGATTCCATAGAAATCGAGTTATAGCATGCGGAGTTACATGTAACTCGACTTCTCATTAACCGAGTTTCTGAAATGCCGTCATTTCAATACGTCTTGTCAACAGTAACTCGATTTATGTGGTATCGAGTTTTATATAAAATCGATGTACTTAATATCGAGTCATGTTGTCCCCCTCCCCACATTTCAGAATCCATGCACGTGTCTGGCTCTATCTGTGTTGAAAACCTTCACTGTCTGGTCTCTGAAAAAGAAAGCCTATGAGGTGAACAAAGTTTGCTAACTCTTCTGCCATTTTCCTTGTCATTATTGCATCCTCACCAGGCGTGCTGTTGCTGTGGTCCCCTTCTTCTTTGTTCTGGCACATCTTCCCTGACAGGTATATATTCACTTACATAACTACTTATAAATGGATTGACTTACATAACTACTTAAGGGTTTGGATTGCTTTCTACAACTGTTAAGGGTTTGGATTGCTTTCTACAACTGTCTTATTCTGACATTATGTGTGTGTATATATATACATAAAGAAAACATTGTATAGATATATGTATATATAGACAAACGTACTTACCCATATAATAAGATGTATATGTGGCATTCCCAAATATATGTATATATATATACACACACATACACACACACACACACATATAAGGGGAAATATATATATATATATATATACATGTATGTATGTATGTATATGCAAATATATGTAAATATAAACAAAGCTACCTACCCATATATGATCACATGTATATATATATATATATATATACACACACACACATGTATAGGTATGTTTACATATAATGTATGTGCTTAGGGCACCAATTTTTTGAAACATTTTTGTTAGGAATTGCAAAAACTGTTAGTGCATTGAAAATCCTACAAAAAATTGTCCAAGAAACGATTAATTATTGTGTGCTCTTATGACTTATGTGAGAATAATCTTATATGTGTGTATGTGTGTGTGATAGTGACATTGTATACATATTGTTCCTACATATGTCGAGTTTTATATAGTAATGTATATAATACTTTTTTTTGAGAACTCTTTTGGGAAATATGTATATAATCATTCTAAATAAACATATATATAAACAAACATTGTACGGTGAATTCATATGATGACATATGCATTCATTCGTAACTACACACTAATGATGTGTAATGTATACTGAGGTTTAAATTGTATGGCTCTTTCAGTTCTGAAAGTCTTTGCTGTGTGGGTTCTGAAAAAGAAAGCCTGCGAGGTGAACAAGTTTTGCTGACCATGTTTGCATTTTCCTACTCCATATTGCATCCTTACCAAGCGAGTTTACAAACACCCTAATTCTTTGTTGTGGCACGTCTCCCCTAAAAGGCCAATGTTTGTGTTCAAACGAATCAAGTGTGTACACCTATAATTAGGATAGCATCATAGTGCATCTGTAAAAGAGTAATTACTGTTGCATTAACATAACCCCCTATCTTCTGCATGATAACCACAATTAATTGTCCTTATCCAGGTCTGCCATGGGTCGTCACTGCTTCTACGTTTACTATGATGGGGAACAGTATTTCCATGACTTGCATGGGCTGTCCTATAAAGGCGAGTCAGTGAAGCAGAAGTTCATTGAGTTGAAATGGGGAACACACTTGAGAAAAATGCACCGGAAGATAATGGAAGCTCTACGGTTGGACAAGGAGTCACATAAGATATCCATTGTGTACCGTGCCCCCCAGATACTTGTGAGTACTCAGGTTGTCTACAACTCAAATCCGTTGGGTTGCGATGCTGACGTGGACATGATGTGGGCAGTGATTAAGCGGACCCCCCAGTTCATAGCGTCTGACTTGTATGTAACTGTTGAGGCTGTTGGGTTCCATGGTAGTGCAAGTTCACAGCATGCCAGTAGGGTGGAAGAGCCACACTCATTGTCGGTTGACGTGCATCCTCCCTTTGCCTATGCCACGCCTTTCCCCTACAATAATCAACCATGTGCAATAGATCATTTGGACAACACCGAAGTGGTGGGCGCCACCAATACACATGATGTGGGAGGGTCTACTCACACATATGAGCATGTCCAAGCTGATATGGACGGGGGAATTGATATTGATGCCAGCCGAGATGTGTATGAAGAGTTCATTGATACAGATGGACCAGTGGACGACGCGGAGGTCTTAGATGTACCACTGATTGAAAATAACGAGGAAGATTGCCTTACAACAGTTCCTATCCCAGAATGGTTCACATCAAACACATGGGACAATATTAATGACCCATCACCTGCATTGGGTACAGGACATCTTACAAGTTGGCATAAAGATGACCACCCAGCAAGGGGGATGCTATTCAAGAATAAAGCCTCTGTTCAATATGTGTTGACCCTCTACTCTGTGGAGCATAACAAGCAATACAAGGTCATCAAGTCTGACACCAATAGGCTGGTAGTGCGGTGTAAGAATGAGGCATGTCTGTGGTCAATTCGGGCCAATTGCAGCAAGAAGCACGGGATGTGGGTTATCAGTACATGTAAGGGTTCCCATAGTTGCTCATCCCTCCAGCTACCAACTGATGGGCGGATGATGGATTCAAAGTTCATCTCCATTGCACTTGAGAAGTATGTACGGGAAGACCTAACCCGAAAGGTAAGGGACTTGCGTAGTATGTTGCATGCAAGGCATGGGCATGATGTAACTATGTACAAGGTTTGGGAAGCCAAACAGAAGGCAGTTGCACGTATTTACGGGGATTTTGACGAGTCGTACGCAGAATTGCCACGATTTCTAGCTGCATTGTCTGATGCAGATCCGGATACTGTGACCACACTAAAGTGTGACCCCAATGTCCCGGGGACTTGTATATTCAACTCCGCGTTTTGGGCTTTCGGTCCGTGTATTAGAGGGTTTAGGCATTGCAGGCCGGTGATAAGCATAGATGCAACGCACCTTTATGGCAAGTACAAAGGAAAGCTGTTGATAGCAATGGCAACAGATGGTAACAACGAGGTTTATCCACTCGCATTTGCCGTTGTCGAAAGCGAGAGCACGGAGACATGGGGATGGTTCTTGGCATGCCTGTTGACCTATGTTACAGACCGCACCAATTTGTGTATAATATCCGACAGGCATCGTGGGATACAATCATGCTTCGATGACACCACTAGGGGCTACTTGCAACCGCCCTTAACCCATCACCGGTATTGCCTCCGCCATTTAGTAAGCAATGTTAACACTAACTTCAATAGTGTGGCCTTGAAGAACTTGGTATGGAACGCAGCAACTGCGAATCAAGTTAGGAAGTTTGAGAACACCATGGATTGCATCAAGAATGTCAACCCGGCTGCGTACGACTATCTTAAGGAGGTAAATCAAGAAAAGTGGACACTTGTACACGACCATGGGCACCGATATGGGGCAATGACAACCAACCTGTCAGAGTGCTTCAATGGGGTACTTAAGGGCGCACGTAGCTTGCCCATAACTGCAATGGTGAAGTTTACATTTTACAAGGTGAACTCATACTTTGACGAACGTCGAAACAAAACCCTAGAGAAGTTGGAAGAGGGGCAAGTGTGGTGCAAATATGCCTATGACAAGTTCGAGGAAAATCAAGAGAAGGCGAAGCTCCATATTGTTAGAAGGATGAGTGCGCAACAACGGTTATATACAGTGGAGACACAGTCTTCACTGTTGAACACTGGCGGGGGAGATCACACCCATAGGGTTTCCCTCATAGACATGACATGCACGTGCGGCAAATGGGAAGCAAACAAGATCCCTTGTTCCCACTTGATAGCAGTTTGTGCCAAACACAACCATGATGCCACTGAGTATATGGATCATTTCTACCGCCTTGAAGAACGCTATCACAGCTATGAGCCTATATTCCAACCACTAAAAGATAGGTTGGAATGGCCGGAGCCAGCAGAAAGGAGAACCGTAATGCCAAACCAGCGGTTGATCCGTGAAAAAGGTCGGCCCAAGTCCACGAGAATCCGCAATGAGATGGATGATGAGGATAGGGAGTTGCCAACCTCATTGTGGATTGAGAATGGACCAAAGTTGAAGTGTGGGTTGTGTCGCCAAGAGGGTCATAACCGTCGTACATGTCCAACTCGAAATGTGGCTTCAACAAGCCATAGTGCTATGTAGCAGGTAACAATTACAAATCTTAGTAACAAGGGGGTATCATAAGTTATTCTTCTTTACATGTTTAGATATTACATTATATGAGTTATAATTAAGATGTGGGCAGTAATTTGTAGTATTCTTTCAATCTTATTGTTTGTGGTGTACATATTCTAGTATTCATGAGGTCTCTATTTCCCTAACTGTATATGTTTTGCTGCAGATTTGTATTCAATCCGCAAGGTGTAACTGTAGATGCTCCTCATTTAAGCAGGCAAGCTTGAATGCTCTTCTATATTTGTCAATTCAATTTATTGATTACCATGGGTTGTATACTAATTTCTGTGTTGGCTACTCCTCAGAAAGGAGGCAACTTCTTAAAAGAACAAAAAGAAGGTGTCACTCAAATGCTATGACTCCATGTTTGCCTAAAACCATTGTTGGCGGATGCTGTCCAAGTTTCAACTTACAATTGCTATGACTGTTTAAAATGCAGAAATGGAACTTTTTATTTTTGTACATCAACTGATTAAAGCTTTAGAGGCTCTTTACTTACAAATAAGCTTGTATATATGGATGATTTTTTCATTCGCGTAATGCAAATGGGGGAATGTTACTGATGGATGTGGTTGGTTATGATTTGTATGGATGACTTGTTGTTCACAGCATGGTTGTCAGCAGGTCCACTTTAACCATGAATAAGCACGATACTGAATGCGTGTGAACAGTGCAAGTAGCAAGCAAAACTACAAGTAGAAAGGTTATACTAAATGAAACTCGATTTTCTAGATAACGAGTTACGTTGCAGTCCATTTTCAACCCCCTACGACTGTATCCACTCTCAATTGTCAAGTATCTGAGTTAGTCGATTTCTAGATATCCGAGTTACCTTCAACATACCTCGATTTATAGGGTACCGAGTTACGTTGGAGATTCCTCTTGGACTGTATCTGGACCAGTCCAAATAGCTGGACTGGGTGATTGAGCCCAGTCACGGAAACCCGATTTGCTTATCACCGAGTTCTGTTGAGAGTAACTTGATATATATAGAATCGAGATACGTTGAAGACCGTTGTCTCCACTTAGATTCCTCTTGGACTGCCTCTGGACCAGTCCAAATATCTGGGCTGGTTCAGGAAGCCCAGTCAACTTAACTCGATTTCGTCGTTACCGAGTTATGTTGAGAGTAACTCGATATATATAGAATCGAGATACGTTGAAGGCCGTTGTCTCCACTTAGATTCCTCTTGGACTGCCTCTGGACCAGTCCAACTATCTGGGCTGGCTCAGGAAGCCCAGTCAACGTAACTCGATTTAGTGGTTACCGAGTTCTGTTGAGAGGAACTCGATATATATAGAATCGAGATACGTTGAAGACCATTGTCTACAATTGTTACCGAGTTATTCCCAATTTCCCCTGTAACTTAACTCGATTTCTTTATAAGCGAGTTATTCCCATATAACTCGATTTCTTTGGTATCGAGTAATTCTACTTTAACCTGATGTTCAGGATATCGAGTTACTTCAAATGGACTTCCAAACCACCACACACAACATGGATTCCTCTGAGATACACTGCGCACAGCATGGACTCCTTTTAGTCCCAGTACACATAACTCGATTTCTGAATAATCGGGTTATGTGTATGACCAACCCACTATTTAGTGCTCAAACGTACGAAGCAGCAACTGTTCAACTTCTTCTCAGCGAAAGTTTGGAGAACCAGAACAATGGCTTCTCAATGGCGGAGAGACAACGACGATGGTCCTGCTGATCGGTCCCCACACTTTTTCAAGATTATTCTGCAGAATGCTGTTCAGGAAGGAAAGCTTGTAAGTATGCTCAAATTTATAAATTCTATCATTGTCTGAAAATCATATGCTAATACACTTCGAACACTTCATCTTCTTTATTTGTGATTGTTGAAATATGTACATTTGTTACATGTAGTCAGAAAAACTTTCATTTTGCAATACGTAGGTTACACTTTAAGAAGAACACAGTCACATAACAGAGTACTTTTGCATTGTACACTTTTATATGAACAAAAAATGGAACAGGGATATAAGCGCATGGTAGAGATTGAGGAAAAATATGAAGGAAATTCACAGTTTAATATATATTCTTTTGGAGTGGACCTGTCAAATGTACAACATTTCCCTAAAATTTTTTTCATTTCAACAACAACAGAGAAATGTAAAAGTGTAGAGGTTGATGGTTATTTTGGTTATAAGATTAGGTTGTATAAATTGGTTTCAAAATTCATAAGAGTTGTTACTGTTATAGCTATTAAATATAACGTCAATGTTGCAGGATTACATTTTATTTTGTTTGATTTTCTTTTCTTTTTTGTGTGGGGGTGGGGGGCTGTAACTAAGAAGTATTTTGCCATCATTCAAACTTTTATTTTCTAGCATTGTGTATAAGGATTGATTGCATGTGTTTATTTCCCTAGCCTGCATTTATGTTATGGAGATTCTTTTTACAGCGGATTCCAGATAAGTTCGTGCAGAAATTTGGAGTGGACCTGTCAGATATGGCCTTTCTCACTATTCCAAATGGTAGAAAATGGAAAGTCGAGTTGGCACAACATGCTGGGGGGGTTTGGTTTCAAAATGGTTGGTCCGAATTTGCAAGCTCTCATGGTGTAGCCGTGGGGCACTTGCTGGTTTTCAAATATGAAGGAAATTCACAGTTTCATGTACTCATATTTGATGCCACTGCAACAGAAATAGACTATACTTTAGACGACGAACAACATGTACATCATAGGATCGAAGATGATGAGAGTGATGACAGCTCTGTTGAAATCATCAAACACTTTTATAGGGGAGAGGGTTCAGGTTTGAATGTTACACTTTTGTAAGCAACTGCTTGATTTGTTTAGCTTCTGCTCTATTAATTTTATGTGCATGACTTCGTATTTTCAACTTCTTTCAGGATCAGCCCATCCTAAGAAAGACGGTGGTGTAGCTAAAAATCTTGTTATAGCCAATGCTTTTAAATCAGAAAATCCCCTTTTCACTGTTACCATGCGTCCATCCTACATTAATGGCAAGGATCGTGCGGTAAGCTTTTAGCTTCAGTAAAATGGAATATTTTTGTAATTTAGAAATGCAACTCCCATTAACTGTCATTTTTCATAGATCAATTAGAAAGATTGTCACACTAGATACTTGTGGCTGGACATTTTGTTGGTAATGATTTTTTCTTATTTGTGTTTTTAGGTGAAAAGATGTAGATCAATTAGATACTTGTTGCTGGAATATATTTGTTAAATATCTATTATTGTTCCTTGTACAGAGTTTACCCCAACACATTATCAACTACTTACCAAGAGACGGGTTTACCAAGGACTACACCAAAGCAAGTATACTCCCTGTCAAGCTCCAGATTGTGGACCGATTATGGCCTGTGAAGCTATACATTTATGAACGAAGTGGGGGTTCATCATGTGTCGTATCAGCTGGTTGGTCTGCGTTTGTGAGGGAAAATAGTTTGCAAGTAGGAGATGTTTGCGTATTTGAGCTGATTATGAGGGACGGTGTTGTGTTAAACGTCCACATTTTCAAGTGCCAAGACTAAGTGGTTAGGGTGGATGCAAAGTGATGATAATATTATGTGATGTTTAAAGTGTGTTTACTTTGCAACTTTACTATTCATCCCTATTTTGTTCATCCCAGTTTGCAACTTTATTGATTGGGTACTTTTGTGATGTTTAGAGTTTCACTCTTGGGAAATTTTTAATTACTATGATGAACTTTCATATGTATTTTAAAATGAATGTGATGCTGTATTTTTTTCTACGGTTTTGTTTGGATTTTGGCCTTTTTTGCATGGCGACTCTTGGATTTTATTTTAGGGGGGTCAACATTGTTATTGCTATAGGATTTTGTTCTTTTCAGATGACATTGTTGTATGTTTTGTATATATTGTAACACTTTAATACAATAACACCATGTGCAATAATTTTTAGTCATTATTATAGATGTTTGCAAATTTAGATGTTTATAAAATAAGTGAGAAGTTAATCCATCAATTGTGTCAATCAATATAATGTGGCAACTTGAAAAGCTTGATAGCTAAATTTTCAAAATTTCACTTGGTAGCAATTTTTCAAATGTTATAGATGAAGTTGGAGGAACGTTACTTCAGTTACAACTCCTGGAGTAACGCCCTCATTAATGCTGCCCTCAGCCACGCAGCTGGATTGGGCTTCAGTGTCTGCAATTATTGAGGATTTAGTGCTGCCAAAGTCCACGCCAATTAGCAATAAGTCCAACTCAATTAATACACCTTCTATTTCGGTGGAGGTATTACAGGAGGATACGTTTTTGGCACATATAAATAATAATGAAGAGTTATTATTGGCAAGAATTGTTACACCCAATTTGGAGTCTACCAGCCAGCTAGCATGTACAATTGGAGTTAATCCAATTAATGCCTTGAAAAAATATTCCAAGGGAAATCAATTTCAAGTGGCGGCAATAGTGGTAATTCGGGATAATAATGGAGTTGTGATGGCTTCTTTTTCAGAAAAAATTCATCAAGCTTACAAGCCTGATGAGGTTGAGGCGCTGGCTGCTCTGAAGGCAGTGACATTTGCGCGTGAGTTGGGTTTTCAAAGAGCTACTCTCGAAGGAGATTCTCTCGGTCAGATTAAAGCTTTGAAGTCAACAGAGTGTAGCCTATCTCCAATAGGTCTACTGGTAGATGATGTGAAAAGGGTTGCTAATAGTTTTGAACGATTGTTGTATTCTCATGTTAAGAGAAACGACAATAGGGTTGCTCATAGTCTGCCGAAAAATGCATTACGCATATCAGATTTTCAAGTATGGATAGAAGATGTCCCATCGCATATTGTTTCGATTTTAGATTTGGATGTAATTGTTTCAAGTTAATAAAATAAGTCAGCTTCTTTCTCAAAAAAAAAAAAAAAAAAAACTTGATGAATCGTTGCTCAAAGAAAAATATCATTGTTTCCTGAAAAATCTTTGCTAATATACAAATGAATAACACAAAATACTGGTGAAATATGTACCAATACGCTATTTGCAGCCAAATTTTCCACGGCTCCTTTGCCAGCTAAAAAACCACGAACAAGAGGACTGTATGGAACTATTCCAATGCCAAGCTCCCTGCATGTACAAAAACATTAAAATTCGAGAGACCATACTCATGCTTCTGGATAAGATAATTAAATTATATTGAAATCAAATCTACACAAAATGGATGATATTTTTTTTTTTTTTGTTGCAGTAGTCCTTCAAAAGAACAGTAGTGTTGCAAACGCAAGGATGAATATAAGGGGAAAATAAAAAAGGAGAGAGATTTAGGATACACGGAAGCATTCAAAACACCAAAATTTATAGAAAAACATCATCTTTGAACTAAACAAACCTGCAAACAACATTTGTCAAACTCCTATCATTACTGCTGCCATTAACTGCTTATGAAAGTGGGTCATCCACACGGTAGAAATGCAAGTAATTCTATCATTGTCATAAGGAATCATGAGTCTGGATTATTTCTAAATCCATTTTCTTGCTGAAATTTTCATAAAAAGTGTGAAACTTACATTTTATTGAGAATCATACCACTAAAAAATAAGTAAATAAAAAATATTTAATAAAAAGGCTCCGCATGATTTTTGGAACAAGCACTAGAAGACTACTTGTTATTGTCAATTAATGTTGACAAATGATTATACCTAACAGGAAGATTAAGGGAGACCAGTGAAAATAACTCAAGTTCTACAAAATTGAGTAACTCTGCAAATAACTCGCTTTATGATGTCGCCATTTATATGCAAGCCATTACACACAGAAATTGCATTCTTGAGATATTCTACTGCAAATAACAGAGTACTATGTTATTTGTTCAGTTTTGTGCGAGGTAGCCATATACAGTTGGATTCCTCTTGGACTGCATCTGGACCAGTCCAAATATATGGGCTGGGTGGGTGCATGTGTACAATGTAACTCGATTTTCCAAATCTCGAGGAATTTGATTTCTTGTGAGTGTCCACTGCACAGAACTCGATTCAAGTAGAATCGAGTATTGTCGCAGGCCTACCTTTAAACTTCGATTCGTCTTGGACCGCATCTGGACCAGTCCAAATACCTGGGGGCCCATAAAAATAACTCGAGTTCTGTATAATCGAGTTATTTGAAATTAACTCGTTTTCTGCAACATCGAGTTATGGGAAAGCCGTTCCACCATTAACTGGATTCTTGTTATTTGTGCTACACATAACTCGATTTACGGACAGTCGGTTTATGTGCAAGCCCTTGTGCTGAAAATTTGATTGCATTTAACTCGATTATAGTAATATCGAGTTATATGGACATTACAATCTATTACCCATTTTTATTAACTCTTCCCCAGTTCTGCAGAACTTGCAGCTATCCGAAATTACATCTTCGATTGCTCTCGCTTCATCCGGCTAGAACCCACAATTTCCCGCGCAAATTCGTCGAGGATTTTACATAGTAAGACTCTTTTAACGGTTGCTGTCTTTGAAATTACACATTGTTGGTGCATTATTCTCAAATTTTGCATTTTGATGCTTCACACTTCTATGTCTATGTCTATGAAGATTGTGATGAAATTGGGTGTTTGCCTAGTCAAATGCATTGTTGTTAGTAAGGTTGCCTATGTCATAGTTTGTCTTCCTTCCACAAAATGAACTTGCCAGTGGCTCCATATGTGTGTGGTATAGATATATGCTGGTTGTATGTCTGAACTGTACATTGTGCAATTTATTTTCTGTTTTTTGTAGAAGCTGGTGAAACTTACTACATGTAGCTACGATGGTATGATATATGTCAGTTCCTAAATCCACTTGTATGTTTCCTATATGATAAGACTTCTGTTATATACTCTAGGTCTCTAACTTCAAATTATTGACTCGGACCAAAATGCATTACAATTATTGCACCAACTAAACAACCCGTGAATAAGAATATTTGGTTTTCATTGTGTTGTTGTAAACTGCTCTAGACAGTATATTGTGTGCATGATTTTCTACACATGGTAGCTGGTTACTCTTCAATTTTTGTTCTCTGCTTCAAACTTCATTTTGGTTCTGTTTTTGTGTGAGCTGATCGTGTTTGCACTACTGACCATCGATTAGTTATGGGTCCGAAGAGGACTAAGAGGGGAAAATGCAAAGCTGCATCCGAACCTGAAGTGGTGTTTGATCAATTAAGGTTCCTCACGCCAGAAAATGAGCAAACCTTTGAAACCTTGATTAAGCGTAGGCGTATTTGGGGAGAAAGGCAAATCAATTTACAGGAGCTGCATCCTTTTGTTCGTGAGAATCTACAGTCTAGGCATTGGCTGTCCCTATGTACAAACATACAACCCCCTCCAGCTGACTTGATTAGAGAATTCTATTCGAATCTATCGGTGCATGAGGATCTTGGTGGTCACAAGGTGGCATCGTCCATACGTGGTGTACCGTTTACAATAACTAGGGAGCACGTATCTAAAGCCCTTGATGTACCTATAATTTGTACACCTACTTATCCAAACTCTATGTCTCCTCGTATTGATGATGTTATGGATGTTCTTTGTGGACGATCAAACATTCGGGATTCTGGCCGAAGTATTAGCTCAAGTGAGTTGACTGAGCTTAATTATATCTTCTTTAGGATAGCTTGTCACAATATTTTCCCTATCTCTCATATCCATACAATCCCTGTAGACAGGTGTATCTTGCTTTACGCCCTTGTCACCAATAGTTCCATTTGTTTTCCTTCCCTTTTCATCGAAACCATTGTTAAGGTGCGTAGGAGCAAGTATAAGAGGCATGCTCTGTTTTTCCCAGTTCTCATCCATAGGGTCCTCAAATATTTAGGATTAAAGAACTTTCCTTCCCACGAGTTGGTTCACATCCAAGCCCCTATAGGAGCCAAATTTCTGAAACAGCGAACTGCCCAAAAGAAGGTTGTCGACCTCAGTGTTGGTCCATCCAACAGACCACGAGTACGGTCTACTACTGGAGATGTTCAAGATGAGGACATGCATGGGGATCCCACATCTGTTGTTGCCGAGGATGGTGATGATGAGATAGATGTTGACACTGTTGATGCAGCGCATACATGCCCTCTTCCTCCCTCTCTTCATGCTATGATGGAGACCATTATGACGACTCAGGCAGCCCATGGTCAGCTTCTACATGGTCTTCTTGCCGAGGTTGGAGCTATGCGAGCGGACTTAGCTCACTATAGACGTCCTGTTCCACCTTCTACACCATCTGACTCTTGATGATTCCCATTGGGTATTGTACCCAAGGGGGGGACGATTTTCAGTTCATGGTTGCTATAACATATTTGGAGAATTGTATGATAGTTCTATATTTTTTTATTTTAGTGGCAATTTGAAGAACATGGTATCCGTTGAAAGTAATTTGATATATTAATATGATGGTTAGTTTCATGCCCATCGTTACTATCATTAGTATTATTGAAATGGATGTAATGGTCTAAGAATTTTTTATGTTATTATGTGATTCTATATAATATCAAGTAGATCCAAGTCTGTGTGTAAATAACATTTATTTCATAATTCTGTACGACGCTCACGTGTTTTTAGATTATAGTAATTATTAATACAAATGGAAGGTTTTGTGAAAGCACAATTCGTTTACAGGTTTTGATATTAACGATGAACCACCTAGGAGATTTTTCTTGGAACAATGGCTGAAGCTATATCTTGACTTCAGGCAACTATTTTTATTGGAGGTTTTGCTGAGCTTACATGTATTTTCCACTAATTGGATATTTTTGTCGATCTTAAATCAGCAATTATATTATTCTGAATTTGATCCTCGCCTGGACTATTCCTCATGCATCATATTTTCATTACAAAATTTATTGATGAAACCTTGCAGTGCAGACTCGTCGAAAAAGATAAAAGCGACACTTGGCATGACCTCATTCACTCTAGCATTAGGTCTAACGGATTTTTTTTAATCAAATATGAGGAATCCAAACCTGAAGTGGTTTGCTCTTCCCATGTATATTAGATAACAGTGAGCTGAAGATAATAAACATCGTGAAGTTTAAGTATGTTGTGAAGGACCAACCACGATTAAACAGATATAACAGTGACCTCAAGCCACTAACATCAAAGTTCTAAGAGCAAAGTGGTGCTTTCAACCTGTAAATTATTATGGCACGCGTTTGTTTGAGAGCTTAGTTTCAGGGTTGAACATGGTTTTACCTATATGCAATCTCTTCTAACCAACAGTCACGAATTATGGGAAGAGCGTTTTGACTACCATCCTTGAAAATGACCAACGACAATGACTAATGATGTTTAAGATTTTGTAAAGGTAAAGTCCACAATTAAACAGATATAACCAGGAGCTCAAGCCACCACCAACATCTACGGTATAACAGATGTGGTATTCAGACCAAATTGGGCCTCGCTTCAAACCGACAAGTCTTTGACCACGATGTTTGATCGAATAGTCGAGTAAGTAGGTATTCCCTCAAATGCAGTCTCACATCAATTGGCTACGATTACAAGAGAAAGTACACTTGTACATGACCTATGGCGCTACGTAATTTGTAAGAGTGATGGTTCTGAGACCAAAGTGATGCTTTTAACCTGTAAATGTTTAATGACCAAAGATAATGAACACCGTCATATTTACACACCATCATGTTTTGCAGACATTCAAAATGACCAAATCACAGAAAACACTGTGATCTTCATAATTTATTTTGTGAAAGACCAAACATAATTAATAAATTAATATTGCGAACTTGCTGGTGAAAGACAAAACACAATTAATATAGCGAAGTTTGAAGGTGACCAAGTTCCAACTCTAAGCACACGTCACCAGCCTGCTTCTGTAGCACCAATTGTAGTCATATCAAACTCCTTCAATCGCAGCACATGTGCCAACAGACGCTGCTGCTTAGTCAAGTCATGTTCGGTTCTCTACACGATGTGGATACCCAATTCGACACTGTTTCACACCCACACTCACGTGAATACAGAATTGTGAAATTGGATGCACAAATGTCTCATTTACATCTACTGTTGCAACTACTGCCCACCTTTGATGTGACATTAGGAACATTTAAAATCTTGTTCATATAGTGTTTTTCCTGAAGGGTTTGACATGACAGGCCCTAATAAGTGAAATTGTAATGCCTGGACCGTGAAATGAGGTTATAAATGCACCAGTGATATAATGTTAACTTTCTACCCCGCTAACTTCGTAGATTGATTAAGTTATGAGTCGCAATGCCTCAACATCAAATCGTACAATGCGAAACAAGTTTGGACCTACTTCAACAAATGCATCATCACAAGTTCCAACAGATCAACAACTACATACATACACAGACCACTATGGAGGAAAATGGGTTGGAAAGAAGAGAGATTTCGTTAATATGCCAATATACACGTATGAGAGTCTTGGAAGCGTCGGACACATCATGGTCGGCAAACCTACAAAACTAAGTACAGATACCACCGCAATAGAGTTCACTATAGCAGAACCACCATGGTCAACCCTATACGAGAAGAGGTGTGAGTTAGAGGTGTATTGTCGATGGCACGGGTTACGAGTTCCTAAGGCACGCTCTGCCGAGTTACCTAGAGATGAACCTGCCAACATACTTGCTCGTCTTGAACAAGAGAACAATCAAATGCAAAGGCGACTAGACCGTTTTCACGCAATCCAAAAAGCTAGGAAGCATCTAAAGGGGAAGGCGCAAGAGCGAGCCATGAAGTCTATTAATGAAATTACAGCGTTAGATGATGAAACAGATATTTCAGACTTCTCAGATTCAAGCAATGATGATTTCCAAAAATTTCTACCTACGAACATTAGACGTTGTTGTTAATGTCTACACATTATGTGCAATACATGATGTTATTGTTAATGTGTGACAAATGATGATTATGTATGTTCAACTTTTGCAACTCTAAAGATTAACTGTTTATTACTTTTGGCTAAGTTTATGTGAAATCACTTTCTCATTTTTTTCATACGTGTTCTTTGTTGCTACATTCAAGTAATGTGGGTCATGGACGAACAATGTCCTTTGCTTTGTAATGTAGGGAAAATCTTAGGAAGTGAAATGCCTCCAAATTATATTTATTGCACATTACTTGTAGGAAAATTTAATAGATTCAATACATACAGACTGATCCAAACCACATAGACCAACCGCGCATATGATTCAATAATTCGAATAATTCTTTTATATGAGTTCTTTGAGTCACGATATAATATGCACGTATCTGTGTATCTTAGTTGTAATAGTGTCCTACTTTATATAGATACATTACATAAAGACTCGTCCAAACCAGACTAACCACTCACTCACTAAAAATCCATATGGCTCACCCAACACACTCTCACAACGATATTTGGTTTGCTTAAAAATAGAGTAAAGGCCTAAAAGCCTGATCAGCCTTTGAAATATTTCATTCAAGTTATTGGTTTGTTGTAGCATTGCTTGAAAGCTCCCTAATATTGCAATTGTGATGATCGGAAGCCATTGATGTAAAACTTGGAAGCATAGTTTTCTTCATGTAATTTTACATTGATGTTGACAAAATGTAACTACATTTTCTACCTGCAAAGACTCCCTGAAAAGCTTGTAGGGAAACAGGGGGATAAAACTCTCTACTGTTGCTACACTCACTGCTCGTAATACTAGCATTTGGCAAGTGAGGTTGGAAAAGGCTAACACAGCTCGGCACTGTTCGGCGAAGTCATGTTCGCAGTTCTGCATGTGCTGCTCAACAACTCGACGGTAATGAACCCTGTCCAGTCATATCATCCATGCTCACGTGAATAAACAGATATGCAACATTTTGCAATGCACTATTTTCAAGGATGCAGAGGACCCTTCAAAAGTGTAAGCAAATTTTTGGGGGTAAGCTGTCCATCATTGCTACACTTGATTGATGTAGTTCTGCATGTGATACTCAACATCTCGAAACTATTGAACCCTGACCACACGTACCCATCCCCACTCACGTGAATACACATATGTGCAACCCTTTGCAATGCACCGTTTTCGAAGAGGCAGAGCATCCCTGAATTGGCTATGCATCAATTTTGGGTGTGAGCTGTCCAACATTGGTACACAGATGTTGTTCGTAGTGCTACATGTGCTGCTTAACAGCTTCGCACTGTTCAACCCTGTCCAGTCAATACACAGATATGCCTTCTTTTGCAATGCACCGTTTTCAAGGATGCAGAGCATGGCTGAAAAGTTTATGATACATTGAACACAGCTCAGTACTGTCTCAACAAGTCATGTCAGATGAAGCACAGGAATTCTGAATAGTTTTGAACAAGACATACCAAACTGGTCAGAGAAATAAACCATAGTACTGATCAAAGTCCCTAATTAAATATAAGCATAAACATCACTAGTTTAAATTTTAAATAGGTTATCCTTGTCCAAACTCTGATGGTCAACCAAGTGAAATATTGAGACACTAATCACAACAGGAGTCCTTTCGATCACCTCATTGGCAGTGACATCTCCTTTTTCTAAATTATTGTCTTTCAAAAATGCAACCCAGCCTTCCCCGAATCTCATTGCTTAATAGGTTTTGATGGAGGGTAATAGCACAAGACATTGATGTGTGACAAATTGCTTCCCAATAATATACTTGCTTCCCATATATGTTTCCAAGCCATATTTAAGAGAACATCATAATCACATTATGTATAAAGGCTCACCATATTATGTGGCCACGAGATACCCATGAAAGAAGGATTTTTAGGCTTCAATTTTTTGGCTGCTTGGATTGCTCTCTCTCTCTCTTCCTCTGGACATAATCTGTAATTTTTTAAGAACAAACTTTTCTCTGACTTCATGTTTTATGGGTTTGTACATTAAGGAAGAAATGTTTGTATGATCTTCATCTAAGTTTTTGATATTTTTACCTGATGATCTTCCAATTTACAATTCTTCCTACGTGGATATTGAATCTCAATGGCAGTCTTATCAAATATAACAATATGGAAGCTTGAATTTCCTTCATATCTGAAGACTAAAAAATAACCATAACAGATAGAATGGTATTCAGCGAAATCCTGCCAACCATTACAAAACCTAATGTTGTTATCAGCTTTCTTCAATCACACTTGCCAAATTCCACCATAGGGAGCAATGACTGTAGCTACGGTGGATAGCTCAGTATTGTTGAACCCTGACCAGAAGTACCCATCCACACTCACGTCAATACACATAGCAACGCAGAAAATTTTGTGCATCAATTTCGAGTGTTATTGGTCCTATTGCTACATTGATGTTCGTAGTGCTGCTCAATAGCTTTGCACTATTGAACCCTATCCAGTCATATCACCTACACGCACGTCAATACACAGCTATGCATCCTTTTGCAATGCAGCATTTTTAAAGGATGTACCTATAGCATCCCTGAGAAGTTTATGATACATTTAACACAGCTCAACATTGTCTCGTCAAATCATGTCAGATGAAGCACATCAATGTTGAATAGTCTTCACGTGAATAAATACGCAACCTCTTTTGCAGTACACATCACCAGCCCGCTACTGTAGCACAAGCTATAGTGTAACTCGACAGCTACCTCAACGAATCACATGCACCAACAGACGCCACTGAACAATATACTGTCAACTCATATCATCTTTATTCACGTGAATACTTATACTCACATCCACCTGAATACTTGCCCTTGCAAAACCCCTATATAAAGTCCCATTTACATCTACCCTTGCAAAACATCTACACATACCGAAGTCCCATTTACATACATCTACCCTTGCAAAACTTCTACACATACCGATCTAAAGTCACATTTTCCAATGTCAATGCGTAATTGGATGCTACCTCGTTTTCCAAATAACTATAGAACGCAAAGAGATTCTGACGAGAGGGAATACTATGCCGGATTGCAACAGGAGTGGGACTTTCGCGTGAACGAGTCCAACGCTCTGCACAATGATCTCCTGCAAATCGGAGCGCCTCTTGTCGAGCGTAGCTCGCTCACACTGCCACGACAAAACATGCACCAATATGAGCGTGCAGTGACGAAAATAAAAAAAGAGAACAATCTTATGATACTTCGTAGGTCCAGGTATCATATGCTACAATTGGCGGAGGAGCAAGCCGTTGCAACAAACAGGCAACTCACTCCGGCAGAACGTAACAATGTCCTCAACTACGAGGACTACCTATCAGAATGAATGCCACTGTGGTGTGTGTGTGTGTGTGTTATGTCTATGGTTAAGTTAATAATGTTAGTGTAAGTTATTTTATGTTTTCTGTGTTATGTCGTACGTGCTTATTGAAAAACATCATGTGTGAGAATATTTGACTTTTATGACTTATGTGAGAATAATCTACATTACGAATAACGTGCATGCTTCTCATAATCAATAATAAGGTTTACATAGTACAAATGCAACCATACATATAACACATAGTTAAGCAAAATAGTTCTCCAACAAAATCTAATTACACCACGACACAACACGATTACTCTTCATCTGACATCTCCACGTCTGACTGATAAATGGGATCAGCAAGAAGTGATTGCATGAACTGTGCATGCTCGTACCACCCTTCCTGCACTGACTCTCGAATCTCAACTTGGGTCCGATATCGATTAAGACGTATCTTCATTCGATTATTTTCTTCTCTAATGCGGTTCAATGCTTTACGAAGTTCGTCGATGCTGTCTCTGGGCATTTGTGATGCGAGTCGCCGAGGCACTGGCAACTTAAAACCAACCAACTCATCATAAAACATTTGTTGTTCACGAAATAACCAAGCCCACTCCTGTCTCATGGTATTGTGAACGTAAGCACTATTTCGCAAATTCGGATTGATTGGATAGCTGAACTCATCTTCCAATACCCAACAACGACCCATAGCAGTGAACACATCATGAGGCCTATAGAGTTGTGGGTTGCCAGAACCAGACATTGACACTGAATACAATAACACCAAATGATCAAGTTAACAGTGTGTATCAACTGTTGCTAAATAATGTAATCCTGCATAGAATGGTATACAACAAAGACATTCATAAACAATAGACATTGTTGGTAATGTCTACACATTGTCTTCAACACTAAATGTTGTTGTAAATGTCTGACCAATGATGATTATGTGCAATACAAAATGTTGCTATAGTAAAGAAATTATTTCATTCTCTTCTCACCAACGTTTACTACAACAAATAACCAAAATCACACCAATGTACTTACTTCACATTCATTCAACCTAAAAAATCAAAATTTAGTACAATATCAAATGAAAATAACATTGCCCTAAAATTGTGATGTGAATTTTTTACCTGAGGTGATACAAATTTCAATTGAGTTTGAAGAAAGCTGCTGTTGATCCGTGGAGGAGTTCCAACTCAGTTCAGCAGAAAGTCCTCAGTTCAGCAGAGAGCAAGGCACACTGAGTGGGAGAAGGTGTGCAGAAATTATAAGAGAATAACTCGACTTTACGGATATTAAGTATACTTTATAACTCGATATTCCAGGAATCGAGTTACATTGAAACACTCCACCTGACACAAAGACAGTACGAAATCAGGGTTTATAACAGTATAACTAACTCGATTTTTAAATAATCGAGTTATGTAGAGATTCAAAACAAAAAATGCCAGCAGTGCGGGAAAAACCTGTGTATAACTCGATTATTGAAGTATCGAGTATTTCATATAACTCGATTTTAGTATCATCGAGTTACAAAAGAGGGGCATTTCCCTATTTAGTTTCAGAATGAGGGCACAAAGATGTTTAATTTCCGAAAAAAGGGCATTTGCCCATTTTGGCCTAGACATAGATATTAAAGAACCATTTTGCATTATTTAAAAATCTATAAACCCTTGTATTTTGTTTTCATATTTTTATAGATTTTCTTTTAAGATTTAAAAAAATATTTTGTGCCTCCGGTTTTGGATTGGGTTGTGATCCACTATTTTCTGAATAGCATTTTTTGTTGAAGTTTGGGTGCAAATGGTGTCCCTTTTTGTGTAATTCAAATTTGTGTTTTGTCTTAAATGGACTCGTTATTTTTTGTATTATGTATATAGCGTAGCACAAAGACATGCATATAAGGAATGAATGTGTAAAATCATTTATTTATTTAGTATGTTTAAAACTAGGTTTACGTTTACATACATGTTTATGTTTAAGTTCCTTTTAGAATAGCCACCAACCGAAATTTGGGAGAGATAAATTAGAATGATTAGAACATATTTGTATTGAGCAATTTCTCTCTTATTTCTATATTCAAGGTTTTAGTAAAGTAAACAGTTTTTGTCGGTTTAGTTTAATTCTATTAGTCATGTACATTTATTATCTTAAAAATATTTCTTTATATTAATTATAATGTTATTTAAGAACTAGCGTATTAAAATATCAAAAGAAATTTTTTTTTCCCATAATTTTTAGGCACCAATAATTTTAAAGTTTATGCTAGAAATAGTATTATATATATATACACACACACATATACATATAACTCGTGCAATGCAGGGGAATAGCTATTAAATGAATTTCAAGGAAAAAAAAAGCCATTATTTTTGAGTTGGAGTAGCAAGCAAAAATGTATGAAATCAAAAAACAAAATGATATTGAAAGAAATAGCACAAAGTTTTATTAGTTAGGCAGAAGAAAGCAATGTTATTTTAGTTATTAGTTTTTTCTAGATATGAATAAAAGACATAATGTCGCGTCTCTAGTTTAGTTTGTGTTGTATATATAGATATATATAAGATATGTTGTAATATATATGCCAAAAGTGCCTATTGAAAGGCCATAACCCTTCAAATTGGATATTCCAAAAAGTCTCTATTGAAAAGTCGTAACCTTTTATATTAGATATACCAAAAGATGCCTTTTGAATGAAAATGTGCCTATTGAAAAATGAAAAGTTACAACTATTCGGTGTTTTTAAATGTATATGTGTCATTAATTTATATAGCCGTGTGATGCAATAAGTAGCAGTTAATAAAAAGTTTGATAGTTTTTAGACCCCTTAAAACAATTGATTTAACCTAGGTAATTAGCCAAGTTGTTACTTAGTCCAATTAAACAAGTCTAGGTTATCACAATATCAAAGATCAAATCATGCAAAGCAGCGAAAAATAAATAACACAAAATATGATCACCCAGGAAACCAAACCGGTAAAAACCTGGGGAGGATTTGACTTAGCTATCCTCAAGATAAACTTGAATCCACTATCTTGAAAGAATCGAAGTTCATACAATAAGACTTACAAGCCCCCACGCTCAACTTCTTATTGCTACCCACCAGTAGAACTTACTGACACGACCACGTGCAAGCTCCGAAGCCACAGACTCCTTCTTTTTTGGATTCACCACCAGATACATGCACACCCGCTTGTGTTTTCTTTAAGTTTCAATGACAGCAATTGAATTGATCATCAAGGTGTAGATAAATCTTCTCCTTGAAAACCCTAAGTTTGTGTAAAGAAAAACTCTTCTAGATCTCACAAGATATTTACACAAACCGCAATTATGAGCAGCCCTAAAACGTGGCTAGGGTTTGCCTTTCATACTTAGGACAAATAAGAAACCCTAAAAACGTTTTAAAACACTTAGGGCTGAGTTGGAAAAATCTGTAGAAAATCATTCTGCCCGAGCTTCGATTGATCGATCTTGTCTTTCGATCGATCGAGCCAGGCCAAAAGGCATAATGCTTTCCTGCTTTAACTCGATTCCAACTTTACATAAATGCACAACTTTGAGCTAGACTAAAACACTTTTAAACACATTGTTTTGATCATGGTTTACCAACAATACAAATTAGAGTTCTAAATACATAAAATCCTAAGACTTTAGAACCTAACAAACTCCCCCTTTGGCAATCCGTGACAAAACACAACTAGAAGCTCAAAGTTTACAAAATAAAAAGCCCTTTACAAAATAATGCTCATAAAAAAAATTCAATCCTAACTACTATCCATCAGTTGCAAGTGTAGACAGCAGCTCAATTGAATCTACCTGTATATTTCCTAAAACACTAAACAAAATGCATAACCGCATGTGTGGAAACAATACAAGTAAACAAATTAAATTCTTGATTTCAAACAACACACAAATAAAGACATATATCAATGAATAACTCATAAATATAAATCAATAAGCAGTTTGAAACAAGAAACATATAAAGTACCAACAAAATATAAAACTCCCCCTTACATGAATATCCTATCAAAAAACATGGCAAGAGCTAAAAATGTAAAGTAAAAAGTGAAGCACCTAGATACAATCTAAACTCCACAAGCTCCAACCAAAATAAATAAACTCCCCCTGAAAGCAAAAGCACTACAAAGTACTCCCCCTTTTTGTGACGGAATGCCAAAGGGCAAACAAAATCTCCATCATCAAAAGGGAGGTGGTCTAAACTGTGCCAACTTCGCACGTAAGGTATGGATCTTATCGAGCATGTCCACCAAAATCTGTCCATGAGCCGCCTGAATGGTCAAGACATGATCCAATGTGCGACGAATGTCTGAATCATTCGAAGCAGTCGGCGGAGGAACATCATTATCAGCAGCAGCACCTGATGTCTCAGCAGCATTAACACCTGTAGAAGAGGGAGGAGGGGGAACAGCACTAGATGACGCACCTCTAGGACGTGAAGGAGCAACTCTCAAGTGAGCAGCCCTCTGTCTAAGAAAGGTGGCACCTATGCGAGCAACAACATGCACAGGCTCACCAGACGGGAAACCATCTAGACCTAAAAAGAGCAAAATCCTATGAATGAAAATAGGATGAATAAGCGCATGCCCTACGGCAGAACTCCTATCAACCTCGTTCAAAGAACGAAGGAACAAGTGAGGAAAACTTATAGACGCTCCAGAAACAAAGGCATACAAAAACACACATCGCTCTAGAGGGATGGTGTGGAAGTGAGAAATAGGCCACAACGAATGACACGCTATCCTAAAGAAAAGATAGGCAGTCTCAGTAAGCTCAGTGGACGTGATCCGAGGATCAGAACCCCACTGGATAGATGACCCAGTGATGTATGACATGACTACATCTAATGAGGGTGACTCATCATAGGGATAGTCAGGCTCCCGAACAACCGGAACCCCAAGAGCCTTAGCCACTACCCGAGGGGTAATGGTGAACTCAACACCTCGTATCCAACTCCTAACAAGGGTGTTGGAATCATAGACGTGGCAAGAGAGGTTCGAGAAGAACTCTCTAATTAGGGCGGTCGGGGGTGGATGATCTATTTCTAAGAGAGACAACTAACCTCTAGACTCAAAATTGGCCCTAATGGCCGGATCAAGCTCATTTAAGACTACAGCTCGCTCAGCCCAAATCTTACGCTTACAGTTTAAAGTCTCAAAGGCCTCTCTGCACTTATCATTCCTAAACTCCTCAACCTTAGAGGGAGACACAGAGGAAGTGGAAGGGGTCCTATTGGCTCTAGTTTTCCTAGGCATGGTGCTAGGATAAGGACCAAAACACAGAGCAAAAGAACAAAACACAAAACCAAGGGCAGACTGTAAGTTAGCACAAAAAAAATTAAAATGTATATGATGCATGACAAATTTAAATGGTATGATGCATGTTCTAATGCAGTGAATTAAGTCCAAAAAGTTCAAATTCACAAAATTGACTTGAACATTGAGGTGTTAACACAAAAACCCCAAAATTTGGAAAACCACATGATCAATTTGAAAAATATTGACGAATTGATCATCACACATGATAGAATTCAAAAAATAATGACCAAATACATCAATTTGACAAGCCAATTTCATCAATTTAACCCAATTAGACAAAAACCCCAATTCGGAACAATTTCAAACCTTAGAATTTTCAATTTTTCAAAAACCACAAAATTGATCAAATTAAACTACAAGAATCATAATTATAGCATCCTAGAACAAAAACCCATTGATCAATTTCACTAAAACAGGTTTGAATCATCAAAAACCCCAATATATAGAAAGTGCCGAAAATACCCACAACAGTGCATGAAAAATGCATGAAAACAAGAAATAAAATGCAAAAGGAAGGGCAAAAGAGACTTACCGGCCTTCAAGGACAAAAACCTTGCAAAAATCTTGGAGGAAAACGACAAAAAATCGTTGGTGGAGCCTTAGCCAATTCGGAGAGAGAGAAAAGTTTGAAAAACTTTTTGAAAAAGTGCCTTTGAAAAGTCCAATTTGACTTTTAAAAAAACATGTTTCACGAGTTTCGATCAATCGAAAAACAACCTCGATAGATCGAAACAGACAGAAACTCTATCTAAACAATTTGAAACAAGTTCGATCGATCGAAAATCAGTTTCGATCGATCGAAACTGATAGAGACTCTCCCAAACATATTTAAAAATTTTCGATCGATCGAAAAACAAAATGGATCGATCAAAATAGGCAGAGGCTCACCAAATTTGAGGAAAAACATAGTTTTTTGAAAAAGACATTTAGAATCAACTCAAAGCATTGAAATTTAAGAACAATAATGCATGAGTATGAGATGATATGATTTTCAAAAACAAGAATTTTAAGCCCAAATTCCCCAAAACAAAATTTCTTGCATTCTCCACAAATTTTCAAGCAACAAATTAATTTTGCACAAAATTCAAAGTATTTGCAAAACTTGGTTGGTCAGACCATAAACACACACAATAACATGTACAAAGTTTAGCAAAAAGTAACTCGTGTAGTGTGTGCAACTAGCAAAAACTTGAGATACATGTGAGGTGATATGTGAATAGCAATCAATCACAAAGTCTACAAAATTCATCACAAAGAATTTAAAAGAGACTATCACCTAAAGAGTTACATCATATAACTCCCACATCTCGTAGATCATAAGTTTGCAATCATGTAAGTTTCTTGTATTTATGCCTCATAATATACATACCAATTTTAAGTCATGTGAGTTTGGCATCAAGCCTAATAGTACACACCAATTTTAAGTATTAAGCAATTTAAATCGAGGGTTCACCTTATGTTCTTTTTGTGCATGTGCTACACTTTCTCGAATACAAAATCTTATGATATGCACTAAGGTGTTCATGATTGGCTAGTGAACAGTGGTGAGATGGTTATTTATGCCTTTCTCTAAAAGTTCAAGTCAAACATTCAAAAACATGTGACTTCAAGATTAAGACAGAATAATCAAGAACCATAAACATCTTTCCCACACAACATGCACTATAAAGTTTCAACTAGTAAAGTGCAATAAGTAAGCTCATCAAAGCTAAACAAGGTACAAAAGACATGTTATGTGAAAATAAATTGACCAACCTTGTTCTCAAAAACCAAGAAGAATAGTACAAAACAAAATTTGCTTCTTTTTCCTTTTTTATTTTTTATTTTTTTTTATTATTAAAAAAAACACCTATTATGAAATGCATGAATGTTATGCAATGCAAATCCTAGAAAACAAAAAACAAAAACAAAACTAAAGAACAATGGTCACAAAAGGTAGAGCAATGAAGCACAAGGACCAAGACAGATCAGGGACACAGAATCACACCAATCACTTGACGAAGAGTCTCAAACTTACTTCTATCAAGAGGTTTGGTGGAAATGTCGGCATTTTGACATTCAGTAGGAATATACTCAAGACACACAATCTTTCTTTCAACATGATCCTTAATGAAGTGATACCTAATCTTTATGTACTTAGTCTTAGAATGTTGAACAGGGTTCTTAGATATGTCAATAGCACTAGAGTTATCACAGTAAACCACTATGGTATCTTGGGATATCCCATAATCAGTTTAAACCTTTTTCATCCAAAGAAGTTGTGAGCAACAACTTCCAGCAGCAATATATTCTGCCTCGGCAGTAGACAAGGACACATAATTTTGCTTTTTACTCATTCAAGCAACAAGATTAGCACCAACATAAAAACACCCATCAGTGGTGCTTTTTTTATCATCAGCATTACCAGCCTAATCAGAATCAGAAAAACCAGCAAGAGACAGATTAGATTCTTTACTATAAAATAATCCATAATCACAAGTTCCAGCAACATATTTAATTATTCTTTTGATAGCATTTAAGTGTGAAACTTTAGGATTAGATTGAAATCTAGAACAAACACCAACACTAAATGCAATATCAGGCCGACTAGCAGTCAAATATAAAAGACATCCAATCATACTTCTGTATAATGTAACATCAACAGACTCACCTGATAGATCATTTGTTAATTTTGCATTGGCGGCCATTGGTGTTCTAGCATGGGCAGCATTGTCTAGTCTAAAATCTCTTGACTAGATTCTTTGCATATTTTGTTTGGTTGATGTAGATCCCTAAATCCGTTTGCTTCACTTGTAATCCCAAGAAATAAGTTAGTTCACCAACCATACTCATTTCAAACATCGTCTTCATTTCATCTGCAAAAGAATGAGCAAGAGATTCATTAGTAACACCAAAAACAATATCATCTACATAAATTTGAGCTACAACAAAACTGTTCTTATCCTTTCTTAGGAAGAGAGTAGTGTCTGCAAATCCCCTTTTGAAGCCATGCTCAATGAGATATGCAGTCAATCTATCATACCAAGCCCGTGGAGCTTGTTTCAAACCATATAGTGCTCTCTTCAACTTATACACATCATCCGGTCTGTGAGGGTCAAGAAATCTTTTAGGTTGTTCAACATATACTTCTTCTTGCAACATTCCATTCAAGAAAGCACTTTTGACATCCATTTGATATAGCTTGAAGTTTAGATGACTAGCTATAGCCAACAATATCCTATTGGATTCCAATCTTGCTACCGGAGCAAAGGTCTCATCAAAGTCAATCCCTTCCACTTGTGTGTAGTCTTGAGCAACAAGTCTATTTATTTCTGATAACAGTGCCATGTACATCTGACTTGTTCTTAAAGATCCATTTAGTTCCAATTACATTTACACCCTTTAGTCTAGGAACTAATTCCCACACATCATTCCGAACAAATTGATGAAGTTCTTCATGCATAGAGTTTACCTAATCAGCATCTTGAAGTGCCTCATCTACTTTTTTCGGTTCGAATTGGGACAGATAGCATGAGTGTGTAATTACACTTAAGGCTCTTGACTTTAATCTCATGTTGTCATTCAGACTTCCCAATATATTTGAGGAGGGATGATTAAGCCTTACTCTAGAGGAAGGACCTTTAACTAGAGATGTGGATGTACCTTTTTGTTCTGATGAAGGACTAAACTCATGTTGAACCTGTTGAGTTTCATGAACTAGAGTGGATGGTTCAGGACTTGATGGCACAGAAATTGCATCATTCAACACCATTAGCTCTTCATCACTATGTTTCCTAACATAATCAACAGGAAGAGAGTCATTAACCTCCATAGGCTTATCTTGAACCTAAGTAGTACTTTCTGAATGTGCTTCTGGACATACTTCATCATTGATCACAACATTTGACGATTCCATGACAGTTTTGGTTTTCAGATTATACACTCTATATGCTCTACTAGTAGAGGAGTACCCTAGAAAATATCTCTTGCCACTCTTTGCATCAAATTTCTTTAGGTGCTCTCTATCACGTAGAATGTAACAATCACTGCCAAATATCCTGAAATACTTAATGATCGGTTTCATTCCTCTCCAGAGTTCATAAGGAGTCTTCTTAGAATCAGGTCTGAAATACATCCGGTTGAGTGTATGGCAAGCAGTGTTAACTACTTCTCCCCGGAAATATTTTGGCAATTTTTTATTGTGCAACATGACCCGTGCCATCTATTGAATGACCCTATTTTTCCGTTCAACTATTCTATTTTGTTGTGGTGTCTTGGGTGATGAGAATTCTTGATGTGTGCCCTGTTCATTGGAGAAAGTAGCTACCTTGGTATTCTCAAATTCTCTTCCATGGTTACTTCTGATTCTGGTTACCACAGTATCTTTTTCAACCTGCAATTTCTTACACAGATGTATCATCTTTTCAGGAGTCTCAGCTTTATCTTTCAAAAGCACAACCCAAGTATATTTGGTAAAGTCATCCACAACCACTAGAATATACTTCTTTCCTCCTAAACTGTGAACTTGAGTAGGACCCATAAGATTAATGTGTAGTAACTCCAGAGGTCTTGAAGTTTGAACACTAGCCACAGACGGATGTTCAGATTTTATATGTTTACCTATCTAACATGGTCCACATATGCACTTATCTATCTTCTCAAACTTAGGTAAACCAACAGCAGCATCACATTTGGAAATCTTTTCTAACTGCTTATGACTTGCATGCCCCAACCGTTGATACCACAAATCAACTTGATCAATCTTTGCACTAAAACACTTGTTGCTTATGCTTGGTGTCAATCTATAACAGTTGTCTGCTGTCCTTACACCAACACACATACAGTCACCTCCTCCATCAAGTATCTCACATTCATACTTAGTGAAGAGAACATTTAGTCCATTGCCACAAATCTGACTAATGCTGAGTAAATTTGCCTTCAATCCATCAACATACCAAACATCTTCAAAGACCGGTAACCCTGGAATGTCCACAGTTCCTATGCCTCTGATGACAGAATTGCTTCCATCTCCAAAAGTGACTGTCCCAATCTTTCCTTCAAAGAGGGTCTTGAATAATACTTTGTTTCCTGTCATATGCCTGGAACAACCACTATCTAAATACTAAAGACAAGAATCACGTGCCTTTAAAGCGGTTAAGGTAGTATAACACAAATAATATTTACCACATATGATAAGACCAAGACGTTCAAGGAAAGATTTAACAAACTCAACAAGAGACAAATACACAAAGTAAACAAGTTGATGAATAAGCAAAAAGAATTTCCAAGAGTCCATAACAAAGGGGTCAAGGATCAGTTCAGTGATCAAAAGATCAACAACAAAAGAGCTACCCGCTCTGATACCACTTGATAGTTTTTAGACCCCTTAAAACAATTGATTTAACCTAGGTAATTAGCCAAGTTGTTACTTAGTCCAATTAAACAAGTCTAGGTTATCACAATATCAAAGATCAAATCATGCAAAGCAGCGGAAAATAAATAACACAAGATATGATCACCCAGGAAACCAAATCGGTAAAAACTTGGGAAGGATTTAACCTAGCTATCCTCAAGGTAAACTTGAATCCACTATCTTGAAAGAATCTAAGTTTATACAATAAGACTTACAAGCCCCCACGCTCGACTTCTTATTACTACCCACCAGTAGAACTTACTGACACGACCACGTGCAAGCTCTGAATCCACGAACTCCTTCTTTCTTGGATTCATAACCAGATACAAGCACACTCGCTTGTGTTTTCTTTAAGCTTCAATGACAGCAACTGAATTGATCATCAAGGTGTAGATAAATCTTCTCCTTGAAAACCCTAAGTTTGTGTAAAGGAAAGCTCCTCTAGATCTCACAAGAGATTAACACAAACCGCAATTATGAGCAGCCCTAAAACGTGGTTAAGGTTTGTCTTTTATATTTAGGACAAATAAGAAACCCTAAAAACGTTTTGAAACACTTAGGGCTGAGTTGGAAAAATCTGCAGAAAATCATTCTGCCCGAGTTTCGATCGATCGAGCTTGTCTTTTGATTGATTGAGCCAGGCCGAAAGGCACAATGCTTTCCTACTTTAACTCGATTCCAACTTTACATAAATGCACAACTTTGAGCTAGACTAAAACACTTCTAAACACATTGTTTTGATCATGGTTTGCCAACAATACAAATTAGAGTTCTAAATACATAAAATCCGAAGACTTTAGAACCTAACAAAGTCAAAAGGTACTCATTGACCGAAAAAGTGCCTATTGGCCGAAAATGTGCCTATTGAATGAAAATATGTCTATTAACTGAAAATGTACTTATTAAAAAATGAAAAGTGTTCAGTGTTTTTAAATATATATGTGGCATTAATTTATGTAGCCACGTGGCGCAATGAGGAGTGGTGAACAAAAAGTCAAATGTTTCGGTTTTTAGTTATTACTAGTCGTAAACCCGTGCGATGCACGGGAAAGCTATTGATAACTTCCCTAATATGGAAAAAAAATATCAATATCATGGTATAATTTATATACCAAACCAATAAAATCTATCACTTACAAAGTAATAAAATCTATCACATGAACTGAGATATTGTGATAGCCAAGAGCTTGAGATTTGATAATAGTTACAATTTAAGAGGGAAAAAAAAAATACTAATACCAATAGTGATAAGTCTAAATCCAATATAATTTGATGTTTTTTTTTTCTATCACTAATAATTTGTTATACCTAAAATTTATGCTAAAGATGACATTAATAATTATTCTCAATACATAAAAATCATATGTAATATGAACAATATATATAAAAAATAAAGAAATGGTTAACAAACTTAAATTCAAAAAAAAAAAATGGTTAACAAACTTGGAGCAGTAGTAATTAAATTTGTAGTTGTTTATCTAAAAATAAGAGTAGGACTTGCAAAATAAGTATTTTTAAGTTATTAATATATAAGGGAAATAATATAGACAATCCAATATGAGTCAACCTATTTTATAATTTTAAAAAAATCTAAACAATTGAAGAGATGTGAAGGTGGGAAAGTAGTTGGTAAAAAAAAGTTTTAAATTCCTTCTGCATTTCAATTTGTGAACCTAATTTCACTTTCCTCTCTTTTTTTCTTATATTTTTTTTTTCCTTCTCCATGGTTTTTAAATTCTCTCATCTCTATTTTTTTTACTCCTATTTGGAATTGTTCTTATACACACTTTTAAAAATTTTTTTTTTTTCCAGTGCCTTATCTTTTATTTTCCCAATCCTACATGGCTACATCAATACAGCTTCTCCCTTCTCTCTCTTCCTCACTCTCTCTTCTTAGTTTCACTCACAAAAACAATAAAAATGTTATGTTTTTTTACAAAAAAAAAAAAAAAATCTTGCACTCCTTTTTTTTTTTTTTTGTCAAAAGATTTCGTAGAAGTATTCATCTTATTGTTATTTTCAGACCCGAATAGCTAAATAAACTGTAAAAAGGAAGGATTAAGATTTTTGAAATCAGACTAAGGTCAAATCAAAGTTGAACCATGATGACATCATAATTAATTGAAAATATAAATAAATATATTAAATTAGTACAAATAGAAAAATTAATTAAAATAGTCCAATTAAATATAAAGAGATATATTTCTTTATATAATATTGGTCAAAATCCATATAATTTTTAAGATATTTGAACTAATATGTCAATATCAAACCCAAATCTGTACCTAATAATAATAATAATAACAATAACAACTACATTTTTTTTAGAATATTATAATCATAATGTGAACCTAAAAATAATGAAAAAGAAAAGAAAAAGAAAGAACACGTTGACAAAAAAAGAATAAGAGAGAGAACATGATAGATGATACATACATATCATTATCACGTGGGGGAGGGACTGAAAATTGAAACGAAATATAGTCTGACACTTTCAACTCCCACCATTCAATTTTCCACAAGTTAGTCATGTAGAGGTAAGGATGAAACAAAAAGGGGTAAGAAGAAAAAAGCACAAATCAAATTTGAATAAACAAAGAATTCAATCCTTATAGCAGGTAGCCTTCTTCTTCTTCTTCTTCTTCTTTGTTTTCTTCTTCCTCATCTTTGAAACAAAACCATCAACGTTTGACAGATTTCATGGTGGTTGAAGTTTCAACAATGGTGATAAGGTGTTATGAGCCTGTAAAATACCTTTTTTATATAAAATAAAAATCATCCCCTTTTTTTTCGTAGAACAGATCCTTTGTCATCCTTCTCTTATAGAACTACTCTTTTCTAAAATGATCTAAGTAAGAACATAGTGGGCATTTCAAGGGTAGAAATAATCTCTCAGGTCTTTTAAAAAAAAATTCAATGTATTTATTGTTTGGGGTTTAAGATGGGTGCAATTTGGCAATTTCTTTTAGTGGAGTTTTTCCCATACTTCAGAAAATAGAATCAATTAATTTTTTTTTTTAAGTGATTTTCACTTATTCCTTTGAGTTTATAATACAAATATTGTTGTACTACGTTAATCTGTACCCAATTTTTATTTACCATACATTTGAGGAAAGGGCATCTGACCTTTAAACTTGTTTTGGCTTCGTTGGTTGGTGTTACAAAAAAGAGAAGTCTGCTGCAAATGGTAAATTTCAGAGAGGAGGAGAGAGTGAGGAAAAAAGAGCGTACAATGAGAAAGACATAAAAAAGAAGGTGAAGTTTTATTTATAATTACTGCTCCAAGAAGAGACAGAACGTTGTGTCTCTTTGTAGCAATAGGCAGTTTTTGTTTTTATTTCTATTTTTATGGTGAACGTTTCAGTTTTATAACTACCAACTGGTACGGTGCAATTAAACAACAACAGTAGTAGAAAATAATATCGAAATAGTTTGTTTAAGTGTCAAATGAAAAGGTATATTTTTTTGTGTTTTTAATCGTAAACTTGGCATAAATTTAGGTAGTCATGTGGCATAATGAGGCATGGTCAACAAAAAGTCAAACGTTTTGGCTATTAGTTATTATATAGATTATATAGATAGATTATTATATATATATATATATATATATAGAGAGAGAGAGAGAGAGAGAGAGAGAGAGTTGGGTTCAAGTTATAGCTGGTGTAACTCTAAGTAATATTACACCACTCAATAACTTGTTAATGAATTTATACTTTGAAAATTTCACAGTTAGATTACATGTTCTATATATTTTAAACACGCATACCAAATTTCATACCAATCGTATGTTATTTACCATAAGGGACGGACCCAGGAGGGGGGCAAAGGGGGCCTGAGCCCCCCTGGGCCCAAAAGAAAAAAAATTTAGCAGCTAAAATTTTCCCAAAAAAAAGAGAGAAAAGAGCTTGGTCCCCCCTTAGTTTTAGCTTGGGCCCCACTCCCAAAAATATGAACCCTTGCCCATCATCCGGCCAGCCTATGGCCCATGTAAATCTTTAAAAAAAAACAAACCTCAACTCTCAGTTGTCCAAAACCAAACCAAATGGAGAAAGCAACAAAACGAAGGAAAAAAAAAAAGGAAAAAAAGAAAAGAAAAGAAAGGAAAGTGAGACTTGAGAGCTGAGAGGCGAGACAGAGAGATCGGAGATTGGGAGGTGAGACGGAGAGACCCACCCTGTGACGCTACCACCCATGCCCACGCCCACGCCGTGTCGCCATGACGCTTGCGAGAGCGAGACCCAACTTGATCAGTTGATCTTGCTACCAAAGACCCACGCCAGTGAGACCCACTTGCCGCTGCCCACTTCAAACCCACTTGCCGCCGTCGTCGGTTGCTCGAGACCCACTTGTCGCTGCCACTCACAAGTATTTACTCTTATCTTTTCCTTCAAAACTTAATAAATATAAAATTTTTGTGATTTGATTTGAGAATCTGAGATTCATAGAAACTGTGCTTGTGCCTTGTGGATTGGTGGTGTTTCATGTTTGTGTTTTTACTGATGAATTGAACTAATGTTGGTGATTGACTGATTGTGAATTGAATCTGTGCTGCCTGTGGTGTTTTTTTTTGTTTTTTTTTGTTTGGCTTTTTGGCTTTGTGACTCTCTATATATAGAGAGAGAGAGAGAGAGAGAGAGAGAGAGAGAGAGAGAGAGAGAGAGAGAGAGAGAGAGAGAGAGAGAGAGAGAGAGTTTGTAGTTGTAGAGATTAGTTTTTTCTTTGTTGACTGGTAGTTGGACAAAAAGAAAAAAACAAATCATATAATATAGAAAATTGTCACACAAATTTAAGAAAATAATGGTGATTCTTATATGATTCTTATTTTATTTGTAGATCATGAAAAAATCAACTACAATGCTTGATTTTTTCAAAAGAAAATGTTCAACTTCAAATTCTTCCGAAGTCAACGTGGAATTGCCAACAACTAATGTTGCTATTCCAATTTTTGACGGACTATTTGATGTTATACATTGAAAAGGATATAACTTTGACATTTAGTTTGGATTTAATCATAGATGATTTTGAAGATTGAAAGAGCGTCGAGTTTCCTTTTCATAGATAATTGTATAAAGAAACAATAGTGTTTCGTGTCTTTTGTTTTTGTTAGTAGATAATTGTATCTTAATATATTAAGAAACAATGATTTTTGGGTATTTGTCTTGGTTGATAGTTTATTAATATTATATGGATGCGAATTTGAATTTTTTGTTTCGCTTATCTCCGGCCCCCCCAACTTAAAATCTTGCGTCCATCCCTGTTTACCATTTGATCCATAAACTCATCTTTTATGTATTATTTTAAACTATAAAAACTTGAATTTATACAATTGATAGATGAAATGACTATTGATCTTTGATCACCTTGAAATTTTACAAGTATGGAGAATATACAAACATAATGTAATCCAACAGTCGATTTGTCAAAATTCACAACCAATTAAAAAATATTGATTTGTGTAATATTGCTTAGAGTTATAACAGATGTAGGTTATAACAGATGTAAGTTATACCTGGTGTAATTCTATTGAGATTACACCTTTCTTACACCATAGATCTTTAAGAGATTTAACGGTTTTAAAAAGAGAGATGCTATGTCTACAACATTTTTACAACAAATCACAAGTGGTTAGTTGTTATTGGTTCAAATTTAAAACTAACATTAAATTACTTTTTTGCCTCAACAATAACAACCAGTAACAACCTTCCACTTAGGATTTGTTGTAAAAATGTTGTAGAAATGTTGTAGACATATCATTTCTCTTTTAAAAAACACCATTAATTATTAATTCCTTACCAGCTCATTTACCTAATTAATAGCATTTTTTCTCACTCCTTATTTATTACTTTCCACATTTTTTTTTATTTTTTAATGGTTGGAGATACAATTGCTTTTCACCTCATTAAATGTCATTTTGCCATTTTCTCAAGAAACTTTTGAAGCCTCATCGCCAAAACCTCCAATTTCAGCATTGTAGTACCCTGATTGAAAGGTTTTCTTATTGACACTATTTCTTAACAAAAAAAATAAACATTACAAAGATGTCATCTTCAGTAACTTGTGGCTTGATAGGGCATTTAACTATATCACAGCTTTTATTTTAATAGGGTACCAATGACATTTTCCTAGCAAGGAGATACCAATGGTTGTTCACTCACTCACAATTTCATTATGAACCAATTTTTTTATTTAGCATTTTGGCAACAATATCTACTAGTATTTATTCATGAACTTGATTATTTGTAGTGGCGTCAACTATATATAAATTGATCTTTCCATTTTTTTTTTCCTTGGATAGTTTCGGCTATTTGCTTGTTCAAAATATTACTAGGCTGTGTCTCTGTTTTTTATAATGTAAGGTGGGAACTTGCTTCTAATTTAATAGAGTAGTTCTACCAAAAGAAGAAGAAATGGAAGCTGGGAGGGTAGGAATAATTAAGGAGTGAGAAAAAAATGTCTTTTGATTAGGTAAATGAGTTGGAAAACAATAAATAGTCAACTATATTTTTTAAACCATTGGATCTCTTAGAGATCTACGTACAGTGTAAAAATGGTGTAACTTGAACTCCACTCATATATATATATATATATAATTTTTTTTCCAAATTTACAAAACCAAATACTAGTTTTAGTTGCACCATGGCTACAGATAATAAGCGTATGTTGATCCATATTTGGAATTGGCTTTTGATTGTCATACATTTTGTGCATAGTTATTAAACCCATTCTAGACATTAAACCGACTTAGAATTAAAGTCATTGAGTGACTGGTTCAACTAATGGGCTGGATCAAATAAAAATTATAATAATATAACATAAGTTTGACAAATCATGAAAAAGAAGAAGTTATACACGTCTAAATTATTATTTAAAATTAAGTATAAAAAAAAGTTTTGCAAGTTTATTTCATTGTATTAGGTTTTCACATGTTCGTAGAGAAGGATTGTTGTATTCTCACATTAAGAGAAACGACAATGGGGTTGTTCATAGTTTGGCTAAAAATGCATTATGCATACTAGATTTTCAAGTATGGATGGAAGATGCCCCATCTCATATTGGTTCGATTTTACAATTGGATGTAGTTGTTTTTTATTAATAAAATCCATCAGTTTCTTTCTCAAAAAAAAAAAAAAAAAAAAGTATAAAAAACTAGCTACTTAGTATATTTAAAATAAGAGTCAAGCTCACTTTCCAAATATTTTTTACTTTAGTATTCAGTTGTACCTTTGAAAAATATAAACTAACTTGTAAATTGCATTATCTTAGTTTGTTCCCATATTATACTACTACATGTAATGGCGATATAGTACTATCCTAAAGGTACATTAAAAACTTTCAAACGGACATCATTTTTATCAGGTCAACAGCCCATATTTAGCGAGAATAAGCTTAAAAAATGGCACCAGTAGCACTTCAACTAATGAGATTGTATTAAAACTACTTTCACCACCGCGTATCCTTGGTGCAATGGTCATTCTACAAATATAAGTACTTATGGGGTGTGGGGGGTAAGGGTCGAGGTTCAAGTTTCCAAAAGAGTGCTTCGCACACATATACGCTTAAATTAGGATAGAGTATAATTTTTATCTTGTAAAAAAAAAAATTTCATTACAAAATATTTATAAATGTATATGTATTTATATATAAAGAGATATTAAAGAATTTGTAGACAAGAGTAACATAATTAAATTTGAAAGCACAATTCAAAAGAAAGAATAGTGGGTTAATCCCATATTGGAAAATGAGTGTCAGTTAAAGAGATTTAAAACTTGTGCTGTGTATCCAAGAGTTAAGCCCTTTTAAATATACACCATTGTAAGTTTCTTTAAAAAAACCTTCTCTCATCTCCCCCTGTGTGTCTTAAAAATACTTGGTATTCTCAAAAAAAAAAAAAAAAAAAAAAAAAAAAATTGAAAGCACAATTAGTGTGAAAACACTAATGCTTGTTCAGACCCCAATTTTAAAATTACGGCTAGATTGCTTTTACTCCAACTTATCAAGTGCGGAATAAGAGTAAATAAGTGCAATAAACCGGTAACACTACTCTGAGCCATATTCAACCACAATGAACAATAAATGAAAAGCTTAAAGAGTAGGGAAGAAATATGCAAACACAAGATAATACCAAGACGTGTTATCGAAGAGAAAACTGAAGAACTTGGCATGAAAATTAAACCCCTCTACAACCCTCCAAGTTGAAATTGATCCACTAGTGAATAAGTTGGAGTACACGAATAACAAAAGACTTTCCAAGCATAGTATACCTCATGTACTTGAGCCCTTTAAGGTCCTGCTACCAACGGACTTCTCGGAGTCTTGTCTTCACTAGCTTTCCAGATCTTACAATTCAGCCTAATTGCATCCGCCACTAAATGGCTCCTTCCAATGCTTCCCAAAGGCACCAAAACTTGACTTAACTCTTAGATTGGGTGAGGTAAGTGTTTGGGCTAAGAACCTCTCAAGAATGTAGAGATGGAGAGGTAGGAGTAGAGAGAGAAACCAAGAGAAAATGTGTAGATGATTGTAAGTATGACAATCTCTAACTTTCAAGTGTTTTTACTAGGGTTTTCTATATGAAAAACACTCTTTACATTTCAAGGGTAATGAGGGTATATATAATGTGGGTAACAAATTTGGTAAAACACATTTTCTTTTTGTCAAACAGAGAGTTTCGTAGGTACATCGTGAGATGGCCTTTCTTGCGAAGTACTCATGAATTTGATAGCTTGGCATGAATCTTCAACTTCTAGTCATGTGCTTCACATGTGGTATTTCGCGGGTTACTCTTCTCGCGAGCTAGTCGCGAACTACACTGATTCTTCTTTGAAGCTTGATTTTTCACCAATCTCTCACACTTATCCCTTACAAATAAATCTGCATAAATATAGGGAAATGATTGAAAAAATTACAATCAAATTTGGTACGGAATTAATGCTAACAAAGGGTCGTTGGAAATCACAACTTTACAAAATTAAATTTTGTTTGGAAAAGGCAAAACCTAATTTAATCAATTTTTTTGGTTTGTTTCTAGAATCAACGAGTTCTAACCAATTCTTTTTTAAAAAATACATATTATTATAATTTAAAGTGGAAAAAAGCTCAACAAATTCAAAATTTGTTTTTCCATCTTCCCCTAGATTGATGAAATCTTTAAGATAAATTACCTGATATTTGCGTACTTGAACATCAAGTTTGAATGGGTTAATGTTGTATGTTTTATAAATTAATCAGTCTTTTAAAAACTCCATTATGCCAAAATCAAATAAAAAATAAACTCTTCCCACTAAGCAAATTTCTGTATCCTTGCTTCTCTTTTTGACAAACAAATTTTATTGTCCTATCTATGACCTTCAAATAGTGCAATCCTTCCTATACTCTGCTTCTATGAAGAGAGATACTTGCCCCTTGCAGATGACCCAATAACTCCCCATCTTGCAGCAGAGACTACACTTCACAATCTTCACCCCACAAATCTACCGCTCATTTGTACAACAACCCAACGTCTGGGAATTCCTTGGAACCTAGTGGAAATATAGAGGATTAAGCCATTGGAAATTTGTTAATTTGTATCAGTGCAGGCCCAAAGAAAAAAAAAAAAAAAAAAAACGACCCATCCACGAATCACGATCAAATTCACAAAACTAAATCAAGAACAATATCCATTAAACATGGTTAAATTCTGAAATTCCTTCAACTCTGAGGATTTTCAAGTTTAGTCGCTTAAGGAGGCTTAAGGCTATTGGGCTTCAGAATGGTTGTTCGAGGTTTGTGATTGTTACAGGTCCTTAGATTTCAGGGATGCTTAGGTTGATTGTGGTATTGGCTGGGATCTAAAAGTGGGGTTTTGTTATAGTGCAATTGAGTATGATGCTTTGGTTGATTGCTGCTCGATGTTGTTAGAGAGAAATGGTTAGAATGGTAAGGTTAGAGGGAGAGCCAAAGAGAGGGAAAAAGATGAGTCACATAGATAATATGTTCGTAGAGAGAACCAAAGAGTCAAATAAGAATTCGGCTATAAATTCGAAAGAAAACACTCAAAAGAAAAGAGCATCCTAAGTCCTAACCCAGTCAGAAGATTTACAAAAATCTGTTACAAGCTTATGTTACTAAGCTCAGTACTTTGGTGAGGTTATCGCAACAATTTATAAATAAAACAATTTACTTGTATTTTATCGATGTGGGATATTGAGGCTTGTATTGTTATTTATTTCAAGTGTTATGAACTTCAATTGCCTTTTTTTTCCCCACTATTTTCTCGAACATGTTATCGCCTAGACTTTGTTCTTCACATTCCTTTGCAACTCTAGATTATGGACTTGCTTCTGCGTGAAAGCTAGCCAAATGGACTCCCTTCTTCTAAAAATCTTATTCCACATGATTCTCCTCTTGTTGCTTGTTGGTACCCCCTTTCCCTCTTTCACTTCCTATCTATTTGTGTGCGTGTTTGTTATGTATAAAATAATTTAATTGCAGTGAAGAAGAATTTATGCTAGTAGTGGTTGCAGATGGGTTTTATGCTAAAATTCATTATTTGCTTCAATGCTGATGGATTTCTTTGTGAAACCATACTTAGAAAAATATTTTGTTGTAGATTTGATACCTTTTCATAAACTGAAGCTTAATTGCTTTAAACTTAATTTGTTACTAGTGTATAACCCGTGCATATGTATGAAACAATTAAAAACAATTACAATTACACACATATATGAGTTCAAATTATATCTAGTATAAGAGATACATATTTTTTAAACCATAGATATATACATGAGTTTTACTCTCTCTCTCTCTCTTGTGTGGATATTCGCATAAGTTTTTTTTTTTTGGTTTATTGAGTTTTTGATAGTTTATTTGTATTAAACTCTGTCTTTTGCAAAAAATTAACTTACCTTGAACAAAAAAAGAAAAAAAAGAAAAAAAATTTAGATAGGACACATGACACAAAATTAGACAACAATTGGAATTCAATTTAGAATCTAACTAGTAAGTTGATTGTGCGATGCATGAATAATATTGTAATATTTTTTATAAAATGGTTTTAGAGAATGTTGTACATATAATTTCGTTGAACTTTGTTAGTAATGAGTTCATCATAAGAAGAAACAATTATAAATTGCACACACATTCGTTATAATTATTCAGTTCAAGTAATGAGAAATAAAAAAACAACTTTGGAGAAATATTGTAGAATAAAACATACACTTCCTGAACTTTGAACTAGTTGCCAAGACACCCCTTGAACTTTTTTATTGGCCAATATAGTCCCTAAACTATATACGCTTGCCAAATCAATACTCTAGTTAGTTTCACGTTAAAACACTAACAAAATAAGAGCATGTGAGAAATACATGACCTTTAAAAACTAACTAAATCACTATTTTCATGATAGAAAGAAGAGAGAGCAGAGACTAATTGGCAGAGAAGAGAAAGAGAGAGAGAGAAAGGCGGTAGAACCACTAGAGGCAAAACTTGGATCTTAGTTCCAACAAAGATTAGACAACTCATACCTCACCATACCCTGAAAAAAAGCTAGCAAGATAGATGAACCAGATTGTCTTCTTTCTTCTTTCTCTTTTTTTGTTGTTTAATTTCAGTACTCTTTAAAAGAAGTTGTTAGATCTAGCTAAGTATGTATAAATGAAATCCATATATATTATCTGGTAAATTGCTTTATTCTTCTATGTTCAAATGAGTTAGTAAGACAAACAAATGAATTAAACAATACCAAATTTGTGAAAGATAATCCGGCCAAAACCTCTCCATAACTTTCATCTCTTCCAATCATAAACCAGCGATGAAAACCCAGATGGGCCACCCAATTCACTCTCCTCTGTGCTGGGCTTAAAGTTTAGGAGGTGTGTGGACATTTTTCTCTAAAATTTGATATAAAATGTGTTTTTCTTTCTCCTTAATTCTAAAATAAAATACACATCCCAAACATCCATAGTTAATCACATCAATTACAAAACCCACAAATCTACAACATCCAACCTTAACATCAAAATTGTAATTGCTATTGTCACTCAATATAAAATGCAGGTCCCCCTTCCTTTGTTGTAGCCAACTCATATGGATTAGAATTGGATGAGACAACAATGTTAGAACTAGGTAGGTGCCTTCGAAAGATTGAAGGTAAATGACATCATTTTTGGTTTGTTGTATTTGACATGTGATAGTATGAAGGGATATGAATTGGTATATATAACAGAGTAGAAGTGCAAAGGGTTTTCTGTGTGTGTATGAGAGAGGAAAAGTCTTGAAACATTGAACCAAATGAAAATAAAATTTTAATATTTAATTTGTTCTTATCTATGATGTGGCATTTGAGAATATTTCAATTCTCTTTGCAAAGAATGCGCTACTTGGTAGAATGTCATATTTTCCTACATGGGGTCTCTCTCTCTCTCTCTCTCTCTCTCTCTCTCTATATATATATATATATATATAGACTAGTGTGTAACTTGTTCATTTGCACGATGCAATTAAAAACAATTACAATTACACATATATGGGTTCAAATTATACCAGGTGTAAGAGTTACACATTTTTTAAATCATGGTTGAGTTTTACTCTCCCACATTTTATAATTTAGTTTTCATTTTATTTTAGGATATACGCACTAGTTTACTTTTTTTTTTTTTGTATGTTTATTAACTTTTTTTTTTAATTTTTATAGTTTATTTATATTAATCTCTTCATCTTTTGCACAGAATTAGCTCACTTAGTACCCAAAAAAAAAAAAAAATTAAATAGGGTGCATGATGCAAAATTAGACAGCAGTTGGAATCCAATTTAGAATTTAATTGAATTTTCTCTCATTTTTGACTTTAAGTATGTGATTAGATTCGATTTAATTTAATCCAATTGTAGTTGTATAAAATGAAAGGAACTATTCTAATTTTTGCTTCTTCCCCTCTACCGTACTAGTGCTAACTAGGTGGAGAATTTGATGAATTGTTCCAGATAAGGTGAAAGAGATCTGTGAAATATAAGAATTTGAAATTGAAGAGGTGAAGATTTAAATAATACTCAGTGGATGATTTAATTTTAAAATGAAACTACCGCTTCATAGGATCATAATTTTAAACTATAATTTTAAAAAGGACAAAGTTTAGCTACAAAATTAGTTGTAGCCTAAAGCTACAACCTTACTCGATATCTTTTTATTGGAGGTGAATTTTGACAAATGCACCATTAGATTATATCTTCTTCTTATATTCTCCATGCTTGCGAAATTTCTTGAAAATTAAATATCAATAGTTATGTCATCAATAAATTATTTAAATTGCAATTTTTTGTTGTTTAAAATTATGCATAAAATATAAATTTATAGATCATATGGTAAATAATATCCAATTGATACAAAATTTGACATGTGTATTAAGAGCATAAAGAACATACAATTCAACTATTAGATTTTGAAAATACGTAGTAATATTTATTTTATTGAGTAAAATTGTAGCCTTATGATACAACCAATTTTGTAGCTAAACTTGTCATTTTAAAAATAAAAAGTTTTTTTAAAATAAAAAGAAAAAAGAAAAAAAGAAAAAAGAAGAAATTGAAGTCTCAAAAACATATTTCTAACTTTTCTTAATTTTTTTAAAATTTTAAAAATGGTCAAAGAAGCTATATTATTTAAAAAGGAATTTGACTATAGCACTATGTTTTTAGCATGGATAGGGCTATTTGAGTAACTGGCTTTGGATAAAAACTATTTTGTGTTTGCTATACATGTCAAAATGGTTTAGTGTCTGCTATAAATTGATTTGGAAAAATATGATCAATTTTATTTTTATATTTGCGTTTACATAGTACACTATGCATGCATTATAGTCTTTAATCTCTAAAACTTATTAAATCTGTCTATTATTATAAAAGTATAATCATTGACTTTTCTTTTCTACCTTTAATTTTGATGTTTTTATTATCGAAGCTACAAGTCTACAACAAATGAAAGTTCAATTTATACTCCAATGAAATTAAATGATTTTACAGGTAACATTAAACTATAAAACTATCAACTTGCATTTAATTATTTCTTAACAATAATGAATCTAACAAACTTTTGTTAATTATAAACATAAACATGTACATATACATAAACTTGTATTTTAGACATGAAAGAAATTAAATAATTTTATACATTCATTCATGTAGCAGGAACGAAACGGATGACAATCCCAAGCAAATTCGAGAACTAGCTTGGCCTATGATTACCATCTATACACATGGTTCTTCTAAAATTAGTATTGTATCATAAATTTGGAAGAAATTTGAAATTAATATTGTTGATCTTGGTCTAATTCGTATAAACGATATATCTAATTTGAATAAACAATATAAGGGTCTACTTGTATTTGAATCTAATACCATGCAATACTATCTTTAATGTGAGAGAAAAAGGTTAAAAAAGTGAAAATATAAAAGATATAAGTTAAAACGTTAAACACATTTTTGAATTAAAGTATGAGATTAAAAGTACTTTTAATCTCAGACCTTGAAAGTGGTAATGTGTCAATCTCAATCATATGTCAAGCATTAAAGTCTTATTTTTCATACTATAGAAGGATTCGTCTATATTCATAATGTAATATTACTAATTATCTATCTCACAGGTCAAATGGAAGACCCGGTTTGCTATTCACGCAATAGTAGTGATATTAAGATTTTAAAAACTGTTTTGGGTTGGGTTGTTATCCACTATTGTCCAAAAATCATTTCCTTTTGAAGTTTGGGTGCAAATGGTGTCCCTCTTTGTGTAATTCAATATTGTGTTTCATCTTAAAAGTACCATTATTTTCTCTATTATATGTATAGCATAATACATAAACATACATATAAGGAATGATTGTGTAAAATTATTTATTTATTTAATATGTTTAAATTCAGATTTATGTTTATGTTTAAGTTCTTTTTAGAATGGTCACCAACTGAAATGTGGGAGAGACAAATTAGCATAATTAGAATTGTATTTGCATGTGGGCAATTTCTCTCTTATTTCTATTTTCTTGGTTTTAGTAGAGTCAACATTTTTTTTTTTTGAATTTGACTTGAAAACATCAAGAGACAACCTTTTTGTCATAATTTTTAGGCAACAAAAATTTTCAAGCTTATGACAGTATTTTTTATATATATATATATATATATATATTTCAAATTGTTTTCAAGTTTGTGATGCAATACTAGTTTCAGTAGCTCCATGGCTACATATCATCCATTTTGTTTATAATTATTAAACCCAGACTAAACATTAACCTGATTTAGAATTCAAGTCAAATTTGAATCATTGGATCACCGGTTCAACTAATGGGTTAGTGGTCAAACTGTGGGATGCCTAAATTACTGATTAAAATTAAGCATACGTATAATTAAAAAAAGAGTCAATCTCACTTCCCATGCCTTTCTACTCCCGTATCCAGTTGTACCTTTGATGAATGTATACCAACTTGTAAACTGCATTATACTGCAGTATGTAACAGCGTTATAGTACTAGCCCAAAGTTACATTAAAAACTTTCAGGCGGATATCATTTTCATTAGGTTAACAGCCCATACTTAATAAGCTTAAAAAATGGCACCAAGTAACACTGCAACTAATGAGATTGTATTAATACTTTGGGTGGAAGGTGTTTGCCATCGTACAACTCCTGAACTCTATGAAAACTACTTACAATAACATTAAAAAACAACCGGCTCCTTCTAAGTACAGCAGACATCTTAATAGTAGCAACACGCCCTCGTTCAAGATAGTTTAGATATTTTAAACTCCTGCATTAAAATACATATATCCTAAATCCTATCAAATTTATATGTTGAGAAAACAACCATTAATGGTTTCGTGGGATCTGTTAAAATGGCACATTTTGAAAGTTTGATCGTAAGATTCCATGAAGAACCCAAGTAAGAATCTATAGAAGTATCTTTATCTATTGCAAAAGAAAACAACTTTATGCAACTCTTTCAAATTCTCACAAAATTGCACACTGCTGTGTCACATCCCCGACCATAGAACAAATGTTGTTCTCGTATCTATCCCAATTTCCCCTGATACTCCACAAACTATACAAGTGCTTCTTGCTAATGTAATGTTAGATTCGGGCATATTACATTGTAATGTTAGAATCAGGTTTCCATTAATTGAATTTTTGGATTCATAAAACGGGTTGGATGTGACTCTATTAATATACCTGGAGGGCCCGTTAAAATGTCGTGAATTCAGTGTTGGGCCTTGCTACACCTTTTATTGGGTTTATGTCACGGTCTGATGTGAGGTAGAGTGTAGGGTTTTAAGCCTAATCCATGATAGGTGGATGTTCACTATATATATAAGACTAAGTCCCCTCTTCACTCTTACTAAGACAAAACCTTAGCTTGCCCTATTGAGAGCCGTCTAGAAAGGAGGAGCCAGGAGAGGAAGACTTAACCTGTGCCGTGTGCTGAGTGTGTCCGTGCGAATATTTGTTGTTGTGGACCTACTCATGGCCTCAAGACGTACGTTGTATACAATTGCTTTGTTCACGTTATTGATTGTGCTTTAGTCACTAGCATTGTTTTATCAACTCGTACGTGTAATGGTAAACATAAACCATATAATAGTTAGGCAATAAAAATAGATACAAAACTCACCAATCTGCCCTGTCTTAGGCTTCCAAATAACTTCAGTACAAGTAGGCTGTTCATTCTTCTTTGTTCCGGATTTTGGTCCATAAACTGCAACAAGAACTTTGGTGTCCCCTAAAAAAACAACAAAAATAATCATAAAATAAAACCCAAAAAAAGAAAATGCTTATAAGCAATGATAGCCCACCAATCCAGAGTAGCAAACTAAAATAAGCAATTACAATTCGCAAGCACAGTAAAATAGAGAACTAGAATGACAAGATAATTCAAAAGAACACACTATAGACAAATGGCCAGCAAAAGAAGAGACAAACAATTTAAGGGGAAAAAAATTACCCTGCGACCAATTGGCTCAGTTATGAGCACAGTTGAGGATATTGTGGGAGCAAGCAAGTGGTCTCAACTGGTTTGCTTAGCGGCCATCTATTCTATCTATTTCCATTGTCTAATCTTCCACAGCCAATACCAAAACCTTAAAATCAATTTCTTCAAGAGGAAAAATATCATCAAATTTTACAAGAAAAAATACAATGCAAAGTAAATGTGGAAACAACTGCCAAGTAGAAATTGTATGTTCGGAAGTTTGGAGGAAGAGGATGAATATTTTAGCTTGAAGCCTAGAACTAGCTAAAGCTGGCCAATTTCTAGAAAGTCTTGTACGAGAAGCTCTTAAACATGATTGCTTTTAATTCAATAACTATAAGAAGTGTACAAGCAAATGGTGTATTAAATTTCACTACAAGTTCAACGATGAGGAGAATTCTCAATATCACAAACCCATCCAAAAATATTTGTTTATGGCCAATACCCAACAAAGAAAAAGAGCTTATATAGAACAACAGACCAAACAGAAACCATAGAATGAAGGCAGAAGAGACAAAGATCACCAGCAATACTTGAAAGTAAAACGTAGCTATTAAACTGGCCAAATCCACAAACCCATTAACAAGACAGGAAATCAAACCAAAAACCAACGCGAAAAATCACAGTCACCATAACACACAGATAAAATATTATGTGTGAGATTTAAACTCCAAATCTTTTATTCAATGATAAAATATTTTACCAATTAAACTGATTAAAACCGGCAAATATTATAGCTATTAGCTAATTGATTTTATTTTTAATTTTAAAAAAAATTTACAATACTCTTAGTTCCTTACACGTCAGTCACTTTCTCAATTATTTTATTTTATTTTTTTAATTTTAATTTTGGTGAAATCACTCTCTCAGTCAATCACCTCTACTAGCTTAATGTTAGAGATATATTAGCCTATTAGCATAAGTCCAAGCCTAATTCTACTTTGTGTGCAAGTCAAGTCTCCTACTTGTATTAGAAGTCTATTAGTCTAGGGTTTAGTCTACTATATATACACATGTTATGATTCATTGTAACACAGGATTTGTACTACACTCTAATATATTATTGATGTAGCCCTTTAGGGTTTCCTCCGTGGATGTAGGCCGTTAGGTTTAACCACGTAATTCTCATGTGTTACTATGTTCTATACTTTATGCTTTCGTTTCCGCATTCATACTCGCATATTCAACATGGTGTATCAATGCTAATATTTATCATGGTATCAGAGCCACCTTCCTATGGCCATGGTTTTCTGTCTTTACGGTATATTTAAGAGCAATGTTTGTCTTTCTCGGTGTTTTTTCGCTGCGTTCATCTTCTTTGGCTTTCTACTGCTGCCGTCAAAACTCTCCGGTATAGTCAAACCACCGTTAGAAGTCGCATCAACACTGCAAGATCATTGCCTTCCTCAAACTACTATCATAGAGCCAAACTTCATTCAAGGGGTCTTCTCAACCTTATCAAATCTCAAGATTTAATCAAGCTTCCATCTTGAGTTTGAGAGGGGGTGTTAGAGATATATTAGCCCATTAGCATAAGCCCAAGCCTAATTCTACTTTGTGTGCAAGCCAAGTCTCCTACTTGTACTAGAAGTCTATTAGTCTAGGGTTTAGTCTACTATATATACACATGTTATGATTCATTGTAACACAGGATTTGTACTACATTCTAATATATTATTGATGTAGCCCTTTAGGGTTTCCTCCGTGGATGTAGGCCGTTAGGCTGAACCACATAACTCTCGTGTGTTATTATGTTCTATACTTTATGCTTTCGCTTCCACATTCATATTAGCATATTCAACATGGTGTATCAATGCTAATATTTATCACTTAACAAAAAGCTGTAGGTTGGACAATGGATTTACTGGGCCAATGTGGCAAGCTATTATGGATTTACTATATTGCTAAAGTGGAAAAATGGGAGAGCTCCAAATCCTACATGGCAAGCTCTTATGAAGTAAAGAAAAAAAAATGTCAAAAGCTTCGGTTTTATATTATATATATAGATTATTATAATTTTAATTAATTATTTTTAAAATAGTTAATAATTATGAAAAAAAAAAAAAAAAGAGAAGAAGGTAGGACACTTGCAATGCATGTGTACGCATGAGACTTTAATTAGGAAACAAGTAATTTAGGTTTAGTTGAAATCTAAAAGCCTAAAACATATGCACTGGTTTGTTAGGTCAAGCGTAGTGAGATGTTAGTAAAGTTGTTTAATCAATCTCGTATATGTTTCTGCTTTGGTAAAAATGTGAGGAAAAGGGTTCTTGAATCTACTTTGTGTTGCAAAATGGTTGGTTAACCTAAAAATATGAGGTTACTAGTTTACATGAAGTTTTTAGACTAAGATGAGAATCTTGATAGCAAAAAAAAAAAAAAAAAAAAAAAAAAACGTATATCCTTTATTGGAAAACTACATTTGAGATATTCCTCATGGACATGGTGCTAAAACACATGTTTGGCTTTAGGTATTTTGCAGTTGACTATTAATATAAATATTTGTCTATGCTCATATACACGTGGTGTTGGAAATATAATTGTGGCGTGATTTGAGTGTTTGTGGAACACTCTTCAAGCTTAGGTTAGTTCACTCTTATGAGCTATTGCCTTCAGAACTTAATTGGATAAAGAGCAGAAATGTGAGACATGATACTCCTTGGGATCTAGGAGCCATGCGAATGCCTTTGACACTTACAGAGCGAGAAGAGGAATAACACATTTCTATTTGTCACCTCAATTGGATGAGGTCTATATTTTGGAAATGAGACATTAATTGCATGATTTCTATTGGGTTCCCATGATCATGTAACCTAGAGGAACCAAATGCGAGATTTCTTAGATGCTTTGGGATAACGGATTGATAGAGGACTCAGGTTAGGCATTGAGAGTGACTGGGCTAAGATTTATACTTTGGAATTATATACATGCACATGAAGATATTTGATATAAAGTTTTTTCTCTCCCTCATAGGAGTTTTTTCCTCTTGCAGAAAACACCTTTTGTCGAGCCTTCCCTCCCTGACTCTCCATTACAGGGTCTTTCTCTTTGGACTATGCCATAATTCCCTCCCTCAACACTGGGTATGGAGCAATCAGTTGTTGAGGGCCTACTCAACCTCCGCCTCACCAAGGAGGAAGAGGAAGAAATACCCATCACATCCAAGAGTAGAGCGGATCTGCTGGAGGAATGCTCGCTGAGCCTTTTTGGGCATCTTCTCACCGATAGGCTTCAGAACCAGAGGGCTTTAAAAAACACATTGAAATCAACTTGGAAAATGGGTTCAGACTTGCAAATCGTGGAGGTAGGAAACAACATTTTGCAGTTCAAGTTCAACTTCGAATACCAACTGCAATGGGTTGAACAAAATGGGCCCTGGAACTTCGAAAACAACTTGCTGTTATTGTGCAGATGGAGGAAAGGTTTATCCGCCTCGAACATTGTTTTCTCCCATTCTCCTTTTTGGGTTCAGATTTAGGGGCTACCATTTGAGCACATGTCCATAGAACTGGGCAGAGAGCTTGGTAATAGTCTAGGGAGATTCATTGAATCAAACCGTAGAACGGGGCATTCGGACCAAGCAAAATTTATGAGGATAAGGGTGGACCTCCAACAGGACAAGCCACTCAAATGAGGAGGAAGAGTAGCGAGTGTCGACAGCGAGAAATTCTGGGTTAGCTTCAAATATGAGAGGCTACCCGTTTTTTGCTTTCACTATGGCCGATTGGGGCATGATGACAAACATTGTTCGGAGTGCATTGACCACTAGAACTCCTCAGAGCAGTATGGAGATTGGCTCCGAGCCTATGGAAGTTCAAAGGCCATGGTAGACAAATCCAAGTCCATAAGCAACGATGGTGGTGGAGAAGGGTGAAATGAAGATGAGATAGAAGATAATAACCATACTACGGCGAAAAACTCTTTCGTCTCAAGGATGGAAGGTGGCAGCGGAAGTATTGTTGGCGGAAGTGTTGTTGGACCGGGAAAAACAAGGGGAAAAGATCAAGGCTCTTTGGCGAGGACCAGCACCATTAGATCGGAGAAGCAACAACCTGAAAAAACCCTAAGGGACAGTGACCATCTCACACGTGTGGGGCAAATTGATTCGAGTAGCTCAATGGCACGTGCCAAATTTTTTACTCCCCCAGTCGCGCCCTCACATGACTTATGCCCAGCAAAGTTTCCTGAAGACACCCTTTCGCTTGTGGGCCGAGAAGCCCAAAAGGAAAAAGAACTTATGGACGTCTCTAGCCCTATTAAGCCCGCCCCCCAGCCCGCAACAGTTAGTAAGTTTGAATTGGGACCATTGTCAACAAACACGAGCCAAGCGTAAACTCATCTTTGAAAATGAAGAGGAAAACTTCTGCCTAAAGAAGAGATGAATTGAGGCAGGTACACCTCAACCAACCCTTGATGAGAGATCGGTGGTGGCTGCAGTGCAGCACCGCCGGGGGCAATGAATTCGTTAAGCTGGAACTGCCGGGGGCTTGGGAACCCCCGGTTAGTCAGAGCGCTGCAGGATATGGTGCGTTGCTGGAAGCCCAAGATTGTCTTTCTCATGGAGACAAAGTCAAAAATTAAGTGGATGGAGAAAATTAAAAATAGGATTGATTTTGGAAATGGTCTTATTGTTCCCAACAAAGGTCGAAGTGGTGGAGTGGCTTTGCTTTGGACCCGAGAAGTTAACTTAGATATCAGCAGCTATTCAGGGAACCATATAGACGCCATTGTCAGGGAGACCGAATGCAATTTTAAATGGCGAATTACAGGTTTCTATGGCCACCTGGAAACACACTGAAGGTATGAGTCTTGGCGTCTCCTTGCTTTCTTGCATAGTCAGTATCAACTCCCATGGCTTTGCCTGGGAGACTTTAATGAAATATTGTCAATAACAAAAAAGGCAGGGGGTGCCACCCGTCCCCAGCAACAAATGGAGGGATTTAGGAATGTGGTGAATTTTTGAGGTTTCTTGGATTTGGGCTATCAGGGAGTTGATTATACCTGGTGTAACATGCAAGAAGGAGAAAACAAAATTCATTTGAGACTAGATAGAGCACTTGCAAACATTGAGTGGATTGGAAAATTTGAAAGGGTGAGAGTCTACCACCTCGTGGACTTAACCTTAGACCATTGTGCTTTGCTTCTCACTCACTCTCCTCCTCAGCATGTCTCCAATGTTAAGCACTTCCACTTCGATGCCCTCTGGACAAAGAATGAGGAATGCAGAGGCATTATAGAATCCTATTGGGGGATGGGTGTGGACTTGAGCACACTAGAAGGCATAATGGAGAACCTGAAGCATGTGCCTTAGAATTGTTTAGCTAGAGCTCCTGGGTCTAAGTATTTTTAACACACACACGGGGAGAGGGGAGAAGGTCTTAAAGAAACTTACAGTAGTGTATATCTAAAATGACCTAATATTAATATTTGTTTTAGTAACTTATTATAATTTTTAAAATAAATTTTAAAAAATTTTTAGCTATGACTCCACTATTGTAACATGCATTTTTGTGTTTTGGTAAAACTAAAATAGCTATATAGCTATTTAGCCTTACTGCTGCTAATACTCTAACTCCACCAAAAAATATAAAAAGTTGCCAAAGTGATATATTGAGTTATTAGAAATATAACTTTGTATACAGTATAAAATAGTGGTAAACCCGAAACGGTATACCGGTATTGACCGATATCCGAAATATATCGTACTGCTAGCCAAATCGGTACAGTCTCCAGTACGGTATTGACTTCCTTGGTTTTTCTTCCATTCTAGGGCTCTATCACATAAACACCCTAGGATATGGTCTATGGACTACTTTATGCACTAATTTTTCATGATTTGTTTGTACCAACAAGATTCTTAAATCCATAGAGATCGTGTTCATGGTTGGACATCATGGAAACATGTCGTGTTCGACATTTACATATGCATGGATGTAAAGGTTTGGTCAAAATTAATATTGAGATAAGTTCTTGTATCTGCTGGGCGATATGATCACATGCAGGTGTGTGTTATCTTATTGCTCTTCGATACTTCTTTTTCTAATATAACTAGTCGTTAACTTGTGCATGGGAAACTAATAAAAATCAGATCTAAAGAAATATTGTGTTAGTTTTTCTTTTTTTATTAAGTGCCCGTTTGGTTCAGCGTTTGAAACCCAAAACGCGCGTTTTCAAAAAAGCCAGCCCAAAAATAGTGTTTGGTAAGTAATAAACGCAACTTTTTGGAAAAAGTTGCGTTTTAGATTTGTGAAGAAACGCGCGTTTGAGTTTATGGAGCTCTGGAGGTCCATAAATAAAAAGCTCATGCGCGTTTTCAAATTGATCCGTTGGGCTCTTCCAAAAATAACCAAATTACCCTTGATAAATCATCAGCTCTCATCTCATCTCTCTGCTCTCCCAACAAATTTCCATATCCAAACACAAAAAAATCTATAACAAATTCCCAAATCCAAACACAAAAAAATCTATAACAAATTCCCAAATCAGTTAAGGAAAAAAAAAAAATCAATCCCTTGCAAATTAGGATTCCTCAAAATGCCAAAAAAAAAAAAAAAAAAAAAAATCAGAATATAGCATAGAGAATTACAGGACAAAATCGAAGTCGAAGCGTCAAAAACACCGAGCTCTGGGTTCGATCAAATCGGCGAACACCACCCAATCAAACCCGGATGACTCTGACTCCGACCCCATTTTCGATCTCCAAGTCCTTCCCTCTCAGCCACGAAGAAGGAGAATGTTTTGGTGTTTGGAGAAATGGCAGGGAAGGAATAAAGAAAGGAGGAAAGAAGGATTAAAAAAGGAAGAAAGAAAAAAAAAAAAAAAAGAGACGAAGAAGATGTTCTGGTGTTTTGGAGAAATGGCAAGGAAGGAATAAAGAAAGGAGGAAAGAAGGATTGAAAAAAAAGAAAAAAAAAAAGAAAAGAAAGAGAAAGAATCATGCAGACGAAGAGCTAAGAAGAAGAAAAAAAAAAAAAAAAAAAAAAAAAAGAGGAAGAAGGAGAGCTCTCTGGGACGTTCTGGAACTTGGAGAAGTGAAATGGAAAAAGAAAGGAAAGAAGGAAATAAAGGAAAAGAGTGGCCAGTGGGTATGTGTGTGGACTGGAAAAAAAGAGGGAAAAAAAAGAAGAAAAAAAAGAAGAAAATGCGGTAAGTGAGTGGAGGAGAAAAAAAATGAAAAAGAAGGAAATATTATCACAATATTTTCACAATAAATATTAAGTAGTAGGTTATTATTAGCTAACACTTGTCGGAAAAAATAATTTTTTTAGAAAGAGAAAAAAATAATTTTAATAGTACGTTCAAATTAAAATTAGTATCAATTTTTATCACAATATTTTTACAATACTTTCACAATAAATCTTAAGTGGTAGATTATTATTAGCTAATATTGGTAAGAAAAAAATAATTTTTTTAGAAAGAGAAAAATTGATTTAAGTATGATGAAGTAATTGATTTAAGTATGAAACAAACTCACATAAAAAAAAAAAAAAAGTATGAAATAAATTCCCTTATATATACATTGTCCTTTTTGGTCATTTACCCCTCAAAAAGCCACTTTTATAAGTGCTAGCCAAACACTCAACTTTTTCATTATGCACTTTTTAACAGTTTTTACCAAACACTCAGCTTTTTGAAACTCCACTTTTTCATTATGCACTTTTACAAAACTCCACTTTTTCATTATGCACTTTTTCAAAAAGCTGAACCAAACTCACCCTAAATACCACTCCTTGGACCACTTATTTTTTTTCTTAGGGTAAAGTACAAATACACACCTTTAAAGTTTGAAGGTTTTTGAATTTTACATAACTTCATAATTTGAATTTTGCCCATTAATTTTATATCCCGTTTGAATACGTAGATGCAGATAATGAGACAACTATTTCATCTTGTTATTAAAGAATATCAAAGAATATTGAAACCCAAAAGCCAAAAGCTGGCTTTTGAGAAAAAAATTATATCCAAAACAAAATTTCTTAAATTTTCACAAAGGGTCAAAGAAACCATTTAGCTCCAAATACTGCATATACCATCAAGCAAAAACTACACACATACACACAAAATCATTTGCTGCTGATTAAATTCAAAGTCACGTGTACAACAGCGTTAACGATCATACCCAGAGGCAAACACACGTTATTTAGAGCTACAGGGTTTCAAATTTTCAATCAAGACTCAAGAGAGGAGCGCAAGAGATAAGCTTAGAAACGTTTGACGTTAAGCTAAGCATCACAAATTTAATAGACATTTTTATTTTATTTTTTTTTTGGGAATATTAGAAACTTTTGGATCACAAATTTGACAGACTTCAGAATCCTCAGACAACCAACCATGTGTGCATAAAGTGCATAACTTTTGGATCATTCCCCAAAGAGTTTAAGAGAGTTATGCTATCCTAAGCCCATTCCTTGTTTGTAAAGTATAGTATATTAAGAATCTTATCCAGTTATCACCTCCTCTCCTCGAAAGTAGAAACTTGAAACAAACAAATTGACACAGAAACAGACAAACGAAACAGAGATGGGTTCGTTCGAGGATGATAGATCGCTCTTCGAAGATGGTCTTTTACAGGAATGACTTGTTGTTTCACATGGATGACACAACAATGATGAAAACTTGATGAGATGAAAAGACTAACCTAAGTTTGGAAAGGCTAAGCAATCAAGGTTGAAGGGATGAGAGGCCATCTTTCTGCTTCCCTTTTTTTACAATGAGAGGTTATTTCCACTTGTTAACCCTGTTGAGCCTAGATGAATTCCTTCTTTATGCCCATGCTAAGGGATTACCCCCTACACTAGGCGTATGTTATTAAGAGATGATGATTTGAAAGGGTTACCTTTAACACTGGGAGCATACTCTAATATTGGAAAGGATCAACCCTATACTAGGGGAAAATTTTATGGATGAACAGTAGAGGGATGTGAGGATGATTTATAAATGAAAGGATACCCATTTTCACAAAAAGGGGCATGGAAAAAGAAATAAAGAGAGAAAAACGAGGAAAAGAAAAGGGGGAGATACAAGAAAAGAAGAAAGGAAAAGGAAATAAAAGTGAGAATCAAAATGGACAAGGAAGAATGGATGAAGAAAAGGAAAACTGTGCAAGCACAAGATAAGTAGTAATCTTTGGCAATTAGGAAACCATGAGAATACAATTGAATTTGAGCCACAAATGCTCTTTCCTTCTTAAGCTTTGAATTCTAGCCTTATTACGGTCCATAAACAACTCCTCTCTGATCAATTGAGATTGCTTAACCCTACAAATTTTGGAAAGCCTAGCCTTAGTTGTGAAAGAAAAAAAAAGAAAAAGAAAAAGAATGCTTGCTAGGTTAAAAACTTGAAAGGGTAGCCTAGGAAAAAGTTAGGGCACCTTGAAAAGAAGGGAAGAAAAGCAACAAGAAAAATGGTGAACTTAATCCAAGCTAGGGGCAAATCATAAATGAAAATGACAAAGGAATGAGCATTCAAGAGAATATGAGACTAGCTCCAAGCTAAAACAACTATGATGAGGGAAATGTGATTATATATAAGAGACAAGTTGATTGAGAAGCATACAAGATGAGAGAAGTAGGGTATGCATGCTCAAACAAAGACAATGATCAAGTTGACTAGAGATAGTTGAATTCTAAATTCATATTTGGACTAATTAATGATGATGGTAGGTGATTCATGCAAAGCAAGTTCAAAGCTAATACACATTGATGTGCAAAGTCATCTAAATCCATGATCCCTTGTTTTTTACCTCCTTTCTTCAACTCCAAATTTTCTTCAAGGTCCTCTTTGTATTTAAATCATGTTGTGCTCTACTATCTCTAAAACTCTTGTCGTGCTTGGAACTTCTTTGGTATAGAGTCTCTTCCAACTTGTTGTGTTTGTTGGGTTAAGAAAGCATGACCTCGGTTAATTAATTCAATTACCCAAGTTGATTAATTAGGTTCAATTGCATGCAAATCGTGAAGGCACCAACAAATCACTAAAAATACTAAGTGCAATGGAAAATAGATTAGACACAGTGATTTGTTGACAAATGGGGAAACTTCACAAGGTAAAAACCTTACCGAGTGATTTTAAGGTCACCACTCCCAAGAATTCATTAATCAACAATCAAGCAATTACAAGTATAAGAAATTTTACCAACTACCCTGGCCTATCCCGAAATACCAACTTACAGTTAAAACTTAGTTCCAATACCCAATTGGACTTGATTTTGTAGTAGCCTTCTTTCCTTTGATGCACAAACCTCCAATTTGTTACTAACCCTTTGCACGGATCCCAATACGTGACTAACTCCAGCAACTTGAACAGCTGTTGTTGGTTACAAAGTTCTTCACTTCATCAACAATGAAGATTAGGAAGCACTTGGTTACAAAACCCTATGGCATACAAACGTAGTAGCTTTACATAGAGAAAATAAGTCTCTTGGTCTCTATATCCGTGTGTGATGGTTCTTGAAATAAGCCTTATATATGTCTATGGTTGTGAGAAAAGAAACCCTAAACAATTGCACAATACTAGGCCAAAGTTTAGAACTGGAAATTCTAAAATCGTAATTCTTGATAAATCGAGCTGCTGTCGAGCTATCTATCGAGCTTCACATTAAGTCTTGATAGCAGGCTTCTGTCAAGCTATCTGTCGAGACTTAGTGAACAACTTTTCTTCACTTGTTTCCTGGACTAATCTTCATGTCTTTAATACTTGACTTGAACACCATGTTTCTTGAAGTACTAAACCCATCTTAGATCTACCCAATTACAAGTAAAGTGCATTTTGTCAAAGGATTAGCCAATTATAATAAAACATGACCCTAATAGTGTTCATAAATATTCATTTGTCTCAAAACTTGTGTCGTGTTTAGAACTTCATTGATCTAGAGTCTCTTTCAATTATCTTTGATCTTCATCTAAAAAAGTTAGTAATTTTAAGGAATTGATGGTCATTCAAAGGCAAAAGGTGCATAATAATAACAATGAAATGAATGAATGATTTGTTGAGTAAATATATGCCCCCATAAAAAGAAAAGAATGCAATGAACTCATGGTCTAATAAACTCTTCCTTGTTAATGCTCTATTGAAAAAGTGCAATTCTTAGAAGTCCGAAAAAGAGAGATCATGGCATGGTAGACTTACAACCTGTCTTATCTGAAACACTTAAACAAGATTCATCAAGGCATCAAGTGTGAAATATAGACAAGTTGTATACAAGAAGAAACATGTGTATAAAAATAGAAAAGAAACAACACATGTGAGACAAAGGTGAAGAAAAACATACATCATCTCATATATATATATATATATATATATATCAAAGAATACAATGTATGTAATAAAATTTGTCACAAGACCATGGTACATGTAATGAGAAAAGAATATACCAAAACCTCACTACATCCCTCAACACACTCAAAACACTCTCCCTCTATCTAGTATATCCTATGCTAGCTCTCCCCCTAACAACAAGACTCCCCTTAACAACAAGACCACTCTCATCTACAAAACTACTCCCCCTTTTTGTCACGAGTGACAAAGGGTGTATCACTGAGAGGTCGTCATCTCATCATCATACTCAGAGCTAGAAGCATCATCATCATCATCTCCACAATCCGAAGAAGAGGACTCCTCAGCATACTCAGGGGAAGGTGAGGGTGCAAAACCACCAAGACGAGACTGGCGGTGAGCGATGCGATCGATTCTGTTGTTCATCTAACACATCTCATTGGATAGGTGGTCAAGACGACTACCAAAATCAGCACACATGTGCTGAAATTGCTCCATGATGTTAGCAAGGGAGACAGCTTCCCTAGATGAGGAAGAAGGGGCAGATGAGGAAGAGGGTCGAGAGGAAGGGGCTACAAGGTTTGCAGGGCCTGCATCCGAAGGCTCCATATGAGGCCGCTTCGTAGCAAGCTACGTTGCACTCCTTCGAATAGACTCCTTACTTATGGCACCCATGACATAGAAGAGAGGAGAGGAAGGAAAGGTGACGTGCAGGTGTGTGAGGATGTACGTGATAACTGAAGGAAAGATGAGCTAGAAATGTAAATCTCTTTCTCTCTCTCCAAAATGTAAATTGCACCCTCAAAGTTTGACTGAAATTCATTTTAGTCTTTTAACTTTACTTTCGTTCAATTGAGTTCTCTAAGTTTCAAATTTATTCAATTAAGAACTTTAGTCTAATTCGAATAAAACATTTTCGTTAAGAATACAATTAACTAATGAAAATGGATTTTTTGAAAAAATAAATCTCACATAATGCCTAAATTTTTAATGAAATGCCTAAATTGAATAAATTTAAAATTTAAAGGACTCAATTAGAGAGTGTAATTTGCATTTTAGCTAGAAAAAAAGAAAAGTATGTCATAATATGAGAGGTTGTTGTGGAAGAGTCTTTCACATTATTTCCTATATATCATTTGCCTTGCTAGAAAGGTGTGTGGTATTATGAATGTGGTGTACTTTCCTAAACTGTCAAATATAAGCAGAAAGAAAATTGAACCCCTAGGAAGAGAAGATACCCACACGCATGCCATAGCATTTTTGCACATGGTTGTGAGACATTCTTGTCCAAATCCACGCCATTTTCTAACCTTTAGAGCATTTGTTAATTTTTATAAGATTGATCAACATAGCAAAATATCAGGTAAGATTACAAAGAATAAACTAATTTATAAGGTAGTAGTAGGATCATGCACTGGACAAATAAGGGTCACTACCATCTCTAACAAAACTGTTAGGTTTTAGATCCCTATAAACTAGATTGTTTAACCTAATTAATTAACCAAGTGAATACTTAGGTTTATTATTTAGATCTAGGTTAAAACAAAACAATCATATCATGCAAAGTAGCGGAAATATAAAGAACACCACGATATGATGACCTAGGAAAACCAAATTGGTAAAAAAAAGCTGGAGAGGATTTAACCTAACTATCCTCAAGGTAAAAAGCAAATCCACTATAGAGAATCGAAGTTTATAATAAGACTTAGACTGCTAACATCCTATTGCTACCACACGTAGAACTTACTGACACGACCACGTGCAAGCTCCGAATCTACAAACTCTTTCTCTATTAAGCCTTTGCAACATAAGCACCCACACTTGTGACTTTGAGACTCCACTCAAAGGTTTATCAACACAAACTCTTCTGTTTGTGACTCCAAGACCACCCTTGAAGGTTTAGATCATTAGCACCTTTGATGAATAGAGAAGGCAACAACTTCTACAATACCAGATCTTGAGATTCTTCAAAAAATAACACCAGTAGAAGATATGAGAGAGCTTTTTGGGTACAAAACCCTAGATACAAAAGAGGCACACTCTTCTCTCTCTAGAAAGCCTTATTAAAAATGTGCTTAGAGTTTCCTTTATATACTAGGAGAAGTAAATCTGAAACCCTAATCCTTTTTGGGCTTGAACTGCTGTTTGGGCTAACTTAAAATTCTGTAGACCCATATTTTGATTGGTCGAGCCTGTTCTTCAATCGATTGAACCAGACAAATTTTGAATTCTCCTTTCTATAGCTTGCTTATTCTTGGATCTTGACTTGTATCGCCTTGAGCATTGTCTAATTGTTGACATGCCAATTCCACTAATCTATATCATATTTACTATATATAATAGTAGAAGCTGAAAGAAAGTTGATTCTTACAATTAAGGAGGTGCTGACAAATAGGAAAAATGCTTATCTAAAATTCAGACACGTTTAAGTTAAAAAGTGATATATTATGAGTCCGTTTGGATACAGCTTATTTTTACTGAAACTAAAAACTGAAAATGAAAACACTGGAGCGAAATAATTTTTAAATGTGTAAATAGTGTTGTGGGACCCATTTTTAATGAAAAAATTGCTGAAAAGTGTAATTTGTGGGACTCGTAAATAGTGCATGGATGCACTATTCACAGTTGACTTGTCAACAATTGAGGGCTGAACAAAAAAAGAATAACAAAAAAGAAAAACGCAGATTACAAAACGCAAACACCAAATTAATTTGAATCCAAACAGGTGATATATTGTTTCATAATGCTAAAACACTATTTAAAAGCCTCTCATTATAAATAAAAAAAATTAACCGGTTAAAATTAGATGTGCACCAAGATAGAAATAGAGAGAGACACGGAGAGTAACAGAGAAAGAGAGAGGCGATGAAATCAAAAAGCTTCAACAAAACGATTTTGCAGACCCAAAGCACTGTTTACCACAAAACAAAACCCAATTCTCTTCTAAAAACTAAAATTAAAACTTGTAACTACTCTCTCTTCTCAGAAACCCAAAAATCAAAACCATCTCCTTCCCCTAAAATCAAAATCCAGAACTTAGATGAGAAAGAAGTAAGTGATCAGAGGTGTCATTCTCACGCAATCTCTGATTCCCTCACACAATGGCCATCGATTCATCAAACCAACTCAACCTCAACCCTACTACTACTACAGAAGAACACCCTAAACAAACCCTAGACGATGACACTACTACTACTGTCACACCCACCAGATCGCCTCAGAGAAGAAGAAATCGAGGAAGAACCAACTGATGAGGCTTTCGATCAACCTTCTGTAACCACCATCGATTCCGATGAGAAGTACGACGAGGATTCAAAGAGCACTGTAGCCGATGCTTGTAGCAGGGGATGTTGTTGATATGGATCCGGCTTCCAATCGTTTCACTCCGTGTTTATCATGTACAAATTTAGGTTTTTGTTTTTAACTCTCTCTTGTTTTCAGTTGTAGATTTCATTTGTCATTGATTGATTTAAATTCCCATCTGTGTAATAAAAAATTAATTGGTTTTTCTTTAGCTTTTCTTTTTTTGGGTTTGTAGATGGAAAGGCAAATCATTGGAATTTCTATTCTTAATTTAAAAAATTAATGGGTTTTTCTTTAGCTTTTCTTTTTTTGGGTTTGTAGGTGAAAAGGCAAATCATTCGAATTTCTGTTATTAATTTAAATTTCTTGGGTTTTGTTTTCTTGATTATTAATTTTTTGGTTAGAACTTTTTTTACCCTGTTTGGTAGATTATTGTTAGATTTAGTTCCTGTTTGCACCTAAAATTGTCAATTATTGTTTTTTGGTTAGAAAATTTTTTCCCTTGTTTGGTAGATTTTTGTTAGATTTAGTTCCTGTTTGCACTTGAAATTGGAATTCATTTAATTGTAGCATAAAAAACGGTTAAGAATTACGCACCAATTTCTTTTCTTCATACCCTTTTCTTATTTACTTAATTTTCTGATTTATTTCAAATTATGAGAGATTTAATTTTTTTGTATATAGGTTATGGTTTTATAATCTCTGAGCATCCTAAGACTCTTATATCAACATGAATTGCAAGTGTTGTAATATATGTGATTCTAATTTTGAACACGGTTGTAAGTGTAGATTGCAATTCATTTGCCTCTATTAGATTGCCGCTCTGTTCAGTGCAACCTTATTTGGGAATACAAGATTGATGAAAATTAAGAATGCTATGAGTGTAATATCTGTTGAATGTTGTTTACAGGGGGCTGAGTGTAATATCTGTTGCTGTTTCTATATTGTATGTCCATGGGCTGTATTTATTTTGTTGCATATTTTGTTTTCTACAGAACAGGTCTTTGTTCCCCTGTATTTATGCTTACAGGGTTGTTATGTGTTTTTACATGTATTTCCCTTTTATCAAATAAAATTTCTATCTTTATCTCAAAAAAAAAAAAAACTTTGTGAATATCGCCGACTGCAATTTGTTGGCATCGTTTGGTTTTGTTGAACGCCTCACGGGTAGTTAGCATATCTTCTCAAACTTTCAAATGTCATTTATCTGAATCACTAATTTAATATTTTCCCTATCAGAAAAGTTACTGGGTTCTCTAATAGGTGAATTACCGTTGGGTTCTCTACAATAAAATGAAAGGTATGATAGCCTCAATTTTCCTCTTTATTTCATTGTTTAATGAAATCTCTTTTTTGTTTGCAATTGCTTTGATTTAGAACAAAGATTTTCTTAACAGCAACATAAATAAGACTATAAGTGCAAATGTTCTCTGGGAAAAGAAAATCTTAGAAAAGGAGGTTTTAAGAACTTAACTGGAACTTTAAATAGATGGGTACATTTAAGGTTCTACTGTTAAGGTAGAAAATGTTGGAGGAACTATTGTCGGGAGAAAGGAAGGAATTGATCAAATGGGAAGTAAAACCAAACTTCATAACATAGATTTATGACAAAGAACAAAAAATTCAAAAACAAAAACAAAATGAAGATTATCAAATTAACACAATCAGACTATTATTTTCAAATTAAGCATATGGGCCAACATCAAAATGAAGATTATTTATTATGTGACTAATTAGTTAAGGTGAGGGAAGAGTACAAGAAATTAAAATGAAAACTTATAAGGAGATGAAAGAGCTGCCAGTTGTTGGCATTTAAGGGCCTCTACAGCCCTTCTCTTTTTCTTATGTTTTTTGCACTCTTCCATTTTTTTTTTTCTGTATTCTTTCTCTTTCTTTGATTACTTTCCCATATTTTTTATTGCTAATTTTTTTCTTTTGGCTAAATTTTAGTTGATTGTAGATTTTATTTTTAATTCTTTTGCTAAATATTTTTTCAATTGCAGATTTAAAAAAAAATTTTTTTATAGGATCTAACAACAGATTGGTCATGAATAAATGTGCCATTTTATTGGGTTTGGGATGGTATAGTCATCTGGCTTAAATAGTAGAATTATTAAAAAAGAAAATCCAAATAGTAAGGCAATGTGCTAACTTTGGCAATCATGCGTTGTCTTCACTTCTTTCAATAGTCACATGCCAGGGGTAGTGATTGCCTCAACAACTCTCTTTGGTTCACAACCCCCAATGCCTAATGAAGCGTTAACTCAGGTGTTCCAAGTTCAATAGCATAAAATCCAAATTTGATTCTTAAGCCATGGCCTTCCTAATAAGGTCCCTTTGATTTGAAGATTGTGTGATAATACTTTTGAGATTACCTGCCTCCCTTTGTTGGGCTGTGTTATTCAAGTTATCAGTGTATGTTGTTTTGATTATTGATTGATTTTATAAAAAATTGTTATGTTATTGATTGATGTTGTGATACCTATGTTGTTATGTTTATTGATGAATTTTATGATAAATGTTTTCACCTGTGAGTTGAAGTATTGTGTTCTAAATAACATAGTCAAATCTCCCTTACTGTAAAAAAATACCTTCAAGAATATACCTCTGAATTTGGATACAATAATCTAAAAGTGTCATGTATCAAATCCCACATACAATGACAGCAAATTGTCACGGAGTATTTATAGCTCAAATTAATTTCCATTTAGTTTCATTTCAAGTGGAGAGAAATGGTTCAAATTGGCTTTAATGGTTTCTCTCAAAAAAATAAAAAATAAATAGTCTCCTATGGCATTTTTATTTTATTTTATATTAAGGTATATTTTTATACTTTTTGGTATCATTTTGTTATTTAGCATTGGAGTATTTTTTGTTAAGATAGAAGTGGGATTAATTTTGATTGTGTACGAAATTTTTGAGGACTTTCTTAGTGACTACTCCTCCACTATAGAGTTATGTACATTTTTTGTATGTACCCTTTGTCGGTCTGATTGGAAGCCTTTTATTCTGGTTTTTCTTGGGTTTGAAAGGTGGTTTGGTTTGGTTTGGTAATAGACACATTGTTAATTGGCTTATAGTATGCATCTTAGAGTTTGATAGGCTTCGTATTTTGGATGATGTATGTCAGATTGTTGGGCTCTTCTACTTTAATGAAGATTTGGAATTTTTTTGAGGAGAATACTAAAAAAAATTAAGTATTTGCAATATTTCATTCAGTGCTTGAGGTGGTAGATAATTTGTAGTTGGTTCATTGTGATAACTTTTTTTCTCCCTCCAATCATTCTCTTATCAATTTTTTTTTCTTCCTCAGGTCAAAGCTGATTGATTGTGTTATGTGGAATCTACAACTGTATAGGAACCTTGCTCTTCTATAGTTTTAGAGTTAAGATGAGGACAGGTTCCATGTGTTTTTCCATCTTGCAAGTTCCTAGATGCAGAATCCCCACCTTAGCTACTTCTTGGAGGGAAAGCTTCCATAGTTTGAGTAGGACTGACAATAGAAAATGGACTCGAATTCCTGTATTTACAAAAAGTGATACATTTAGTGTAAATAAGACAGAGATTAGTCAATTCCACAATACTGAATATTGTGAATCATAAGATTCACTTCCTATAGATTATTGAAATAAAACAAAAAATATATATGACTACCTTCGAAAGAATAATCTACGGTATGATTGTTTTTATTGTGTATGTCTGTGTTTTGGATTTGAGTACTTATAGATGATTTACTTTTATTTATTTATTTTATGAATAGATGATTACATAATAATGGGTGAAAAGTTTCATGAATTCCATAACTTGGGTGTGTGTATAATCTAATATATCTGTTTTATTTATCACTATGAGGTTTGTTGTTAACAAAATATCTCAGTATCATTGCAGCTTTTTCAGGATTGTGAGCTTTTTCTTTTTTTGTTTTGCAATTGAAATTTAGGGTCAAGATTAAGATTCCATGTTTTTATGGGTTATGACTTATGAATTGGTTTGGTTTTAGAATTTGAGGTTCCCATCTACCTATTGATCATGCATTTTATTTTTTGCAAGTGGAATTTTGTTTTGTTTATATATTGTGGCTTGATTATGCACTATAGCTTTTTCTTTTTTCTTTTGCGGATAAAAAGTTGGATTCGATGTCCCTTTTAAGGGTTATATATTGGTTTGGTTTTACAATTTGAGATTCCAATGTACTATTGATTATGCATATTATTACTTGACTAATATTTTTTTGACTTTTTGTTTCACAAACCAGTAGCCATTTTTCTCTTTTAAACTTTTTGGTCATAAAACTCTCTAATCTCATGGTTTAATTCATTGTGGTTCCTAGGAATGGTAGATTTGGTATTTGAAATTGTCTTGCAAGTTTTAGTTCGGTGTGATTCATTATGGTTCCTAGGAATAGCAGACTTGCTATTTGAAATTTTCATGTAAGTTTTAATTACTTAAAGTCAGATTCTTTTTTTTAATTCTCTCATAACAGGGAAGTACACACGAGTGATTTGAAGAAACCAATTTTTAAAACTTTTAGGGGATATTGGACACTATATGCTTAAATATACTATATTATTTAAGTTTGAATATATATAGTAGAAGTATGATAACTAAGTTTATGTTGGATACAAAGTTCGTTATTATGCAAAACGATCCCACACATTGCGCGGGTTAAACACTAGTATTACTAAAAGCTGAAGCGTAGTATTTAATATCGCTATGCTCAGGTTGAGTCATATTAGCAGCCATGTCATTACCATTTTTTTCCTTGAATTTGTCCTACTATTTAAAAATAGTTTTCCTATCTATTATTACTAAAAGTTAAAGTATAGCATTTAATGTTGCTATGCTCAGATATTGCTACGTTCAGGTTGAGCCACGTCAGTAGCCATGTTATTAGTCTTTTTTTCTTGAATTTGTCCTACAATTTAAAAATAGTTTTCCTAAATTTAAAAATCTATATCTATATATTACTAAAAGCTGAAGCGTAGCATTTAATGTTGTTACATTCAGGCTGAGCCACACATCAACAATCATGTCATTAACATTTTTTTTCTTGAATTTGTCCTACAATTTAAAAATACTAATAAAAAGAAAATAATTCCCAACCCTATCTATTACATGGTTAAAATTTTAAACGGCAACCCTTTGTGTTCCACGGTTATAATTTCAAGTGGCAACCTTTTGTGTTCCACGATTACAATCTCAAACGGCAATCCTTCAGCTTTCTAACGCCAAAGTTTGGCTTTCTAACTCCTTCATCTCTTTCTCTCTTCACACTATATTAATAAAATTTAAAAATAGTTTTCCTAAATTTAAAAATACTAATGAAAGGAAAATAATTCCCAACCTTATCTCTTACGCGGTTACAATTTTAGACGGCAACCCTTTGTGTTCCACGGTTACAATTTCAAATGGCAACCCATTGTGTTCCACAGTTATAATCTCAAATGGCAACCCTTCAGCTTCTTAAAGCCAGACCTTGGCTTTCTAACTCCTTCATCTCTTCATCTCCTCACATTATATTAATACTAAAAAGCTAGATAATTCAATTCAGGTATCTCTAAATCCCAATTGCTCTTGATCTCTATTCTTGTGACTGTCCTACATAATAGTTAAATGTAAGGATTAGATTAATAGTATTTTTCTTTTTTATTGCCTTTTTTTTTTTTTTTTTTTTTTTAAATTTTGTTACTGCCTCTTTTGTGTAGTGGGTCATATATGGGTTTTTATGTATTTAGATTAAGTATTTGTACTGATATATGATTGTTTGTTTCTATGTTTAAAATTGATTTGGGTTTTTATTTTTTATTTTTTTATGTTTGAGACGGTAACATTATTGGTTTATATTGTGTAATTAGTGTGATAGAGTTTTAGTAGTATCCATGTGATAGAGTCTTAGTAGTTAGAAAATTGAATGACAGAGTTTTAGCAGTATCCGTGCTTGCAAAAATTCAATTGAATTGTGTAATCCATGCATGTAGATTTTCAATTTGTAAAGGTGTTTTAGTGGTTAGCAAATTGAATTATAGAGTTTAAAATTCAATACTATACTTAGAACATGATACTTCTCTTTTTTTTCTTAGTCTCCTCATTTAAGTGAATCCCTCCTTCATCATTGAAATCGATTTAAAATTCCTTCTATTAGCTTTGATTGTACTCTTGGCCATCACATGAATATAAAAAAAGCGATTACATGCCTATTGCTTGGGAAGGAGATTCCATTGTTGGCCGAATAGTTTAGGTAACCAAAAGAATATTTGGCTCCAAAGTGGATGATATGTAGAGTATCCTTGACATTGGAAAAGAATTGTTTACTGAAGCAGAAACTACAAGTGAGAGAGGCTAAATAGTTTGTGTAGATATTGTTTAATAAGAGAGGCTGAACAGTTCATGTAGAGTATCGTTGACATTGGGAATTTGTATTGTTGTTGCATTAGTATAACTCAAGTATGGTGTGAATTACCAGAAATTTGTATTGCAACTCACCGCTATTGGTGACCAAAATTTGTATTGCAACTCACAGCTGTTGGTGGGAATTTTTATTGCTCTCTTTATTTGTTTGGGTTGGTTGAAATAATTAAAATTTACAAGTGATATGTTATTAAGTTCTTTAGCATGGTGAATCCCACAAAAATTGGTAGTTACATATCAGAATATATGTTCCAACATGAATATATAGTGGGCCTCTGTTTAAGGTGGATTTGCTCAGTTTTTGCGAACTCAATATATGTTCCAACATGAATATATATTCTAATGGAAATTATTGTACTAATTTTTAATAGAGTTTGAATTTGAAGAACTGTTGGTATTCTCAAATACTAATAATAATTGGAGTTGATGATATTCTCATGAACTAGTTGGTATGAATATCCTTTGCTATAAGTGTCTATGTAGAACCGAAACTTACGTCCTTTGTAGCAAAAGAGAAATATTGGGTTTTGTGCAGAACATCAGATATATAACAAAGGAATAGAAAACAAAATTTTAGCACTTCATTGTCCTTATTTATTTTGATGGTGTTGAAGTTGTTTAATTTGGTTTAGTATGCAACATTATGTATTAATCCAGCTCAAGTGAAAAAAGGTAAATAGGATATATTCTTGATGATATGATGTAAAGCATTCGATTAGTTATATTTTGGTATTGATCAATTTTAAACTCATCCACATATTTATATCTTAATTAAAAAAAAAAAATATATATATATATATATACTAATTTTAAAATTTAAGTACTATTGCAAATTTGCATAAGCATATGTCAGAAGAAGTTCATGGTGTTCCACGTCTCTATTAAGGTAAGTTTATCAATTTATCATTAAAAGAATAACAAAAGAAGTCACAAGGCACCAAATTTTCTGTTTCTTTATGCATTTACCCTTTTTTTTTTTTTTTGAGGAAAAAGACCACACTTGAAATTTGATTAAGAAGCTAGAAAATTAGAAAAAAGAAAAGCATCAATGTCTAATGGAATAGTCTCCATCCAAATTAGTAAAGGAAAAGAAAGTCTTGTTCTTTAGGCTAAAGCATGTGCAATAGCATGTGCAATAGCATTACCTTACCTTACAGTATGAGAAAAAGAGAAACTCCTCAGGAGCTAACATTAATTAAAGTATCTCTAAAAAGAATGGGTTTTCTAACATATGTATAATATGGAATGTGGCATACATGGGAAAAAAATAAAGCTGTCATTTTATGATTTCCTTTGGAGCCCATTTGGAAAGGTATACATATTCTTTCTCCTTTATTTTGGAGCAATGTTTGAATTAAATAACAAATTGGGACAAAGGGAGTAAATATTATCATTATTACCCAACCTTTGTTGTGAAGTGTCACAATGTCTTTTTTATCTTCATAATTTTTCATTTTAGGGCTTGCTGTGATTTAAGCCACATTATCTGAGGAAATGAAACACTTTAGTGGGTGTTCTACTTCTGTTTATATGTGTTTGAAATTTGTTTACTTCATAGGTTTATTTATTATTGTAGGGACGCTATTTGGATCCCAAGCCCAAGTGATAAAAGGAGTTAGGCCCAAACAGCCCAATACAATGAATTTGTAAAGAGTGGGTTGGAAAACTAGGTTCTAATGAGTTGGATAATAGTTAGAATGGATTTAGAAGACAAATAAGTAAAAGTAGAATGGATTTAGATAGGGAAATCCATCCTCAGCACAGTCCGAGGAGATCAGTTCTTGTATATATTACTTGAAATTGGTTACAAATACAGTTTTGATTGCTACAATGTTTCTTTCTTAACTCACCGATCCCTTTCTCTTAGGGTATTTTTTCTATTTTATACTATTTTCCCCTTCCATCTCTACCCTCCATATGTAGATCAGATTGTTGGTGTTGGTTCTTGTCCCATCAGCACCTTCCTAAAGTCTTTGGGTAGTAGCTGGAAGACTGAAAACTACTGTTCAGGTATCACTTCCTCATTAATGCGGCCAGAGAGTCAGCTGCAGAGTATTCAATGCGGTGGTAATAGCTTTTCCTTAGACATTTCGCAGCTTTTCTCTGTCCTGTTCCTTCATGATACTTATCCTTATCTATGGGACGTTCTGGAATGTTGCTCTTGATGGCAGACCACATCTTCCAACCTCGACTTTGTTCAGCCGAGGTGACATTTCTCCTTGGACCTCCTCCTGGGCGATCATGACTAGACCTTACCCTCTTACCTACTAACACGGATCCTTATGACAGTGCTTGTTCATCCTCGGACTACTTAATGTCCTCGGATTGGGCCCCTGGCCCAATACATATGTAGATGTGTACTACTAGGCCTTTCACCCCAACAATTATTTATTCCCCTTGATGTGCTATATCATAAAAGATTGTTTTTTATATAATTTTTTAATGGTAATTATCATCATTTTTGATGTAGTTTCAATCAAAATAAGATTATGCTAGATCTACATAATTAGTAGTTGTTGCATCTTAATCATTATCACAAGTTTAAGATAGAGATTACCCTCATCAATAGTTGTTGCATCTTCTTCATTGCCAAACTTGATCATCTTGACAAACCTTTTATTTATCTGATTGTACCACATGTATTTATTTACTTTTAAGATGGATTCTATTTGATTGTAAGATTTTTATGTCTTTTGTTATAAATTAACTAGCTGGTATGTTAGCCAAATTGCTTACTTCTTCAGCCTTTTTTTTTTTTTTTTTAATCTTTTACTTTGCCTCCAAAAATATCATAATTGGTCGTCTCTTTAATTGGTTGTCCGTCTCTCTCTCTCTCTATATATATATATATATGTATATATATTGTTTTGTAGGATCCAAGCAAGAAAGAGTTTAAGATGCTTGCTGTGTTATTCTCTCAAATTTTTTACAGCATGAACAACTTGCAATATTGAAGGAATTACTAAATATTTTATATCAATAGCTATTTGTTAATAGGTGTTTGACAACTTTAGAATATGAAAAGTTTTAGGTTAAATGGGTAACAAATTTAATTTTGTTAAATTTTTCTTTCTAAATTACTAATAGTGATTTATCGTATTAAATTTGTAGTTTATTTGTATATTAATTAGCTACAATAATGTAATGTTATTTATTTTTTCTTTTTAATTTGTGAGGTTTAATTCAAATAATTTTGAATAAGTCCTCTACAATCAAATTCAATATAAAAGAAATTTTGTTAGGGATTCTGTAAGGCTAAGGGGAGTTTGAAGATAATATAAGTTTTGGCCTCATGTAATGTATTTATATTGTGAGCTTTAGTTACTACAAGTAGTATTGTAGTAACTTAGAATCTTAGATATGAAACTCTAGATGTAGCACAAACAGCTAAAGATAACAACATTCACTAATATTTGTCTTTTAATTTAAATGGTATTTTGCATAATTGCTTAGCATTCATTAAATTTCATTTTTAGTAATTTTCATGTGCATCGCACATATTAGATTTTATATTTTCAAATTTTTGTATTTATCTTATAATAAATTGGATAATTGTAGACTTTTATTCAGATAGCGATTAGATTTGAGATTAGATAGGGATTAGTATTTGAGTTTAATTAGGATTAGTTTTGGTAAGTTGTTATCTTTATCTCTTTATTTTCTAGTTCTAGCTCTATATAAGAGACTCAAGGGTTGATTCCTGAGGGTCCTTAGGTGCTAATTCCTAAGGGTTTAGCTTGGAGCTGATTCCAAGTGACCTAAGTGCTGATTCTTAGGTTTATCTTGTAATTTTCTTGTTCTTTTATTTTTGTCCTGTATCATAAAGGTATTTCATTGGCTACCATTTGGTAATTATTTCCATTTCATTACTACAATTGGGTCAACAATTTTACTACCATTCGTAGTTAGCATGATTGAAACCAAAATTATTGAATTTGACAAACTTTTCATCTGACGGATGGAAGGTAGACCTAAATTATTTTTAGGTCACTTCCAAACTATCAAAATAACTTCAATTACCTTTTGTATACATGTCAAGTTCATCATTGGGACGGAGACTAAAGTTTATTAACCGGGTACAAAATGAGGTGTCTACAATTCTACCCATTTTTATTCTTACAAGTTTGTTACTTATTTAATGCTTCAAAAACCAAGCCTCTATTGATCTTGACCCTTAGATTCTTTTGGCTGTATGTCTGCATGATAAGCTAACTAGTTTTTGTTGGGTCTCAAATAATATTATCAATAAAACTATCAATTCAAAACAACTATCACACACAAGAACACAAATATTTACATGGAAAACCCTTTCTTCTTAAAGGGAAAAACCACGAGAGAAATTCAAATCAATTCACTATTATCAAATCAATTATAATAATTCTTGTATATGTTTCACGGCTAAAGAAAAATCTCTCTTATTCTTCTTTACTCTCACACACACTAATTATCTCTCTCAAAGGTGGTGACACTTTGCTCTCTCCTTTATATTTTTCTTCTCAATGCATAGCTCTTTCTTGGTTGTCTTCTTTATATCTAAGTGGCTCCCTCTAGGTTGCTCTCTCTTTTTTCTTGTGTGGCTTCTATTTCACTGTTTTCTTCAATATGCAGCACTCCCTTGTTGCTGCTCTCACCAATTCTTATGCGGCACACTACTCCTTGCTTTTATAAGAAAGTCTGCCGCCCCACATGAATCCTAGGAACACATGGATTCCTAACACTAGTTTAACTAGAATTCTGTCATTATATATTACACATATAGCCACCATCAACTTCTAATCTTTATTGAACAAGAATTCTCACAAGTATTCATTATTAAACACAACTCCTACAAACACACGAATTGGAACTCACATGTAGTCTCCTATTTGTAATAGGATTAGTGACCGTCACCGGGCTCACTTGCCACCAATAATACTATTGTGGGCTGGAACTTGTTGCCATGCACCCAACAGTTTTGATATCCTACAAGAGAAAAATACATGTAATGAGGTTATTTCAGAGAATTATTTCAAACTCACATATTTATGTGTAATTAAATATAAAGTTGATGCGATATTACCTATCAAAACTAAGATCATAGTGAAAACTCAAGCAATTATCATAAGCTTTTTGATAAGAGAAGGAAAGGAGCTCGTGCGGGGACTACAGAGTTTATGCTTCCTCTAAGTGGTTTAAACTCCTAAACCAAGAAGAAGCAGATGTTACAATTTAATATTTTTTTAGAGTCCTATATATTTTCAATCTATCATTTTTTGTCATTTTCTTCATGTAATCTGGTTGGGTGCATGTGTAAACACAAAATCTCAAGTTTGAAAATCAAACAATTGACAATATTTCACAAGTGTATATTTGTATTGATGTACGAGTAAGTACAATTCTCTAAAATTGAATCTTGTTACAAAAGAATCCTCCTCTGATTCGATCTCCTTGAAAAAAATCTTTGATTCAAGTATAAACTTTATTTGAACACCAGATGCTTCTCAATTTGATCAAAAAAGGGATCAAAAGATCTTTGAAGTAGAATTATGATGAATCTCTAACTATGTGTTTGTTAGGAATCCTTCATTCTTCGCATTCTTCACGTTCTTTGTGTGTTCTTCATCTTTGAAGATTGTAGTGGAAGTCCTTCGAGGCTTTAGAAGCTTGAATCTGTAGATCTTCACCAACTTGCAATCTTTTGAAGTTTCTAAACACTTTTGGACTTGATTCAAATGCACTTTGAGATCTAGGAAGATGACTTGAATGATTTCTCTTCGAATGTTGTCAAGATTCAAAGGTTGAAGTTCTTAAAGTTCTTGGAGTCTTTGGAGCTTAATTTCGGTAGAACTTTGAGACTTCTGAATGTGTGTGAAATCCCCTTATCAGACTGAGAAGGGTCTCTATTTATAGGAGTCTTGGGGAGGTGTGACGACACATGATTGGCTATCATTAATGACATGTGTCATAATTTAAATGGAGGGACTTTATGTCTTGTCCTCCAAGGGACACATGGCATTATTTGATTAGCCATAGTGCTATAATTTAAAATAACACATGACATTATTTGATTAGCCATAGTGCTTTAATTTAAAATAACTCATGGCAACTTTTAATTAGACTGCTTATGTCATTTAAATTAACACGTGCTAACCTTTGATTGGTTCTTATGTATTCTTTGTAATTTTTATTCCTAGACACTTGGAATATTGTCGTTGGTCTCTGAATAAATGATAGTGACACCCACTAAATAATATGTGGCTTCTTTGTAATTATCTGCTTTAAATGTACTGCATGAATTTAGTGGTCTGATGTGGCAAATTTGTGATTGGTAGAAAATTTCACTCTCTAAAGCATGTTAGAAAGTGGAACACAAATTCTCTGTGGCAATTTTTGTGTTCCAGTAATGATAACTTGCCATGTGGTTGATTATTCTTTTTTTTTTTCATTTTTAACTTTGGTTATTTTATAAGGAAAGTCAAATCAATACATAATAAATAGTGATTAATAGAGTATAAAATGAAACAATAAAAGTGGGTCAGAAAATTTGAATGGCCCATATTGTTCAAAAATAGTTGATGTTGAATAAAAAAAATTTGATCTTCAATGGTAAAATCTTAAAAAGGATCATCAAATTCCTTAACCCCTCATATTTATAGTCCATTAAAGATAGCTAACTTTTGTTGATAACCACGTTGATGTTGAGTAACTATTTGAACCAAAATATATCCAACTTGTCACTTCAATTTGTTCCTTAAAAGAGCAAAACACACACCAAAATATTTTGCTCTAATTAAGGTAAACCTCACAAACCACCCCTCTTATCCTCTCAATTCGTAAAAAATAAAAAAATTCAAGGTAGTTTCTAGTCAAACACTCCGCTATAAAAAATGTGGACAGCATTTCTCTTTTATAAATAGCCTTCTGAAAATGGTATAAATCACTTCTCAACCATTTCATAAGTCATCTTTCACTGAACCCCAACAACAGAGAAAGCCTTGTAGTTATTAAATCTAACAAAAACCATGGTTTTCAAGGACTACACCTTTTTCTCATATGTCTTTTTAGCGATAGCTGTCATCTTCCTCACTGGCCATGCTCATGGCGCTGGCCTCTGCGACAATTCTCCTAATAAGCAAGTTTGTGATTCAATTGTCTATACTCGGACTGACCCTCGTGATGCTGTGGTTGCAGCCTGTAACAAATTGATTTCTGAGACCAAAGTTGCAAAGACGGTGGCTCAAAGGCAACCTAAGTCCACAGAAATTGATAATTGCATAAGGGATTTTGACGGTGCCATAACCATCACCAAACGCGCCTTGGAAAGCCTCAATAAGTCTGACTACGCTGGCCTGACGAACTACATGAATGCCACCCAGGTCAACTACCAGGCATGCGATGGAGGGTTCCAGGGTTCTGGCAAAACCAATCCCATTGCCAAATCTACTAAGCACTTAGAGGACCTGGCTAGCGTAGGTGTGTATCTAGCGAGTTTAGTTAAATGAAAACGAGCTTGTGAGTTGTATGTGAGTGAATAGAAGTGGTATGAAGAAATTGTTATAAAAAATATTAAAAAAAAAAAATTGGATCTTTTTATCTTTTTATTAAAAATTTATTGGGGAGGCCACGTTTGTTGTATTTGTCTTGTAGAGCACTTTCTTGTGCCATTGTGATTTGAGAAAATTACTTTTTTTTTAATAAATATCTCGACATTTATCTGTATAAAATAATATAGTACAAAGACGCCTTGAATTCCCTCGATGCCGATCAGCCCCTTTCCTCGAGGACCTACCTCATTGCCGCCCAGGCCAACTATAAGTTATGCGATGAAGGGTTCTAGAATTATTGGAAAACCAATCCCATTGCCAAATCTACTAAGCACTTACAGGACATGGCTAGCGTCGGTGCGTATCTAGCAACGTTAATTAAATGAAATAGAGCAGGAGAGTGAGAGATTGGTGTCAAGATCTATGATGAGCAAAATATTTGTAACTATGTGCTGGTGCGAAGAATCAAAATATTTGTAACCTTGAATTCCCTCAATGCAACTGTGCAAGTAAGCCCTAGAAGTATTAGGGTAAAAACTAGAATTTTTTTTTTTTTTTTTTTTTATAACCCAAATTTTTTTATAACCCAAAAAAAAAAAAAAAAAAAAAAACTAGAATTTTTTCCCTCTATTATTTGGTGAGACATTTGTTAAAATAACTATTGTTGATCTCAAGATGCTGAAAAAATGTCTAATTTTTTATTTTTTATTCTTATCTATACTACTATTTAAGGGACCTCTCCTGCTTGAATTCATCATTTTTTTAGTTCAAAAATACCACTACATTCCTATGCTTAAGTACAGATAAAACTATAGGACAATCTAGTAAAAATGCAAATCTAACTCTTACTAAAACATTGCCTTAAAAATAGGACCATTCTCCTGTTAATTTTCAAATTACTTTATTCATTTATAAATTAAATTCTCAAAATAAAAATTATATATATATAATAATAAAAACACAGTTTTTTTTTAGTCTCTCTTTCCCTTTTGTGGAGCTCTCCCTCTTGTGTTGGCACAAGCGTTCCCTCCCTTGGCTGTGTGTGAAGGGTAATTTTTCAGTTTTCTTTAGCCAAAATGGAGGATCATGTGCCAGATAGTTTGGAGAAGATGAAGTTAACAATTGAAGAGGAAGCAACTATTGCCATTTTAGATGATGGAAGGTTGTAAGCTATTGAGAGTTGTAATCTGAGTTTGATTGGGAAATTCCTCACATGTAAGTCTTTTAACAAAATGGCGACGAAGAATACAATAAGGTGAGCATGGTGATTGAATGAGTTAGTGCAGATTTTAGAAGTGGGGCTGAATCTCTTTCAATTCAAATTCCAATCAGGATTTGATATGGATTGGATTTTGAGAGGAGGTCCCTGGTCCTCTGACAATCAACTGTTATTATTGCAACGGTGGAAGAAAGGCACGACTGTGGAAAATATCCAAATGGAATCTGCCTCCCTTTGGGTCCAAATATGGGATGCACTATTTGATATGATTTCCCTTCAAGTAGAGAAGGAAGTTGGGAGTAGGCTGGGTGAGGTTGAGGAGGTGGAATGGAAGAAAAGGAAGGACGATTAATATGTTTATGATAGTGCGAGTGGCTTTACCAATCTCAAAACCTTCTGAGGAGGAGGGTTTATTGCTAGATCGGATGGTGAAAGGTCGTGGTTGTCTTTCACATATGAGAGGTTGCCCGTGTTTTATCATTTTTGGGGAATTTTAGGTCATGATTTGAAGCATTGTGCAACCTATTATGCAATGGAGAAAAAAGGAGGACGAGTTGAATATCAGTATGGTGATTTTCTTAGGGCAACGGGGGGTCGTCCAAGGGCTTCAGCAAGTAAAGATACAAGTCCTATGTCCAACATAGAGGAGTGTACTGGAAGTGAGGCAAAGTAGATTTTAGGCTAGGCAGAGCAAGGTGTGTTGATGGAGATGACAGCGCCAAGGAAGCCCAGTTTAGGAAACCCTAGTAGCATTGCTAAGGGTGATTCCGTGATTCAAGGAATCGATGTGTTAAGGACAAATTTTGTGTAATTGGTTAATCCTTTGACAAAATGTACTTTACTTGTAATTGGGTAGATCTAGGATGTGTTTAATACTTCAAGAAACATGTTATTCAAGTCTAGTATTAAAGCCATGAAGATTGGACCAGGAAACAAGTGAAGAAAAGTTGTTCATTAAAGTTGGAGAGACAGCTCGACAGTTGTGGACATATAGCTCGACAGCTTCTCAACAGATAGTTATCTATCGAGGTTTAATGAGGCTCGACAGATACTATCTATCGAGGTATCTATTAAGAATTACGAAATCAGGATTTTCAGATCTGATTTTCGGCCCATGCTGACATGTATGTGTAGGGTTTCTTTTCTCACAACCCTAGACATATATGAGGCTTATTTTAAAGGCCATCACATAAGAGAATACAAGGAGAACACATGAAAAAAGTGATTGATGCCTTATTCTCTCTGACAGAAGCTACTGCGTCTTTGTGCCTTAGGGTTTTGTAACTAAGTGCTTCTTGATCTTCATTGTTGATGAAGTGAAGAACTTTGCAGCCAACAATCCTCTTCAAGTTGGTGTGTTTGTCACATACTGGGAGTTGTGCATCATTGGTTAGTCACGTACTAGGATCCGTGCAAAATGGGTGGTATTCATATATTGAAGAGTTCAACGGTTCTGAAGCAGTAGAAGGTTTCTGCTGTAAGTTCATCTACGGGGATTGTAGAGTCTAGGGACAAAAGTTTTGTACTAGATCTGAAACTTCTCTTTACTATAGTGAATTGCTTTTCGGGAAGGTTTCCCCCCAGGATTTTTTACTATGAAACTAGTTTGTTTCATTGGTTTTCCTGGTTATCATTTCTTGTCTTATTTATTTTTCCACTGCATGATTTTGACATGATATTGATGTTTGTTTGTTTGTTTTAACAAGTTTTATTCATAATAAATCTAATTAACAACTTAGATTTAAAACTTGTTAATTCTATCAACCGGGGTCTAAATTTCCCAACAGTATGCTAAAAACATGCACGATAATAGCATGGGTCATGATTGCCATGCTAACGTGAACAAGACAAACACTGATAGAGGGGGATTCGGTCTGGAAATTCAGCACACTGGATAGCTTAACATGGGATTGAATGTAGATATTGATAAAGGATTATCTTTTTAAAATGGATGAGGGTCAAACAGATACTACTTCCTTTGAACTCTAAAGTCACGTACACTTTACCACTACTACACAACCAAACATGTTTGGGCCAAGCACTTCTAAGCCCAAAGGAACTTGGACTCGCATCAATAGAATGGACTTTGGTTTGAGTGGTTTAGCTAGGGCTATCACATTACTTGGCTTGGGAGCTATCACATTACTTGGCTTGGGCAAGAGAGATCTGCTGGAATTACAGGAATGGCATAATAAAGAACAAGCCATCAAAAGAGGAAAAATGAGCAATGATGAGGGAAACAATGACCATGTATCGGCGGGGGTGGAGAGCCACCCTTGTCGGGAGCAATAAGGCTGTTAAGCTGGAATTGTCAAGGGTTTGGGAACCCTTGGACTGGTTGAAGCCTTCACAAGATTGTGAGGAAGCAAGTTCCACGGTTTGTTTTCTTATGAAGACAAGACTGGATAAGGAAGGGTTTGAAAAGTTGTATGGTAATTTACCGTTTCAGAATAAGATTACTGTAAAACAACCTGATTCTAGTGGAGGGTTAGCACTTTTGTGGAAAAATAATATTTTCTCGGAGGTTATTAATTTCACTATCAACCATGTTTTGGCTAAAGTCATAGAGGAAGATGGTTTTGTTTGGTACTTGACTGGTTTCTATGGTTGGCTGAAAGCACAGTAGAAGGAAAAATCATGGAGATTATTGAAATATTTACAAACCTTTGTAGTGCGACCATGGGTGGTAATGGGGAATTTTAATGCGTATCTACATGCATCAGAGAAGAAGAGTAAAACACAGCCACAAAATTTAGAGATTGAAGCTTTTAAGGAGCCTTTGGACTCTTGTCACCTTCAAGACCTTGGGTTTAAGAGATATCCTTACACTTGGGGCAATAAGAGACCCGGGGAAGCAAACAACAAGATTCGACTTCGGGGTATGTAAAAAACTGACGAATCGAAAAAACCGGCCGAACCGACCGAACTGTTGCCAAAATTTTAGTTTGCTTTCGGTTTGATTCAGTTTCGGTTTCAATTTTTAATTTTTAAAAAACTGAAAATTTCAGTTCAGTTTCGGTTTCAGGATTGAATACATCGAACCGAACATATTATTATATACTTTACATAAAATTTTTAATATAAAGTCTACCTCCGTTAGTTATTATTATTATTATTTTTATATAAAAAAAGTGGGCCTCCAGTTTGTACATTAGTTGGGGCTCCAGCCCTTTCATAAATTAGGTCCATTTGGGCATATATATATATATATATTGTGATCAGATCAGATCAAATCCCTCTTCATTCTATGATTCTTTCTATTTAAACATTGTTAATTAAAAGTTAAAACCCATTAGATTAACTAATTATGATTAAACTAAATAAATTTCTATTAAACTAATTAAACTATAAAAATAAAAGTTAGAAAACCTTACCCAGCCATACCTTTCACTCTCACTCTCACTCTCTCTGTTCTCTGTAGAGGTTCCTCTATTTTCTCATAACAATAGCTTCCTCTACTTTGGTGACTCTCATGCTTCTCACCTTGCTAGCCACCTCGACTCTCGATCAGGCTTCAAGATCCGCACCAGCCTTATCACCAACCAAGTCTCCATCTTCGACTTATTCTCCACCGTCTCATGCTCCCGCTCCCACCTTAAAGCCACCGACTCCTTCTTTGGCTCTAACTCCATCCGCCACTCTTCCGTCGCCTTCCTTTGCTCCGTCAACCTCGCCTCCAGCTCCTCCCCCACCGATCGCCCCAACCCCCTCTAATGTGCTGACCTGTAATCCCTCTCACAGACGGCAGCACACTCCACTCTCCAGTCCCTCTCTCTCACGGTCTCTACCTCTGCCGCCGCCTCCCCACATCGGCCTCCCCACAGTCCTTCTTGTTTGCATCATTAGAAAATTTATCCAAAAAAACACATATAGACTATCATGCTACTTCAGTGCTTCTTCTTCGTTCTCTTTTTTTTTTTGCTACTTGCTTGGTGCTTGGTGCTTGGTGTTTGGGTGGTGAGAAAACGTGGGAAGCATAGGAAATATATATATACATTTTCTTATTTTGGTATGTTTTCTGATTATATACACGATTTTGATTTTTTTTTTTTGTTTACTTGGTGTTTGGGTGCTGAGAAAATGTGGAAAAGTAAAGAGAAATAGGCCTTTTTATTTTTTATTTTTTTTTGGTCTTTGATTTGTTTGGTTCTAAGAAATTGGAAGCAACCAAAAACCTACCAAACCGAACTGATTGAAATCCAGTCAGTTCGATGTCAGTGTTCCTCCCTTTCAGTTTGGTGTCGGTGCCAAATTTGGTAAAACCGAAATTTCGGTTCGGTGGAAAAATCACATTTCAAACCGACCAAACCGAACTGATTACACCCCTAATTCGATTGGACAGAGGAGTGGCTAATAAAGAATGGACAGAAAAGTTTCAGATGAGTAAAATTGTACACCTGTCAACACATGAGTCAGACCACCTACCCATTATGCTACATGTTCAGTCTTATTCCCGTCCAAGGTAGTGATGTGAGAGGAGCTTCAAGTTTGAGGAGTCTTGGCTACTTAGGAGTGACTGTGAAACCATTGTATAGGAGGCTTGGGAGAAGGCAGGAGATGATAGGGTCGAGTTGGCATCAATAAAGGAAAAAATAAAGATGTGTGGAGTAGAGCTTATGGGTTGGGGTTCACCAACAACTAATCTAAATACTATTGCAATCAAAGAACATCAAAAGAAGTTGGATGTATTGAATGAAGTCGAACCTACAGAAGCTACTAAAGCCTAGTTCTTGGAATTGAGTAAAAGGATGGATGAGCTTTTTCAAAAGCAAGAAATTTTTTGGGCTCAACAGTCTTGAATAAATTGGTTAAAACATAGGGATATAAGAATACAAAGTTTTTTCATGCCAAAGCAACACAAAGGAGAAGGAAAAATGCACAAGGGCAGTGGGTGGAGAATTTGGAGGAGGTGGTTGAAGTAGCCTCAACCTACTTTGATAATCTTTTTCATGCAAGAGTGGGGGGTCAGATGGAGGAGTGTCTGAATGTGCAGAGCAAGGTGACTGATGACATGCGGGAGGTTCTGTCCAGTGTGTTTACTGCTAATGAAGTGAAGGTGGCTTTATTTCAAATGGGACCAACAAAGGCTCTAGGACCTGATGGTATGAATGCCCTTTTCTATCAAAAATTTTGGCATGTAGTGGGTGGCAATGTAGTCTTAGCTATCTTGGATTTTTTAAACAATGGTAATATGTTACCTGAAATAAATCATACAAACATTTTGCTTATCCCTAAAGTAAAAAAGCCTGGAGAAAATGTCTGATTTTAGACCAATAAGTTTGTGTAATGTTATTTACAAAATTATTTCCAAGGTGTTGGCAAACAAATTGAAACAGGTACTCCTTCAAATTATTTCACCCACTTATAGTGCTTTTGTACCAGGACGGTTGATCATAGATAATGTATTGGTGGCCTATAAGACAATTTATACCATGCATTCTAGAAAAAAGGGCAAGAAGGGGTCCCTGGCATTGAAGTTAGACATCAGCAAGGCTTATGATCGGGTTGAGTGGTAGTTTCTTTAGAGTATTATGGAAAAGATGGGTTTCCCAGTTGTTAGGATAGAAAGGGTGATGAGTTGTGTCACAACACCATCCTTTTCTATTTTGGTGAATGGTAAATCTTATGGCATGATCCATCCATCTAGAGGAATTTGCCAAGGAGATCCTTTGTCATCGTACTTATTCCTCTTGTGTGCAAAAGGCTTCATTGCATTGTTGGCAAAAGCACAATTAGAAGGGAGGATTAAGGGGGTATCCATTTATGGAGGAGCACCAAAAGTCACTAACCTTATGTTTGCAGATGATTCATTGTTGTTTTGTCAGGCAACTCAGGCTGAAGGAGAGACCATAGCAAAGATCCTCCAAACCTATGCAAGAGATTCCGGGCAAAGTATTAATTTGGAAAAGTCTTCAGCTTATTTCAGTAGTAATACTTTAGACAGCCAGAAACAACAGATCTTGGAGATTTTGGGAGTCAAGGAGGTGGATAGATTTGAAACTTATCTTGGCTTACCAACTTTGATTGGGAGGGCTAAGTATCACACTTTCTCATACTTGAAGGACAGAATATGGAAGAAGCTCCAAGGATGGAAGGGCATGTTGTTGTCAAGAGCTGGCAAAGAAATTATTATCAACGCTGTGGCATAGTCCATACCTTACATACACTATGAGTGTATTTCAACTCCCTTTGAAATTTTGTGATGAACTGGATGCATTGTGTGCAAAATTTTAGTGGGGCCGGGTTGGCAATGAACGAAAAATTCATTGTAAGAGTTGGGATAAGTTGACAGCTTCAAAAAAAGAGGGAGGAATGGGATTCCGAGACTTAAGAGCTTTTAATCTAGCTATGTTGGCCAAGCAAGGTTGGAGAATGGTTCAATGCAAGGACTCTCTACTCTATCAATGCTTCAAAGCAAGGTATTTTCCACGGTCATCGTTCCTTGATGCGAAAGAATCACCAAATTGTTCATATGTGTGGAGAAGCTTGATCGTAGCATAACCCATTCTTAAATCCGGTCATTGTTGGAGGGTTGGAAATGGTAATTCAATCAATGCTTTAAAGGATAGGTGAATTCCCAACTACCCAGCAAACAAAATTTAACATTCGGTTCATGAGAATTTGGATGAAATGCTGGTGTCAAATCTGATCAATCCGAGGCTGCATATATGGAGGTATGAGGAAATCATGGCTACATTTCACAAGGAGGAAGCCGAAGCTATATGCCAAATTCCACTAAGTTGAAGAAATGTTAATGATGCTATAATTTGGCTGCATAATTCAAAAGGTATCTTTGCAATTAAATCTGCTTATCATGTTGCTAGAAGACTTCAGATTGATGGCAATCGGGCAGGAACATCAAGGGGCTATGCTAGAAAAAATATATGGGCTGCAATATGGAAGCTTCAACTCCCAAAAAAATCAAAGTATTCAGATGGAAGGCCCGTCATAACATATTACCAACTTCACAGAATTTGACCAGAAGGAGAGTAATTCATGAAAATAAATGTTCCATATGCATTAGAGAATCAGAATCAACAATTCATATGTTATGGGATTGTGCCATGGCTCAGGACATTTGTGTAGGAAGTATTCGAAAATTGCAGAAAAGTCAGCATGGGCAATTAAATATGATGCAACTGATGGAGGATTTGTTGGAGCGCCTAACTTTGGTTGAGATGGACTTGTTCTAGACCTAAGCGTGGCTAATATGGAATCAGCAAAACAGTGTGGTGCATGAAGGTAAATTGAAGGATCCGAATAGTTTAAATAAAAGAGCAGAGGAGTATGTTGAAGAGTTCAAATGTGCCCAAACTCACTTGACACTTCAGATGAGGCAGCAACTCAGTGGGGATGTTTGGCAACCACCACCATAATCGAAATATAAGCTTAACTTTGATGTAGCATTATTCTTGGGTTTAGACAGATCAGGATATAGAGCAATAATTCAAAATGACAAGGGAGAGGTCATGGATGCTATGACTGCTAGTGGACTGAAGGTGAGTACAAGTGATGAAGCTGAAATGCTTGCATGCAGAAGAACTATGGAATTTGTTGTGGATGCTGGTTTCTCAATACTGATCATTGAGGGTGATAATATCAATGTTATCCAAGCCATTTCTTCTTCATTGGAAAATCATTCACTAGTTGGTAATGTTGTTGATGATATTTGTCATTTGATTTGGGGGTTAAAATGGACAAGTGTTTGCTGCATTAGGAGAGGTGGAAATAAGGTGGCATATGCATTGGCTTAATATGCTAGGAATACATTAGATAAGGATTTGTATTGGATGGAGGATTCTCCCTAGCTAATTCATTTTTAACATCATTGTTCTTAGTTTCAATATTATCAGCAGGAGGAACAAAAATAGTAGTACTGGCAGAAGCAATACTAGGAGAAAAGAAATCATACCCTAAACTGGTTTGATCGGATGCAAATTTCTAAAGACTGAGCATCTTATCGAGCTTTGCACTTGAAGTCCTTTCCAACTGGGCTCAAACTTGGAACAGTTTTGCCTCAAGCTTCTTGGTCTTCTTAGCCAAGAAATTATTCTCAAATCTTAGTGCTCCAATGGTCTGATTTACTTCATTAAACTTAGTGGAAATTTCTTTTCGTTCAAGTTCCACTTCACTAAGCTTCTTGGTGGCCAACCTATACAACTTCTCATGCTTTTCCGAGACCTTGTATAACTTTGCATAGGCTATGTGAATGTCATCTTGCTCATCCATCTTTTCAAACATAGACTCCACCAATTCTTTTTCTTCATCCACATCTTCAACAATCCCTTCAGTAGGATTTACGGTGGCTGTGAAGGCATTTAGGAATCCATCATCCTCATTATTAGAATCATCCTCAGGCTTAGTGTCGCTCAACGTAGTAGCAAGTGCCTTACTCTTCCTAATAGTTTTGAGATACGTAGGGCGCTCTTGTTTCACGTGATTGAAACCCTGACACCTAAAGCATTTTGGTCCTGAGGGAACAGTGTACTGACAGCCATCCCTAGCATCCTTCTTCCTTTTGTCTTGACTCTTGAACTGCGAAGAATTGGATTACTTTCGGTCCTTGTCAAATCCTTTTGCGTTGGCATTCTTCATGAACTTCTTGAACTGCCTCGTGATATAGGATTTCATCTTATAATCTTCATCATCTGAAGACTAATCAATGTCACTACTCTTGGCCTTCAATGCCATGCTTTTGCTTTTGCTTGTTTTTCCGATCCTTGTCAACCCCAACTCATAGGTCTGTAGATTGCCAACCAACTTTGTCAAAGGAATTTTGTCAATATCCTTTGATTCCTCAATCGCGGTGATCTTGGCATGAAATCTCTTGGGTAGAGATCTGAGCACCTTTCTCACAATCTTGGGTTCGGAAATGGTTTCCCTAAGATTAAAAGTTAAGTTCACTATGTCCTTGAGCTTGGCATAGAACTCATCGAATGACTCATCCTCCTCCATCTTAATCTCTTCAAAGCTCGTAGTAAGCCTATAAAGTTTTGAATCCTTGACAGCCTTGGTTCCTTCATAGGTTGTTTGGAGAATGGTCCATGCTTCCTTACCAGTTTCAATAGAGGATATCTTCTTGAATCCCTCATTCGTGACTACACTGAATAGAGCATTCAATGCTCTGCTGTTCAAGTTTGCCACCTTAATCTTGGCATCATCCCAGTCGCCTGGCACTTCCGTTGTCTTGGTCCAACCTATCTCCATAGCTTGCTACACTTTTTCATCTAATAATTGCAAGAAAACTCTCATGCGTATTTTCCAGTATGCATAGTTAGTGGCATCAAATAAAGAAGGTATAATAAAAGACTGTCCTCTATCCATGACAAACAGGGGTCAATGGATCACATAGCAAAGATTAACACCTAATTAGAATGTACTTGCTCTGATACCACTTGATAGGCCAAGAATGTATTGACCCCTTGTGATAAATTAACCAATTGATATAGACAAGTTAATTAATTAATTCAATTAACATGCAAAATGCGTGGTAGCACAAACAAATCCCCAATTAACAAAAGTGCAGTAGAAATTAAATTGACATGATGATTTGTTTAAGAATGGGGAAAACCTACACGGAAAAAACCCCACTAGGTGATTTTAAGGTTACCACTCTCGAGAATCCACTATTATCAAAACAAGCGGTTACAAGTAAAGGAACCCCAATACCTTATACCAACCTAAAGTTGAACCCTTACCCCAATACCCAATTGGACTTGTTTTGTAGTGACAATCTCCATTTCAATGCATGGCTCTCAGTATGTGACTAACCAATAGATGTGCAGATTCTAGTATGCGACTTGATCACTAACTTGAGAAAGATGTTGGTTGCAAAGTTCTTTAGTTCATCATATGATAAAGATCACGAAACTCCTTGGTCACAAAACCTTAAGGTGTACAAACACAGCAGCTTCTTCAAGAGAAAGATGAACTACGACAAATTCTGTCTATGGTCACAATATGAATGAACACAACTTTGCTTCACACTTACGCAACCTTTGACGACCCTTAAAATAATCCTTATATATGTTTAGGATTGTGAGAAAAGAAAGTCTAAACACATACTCACGGATTGGAGTGAAATCAGCTCTGAAAAGCTGAATTTCATAAACCACGACAGATAGGGTATCTATCGAGCTAGCTATCGAGATTTGGGCTTTAGCAGTTTTTTAAACCTTGATAGATGCTAGCTGTCGAGTTTTAAAATCTAGCACTTTCTCACTTGTTTCTTGGATAGGCTTGCATGGTTTTAACACTTGAACTTGAAACCTTGTTCTTTGAAGTATTAAACACATCCTAGATCTACCCAATTACAAGTAAAGTGCGTTTTATCAAAGGATTAGTCAATTCTAAATTGATATATGTTCCTAACATCAAATCTCATATGTCCTAACACCACTAATTGAGTTTGTAATTCTAGAAACGTTTCATGAGGTGGAATACAATGTTTCTCTATTTTCAATGCTCCCTAGGTTGATTCCTTAATTATAGCAAGTGTTATATGCCAGATTTTTCATCATTCAACACCTTAAAACTCGAGGTCGGGTTTTCTCCAGCCAAGGGGGGCAGGAACAAAACAAAAATTATTTTAAATTTTAAATTTCCAAATTTTTGTATTTATCTTATAATAAATTGGATAATTGTAGACTTTTATTCAGATGGGGATTAGATTTGAGATTAGATAGAGATTAGTATTTGAGTTCAATTGGGATTAGTTTTGGTATGTAGTTATCTTTATCTCTTTATTTTCCAATTCTAGCTCTATATAAGAGAGTCATTTATTTGTATTTAGGAAGAGAGGTGATTAATGAAATTCGTATTGGATATTTTTTCCAGTTGTTAGGTGCTGACTCCTAACGCCTTAGGTGTTGATTCCTAAGGGTCCTTAGGTGTTGATTCTTAAGTTTATCTTGTAATTTTCTTGTTCTTTTATTTTTTTCTTGCATCATAGAGGTACTTCATTGGCTACCATTTGGTAATTATTTCAATTTCATTGCTACAATTGGGTCGACAATTTTACTACCATTTAGAGTCAGCATTATTAAAACCAAAATTGCTGAATTTGACAAACTTTTCGTCTGACGTATGGAAGGTAGATGTAAATTCTTTTCGGGTCACTTCCAAACTATCAAAATAACTTCAATTACCTTTTGTAGACAAGTCAAGCTCGTCATTGGGACTGAGACTAAAGTTTATTAACTGGGTACAAAATGAGGTGTCTACTTCAAAAACCAAGCCTTTATTGATCTTGACCCTTGGACTCTTTTGGTTGCATATCTGCATGATAAGCTAACTAGTTTTTGTTGGGTCTCAAATAATATTATCAATAAAACTATCAATTCAAAACATCAATCACACACAAGAACACAAATATTTACATGGAAAACCCTTTCTTCTTGAAGGGAAAAACCACAGGACTAATCCGAATCAATACACTATTAGCAAATCAATTACAATAATTCTTGTGTATGTCTCACGGCTAAAGAAAAATCTCTCTTATTTTTCTTTGCTCTCACACACACTAATTATCTCTATCAAAGGCGGCAACACTTTGATCTCTCCTTTATATTTTTCTTCACCATGCATAGCTCTCTCTTAATTGTCTTCTTTATCACTAAGCAGCTTCCTCTAGCTAGGCTACTCTCTCTTTTTTCTTGTGTGGCTTCTATTGCACTATTTTCTTCATTATGCGGCACTCCCTTATTGCTGCTCTCACCAATTCTTATGCAGCACACATGATCCTAGGAACACATGGATTCCTAACACTAGCTTAACTTGAATTCTTGTCATGCACGTGGCTACATGGATTCCTAACACTAGTTTAACTAGAATTCTATCATTATATATTACACGCATAGCCACCATCAATTTCTAATCCGTATTGAACAAGGATTCTCACAAATATTCATTATTAAACACAACTCCTACAAACACAAGAATTGGAACTCACATGTAGTCTCCTATTTGTAATAGGAATAGTGAACATCACCTAGCAAACTTGCCTCCAATAATACTATTGTGGGCTGGAACTTGTTGCCATGCACCCAACAGTTTTGATATCCTACAAGAGAAAAATACACGTAACGAGGTTATTTCAAAGAATTATTTGAAACTCACATATTTACGTGTAATTAAATATAAAATTGATAAGCTATTACCTATCAAAACTAAGATAATAGTGAAAACTTAAGCAATTATCATAAGCTTTTTGATAAGAGAAGGAAAGCAGCTTGTGCGGGGACTGGGAGTTTATGCTTCCTCTAAGTGGTTTAAACTCCTAAACCAAGAAGAAGCAGATGTTACACTTTAATATTTTTGTAGAGTCCTATATATTTTCAATCTATCACTTTTGTCATTTTCTTTGTGTAATCTAGCTGGGTGCATGTGTAAACACAAAATCTCAAGTTTGAAAATCAAACAATTAACAATGTTCCACAAGTGTAAATTTATATTGATGTATGAGAAATTCAATTCTCTAGAATTGAATCTTGTTACAAAAGAATACTCCTCTGATTCAATCTCCTTGAAAAAATCTTTGATTCAAGTATAAACTTGATTCGAACATTAGAGCTTCTCAATTTGACTGATAAAAGGATCAAAAAGATCTTTGAAGTAGAATTGCGATGAATCTCTAACTATTTGTTTGTAAGGAATCCTTCGTTCTTCGTGTTCTTCGTGTGTTCTTTGAATGTTCTTCATGTACTTCGTCATCGAAGATTGTAGTGGAAGTTCTTCGAGACTTTGGAAGCTTGAATCCATTGATCTTCACTAACTTGCAATCTTTTGAAGTTTTTTAACACTTTTGGACTAAATTCCAATGCATTTTGAGATCTAGGAAAATGAATTGAATGATTTCTCTTTGAATGTTGTTAAGATTTGAAGGTTGAAGTACTTGAAGTCCTTGGAGGCTTTGGAGCTTTATTTTGGTAGAACTTCGAGACTTTTGAATGTGTGTGAAATCCCCTTATAAGACTAAGAAGGGTCTCTATTTACGGTGAAAGTTCACTTAGTGTGTAAAACACTAATGACTGTTTAGACCTCCAAATTCAATTTAACTAACACAAGCTTATACTTAAACAATAGATGTGTAGAAGGATAAGTATAAGCAATGCCCAAATAAATAAACAACTCTAAACCATAATTAATCACAACACATCAGCAATTAAAAGGTAAGAGCAAGGGTTAGAGAGATGCAAACACAAAGATAAGACCGGCATGAGCTATTGAAGAAGAAACCCAAGAACTCGGCGAAAAACCTCTCCGCCGCCATCCAAGTGGTGAAATGATCCACTAAAAAATAAAATTGGGATACACAAATAGCAATAGACCCTCCAAACCTAATCTCCCCAATGCACCTAAGCCCTCCAGGCTTCTTACTCTAACAAGGTTAAGCCTAGCCGTGTCTGTAAAGTTATGATTTACAACTATGTTTTATGTTGGCTTTATTCCATGAAAAAAAGTGTTGTAATTGCTTTAATTTTGTTCCTTGTATTTTGTGGGATTTATTGTATTAGGATTAGTACTAAGTTAGTGAAGAATCAAGCATGAATTGAAGAACAAGTGGATTTCGCGAGAAGCTAACCTGCGAAAGAGCCACGTGACAAGCACATGTTGGAAGCTGGAGAGTCATTCTAGCTTGGAGGATTTCGCGAGTGTTTCATGGGTAAGGCCTTCTCGTGAGATACCTGTGAAACTCTTTGCTTAGAGGTTTTTAAGTGTGACATTCTTACCCTTCACTCATAATATATATACCCTCATTACCCACAAACGTATGAGAGGCCATTCAGAGAGAAAAACCCTAGATAGGTTTTTTACAACACACACACCCATCTTTTAGAGAGAGAGTTACTCATCCTTAGAGAGAATTCATTATAGTTTCTTCTCCTTCCCTCTCCCGTTATCATACCTTGAGAGGAGATTTGTACCCAAACACAACTCACACATTTTCAGAGTGTAGGGAGTATTTTGGAGCTTATGAAGCTTTGGGGATTTAACAAAAGATGTCGGTGAGGATTGGTGGATGCAATCGGGTGTATTGTGAGATTCGGAAAGCTAGAGAAGACATGACTTCGAGAGGTTCATTGGTAGCAGGAGCTTGGAGGGCTTAAGTACATTGGGTAGGCTAGGCTTGGAGGGCCTTTTGTAATTCGTGTACTCCAACTTCATTCTCTAATGGATCGATTATCGCTTGGAGGGCAGCGAAATGGTTTTTCGCCGAGTTCTTTGGTTTCTTCTTCGATAACACGTCTTGGTGTTATCTTGTGGTTGCATTTCTCTTTCCTTACTCTTGTGCTTTACTTTTATTGTTTGTTATTCATGTTTGTGCACTAGAGTAGTTATCAGTTTATTGTGCTTCATTTACTCTTGTTCCACACTTAGATAAGTTAGAGTAAAAGCAATCTAGTCATATTTTTTAATTGGGGGTCTAAACAAGTTCTTGTGTTTTCACACAAATTCAAGCTTTTAGTGTCTTCTTTAGCTTTCCGGATCCTGTAATAAGCCTATTGCATCAACCAAGTGAATTGGTCATCTCCGAACTACTTCCCAAGCACCAAAATACCATATCACTGATTTGAGTATGGTGGGATAAGGATTTGGCAAATGAACCTTTCAAGGATATGTCAATGGAGAGGGTGAGAGTAGTGGAATCTGGAGAATCAAATGTCTAAGATTGTGGATGAGTCAATCTTGGTTTTCTCTCTCAAAATTCTCTCTAGAAGCTCTCTACATTTCGTGGGTATAAGAGTATTTATAGTAGGGTACATGAGGAATGTGAAAAGTCATTTTTTCTGTAAAATAGGGCATTCTGGCCACTCACTCACGATTGGGATGAGTCGCGAGTTAACTGCCATGCCAAACTATCCATTTTTGTCTTGTAGTGCTCTAACTATCGTGACCCTTTAGCTTCCTACATACTTCACATGTGTGGTATTTTGGCAAGTCGCCAGTCGCATCCTACATACTTCACACGTGTGGCATTTTGGTGAGTCGCTAGTCGCGACTCACTTGAATTGGTCATCTTCGAACTACTTCCCAAGCACCAAAATACCTCTTCACTGATTTGAGTATGGTGAGATAAGGATTTGGCTAATGAACATCTTAAGGATATGTTAATGGAGAGGGTGAGAGTAGAGGAATTTGGAGAATCAAATGTCTAAGATTGTGGATGAGTCAATCTTGGTTTTCTCTCTCAAAATTCTCTCTTGAAGCTCTCTACATTTCGTGGGTATAAAGGTATTTATAGTAGGGTACATGAGAAATGTGAAAAGTCATTTTTTCTATAAAACAGGGCATTCAGGTGACTCACTCGCGACTGGGATGAGTCGCGAGTTAATTGCCAGGCTAGGCTATCCATTTTTGTTTTGTAGTGCTCCAGCTATCATGACCCTTCAGCTTCCTACATTTTTCACACGTGTGGCATTTTTTGGCGAGTCACCAATCGCGAGAATCACTCTAAATGCTTACGCACTTCAAATCTTCACACTTTTTCACACACAGCCTTTACATAATTCCCACCTAAATACAAGATATCTAATTGCTGAAATACAAGTAAATTTGCACGGAATAAAGCCAACACGTGGTTGAATAAATTCAACCTTAAAATCTCCCCCTTTGGCTATTTCGTGACAAAACCCTAAAATAGACTCTAGACTTAAAATGTGAGTTGGGAACAGTTTCCAAAACTCACTCACACCTAACTCTAGATTTTGTGAAGCTCTTAAACTATATGGACAAGTTTTCCTGAAAAAAAAAACACAAGAAGACTATTGTAAGTAGAAATGTTGAAATGCATATGGAACAAGCACAATGCAATCAAGTAATAATGAATATAACAATAAAGCATGGCTTGATCAAACAAAAACAATCACTATAAATAGTGACCGCAATGATCAGCCTGTCAGAGTGCTCAATTTGGACTTCGCTTAAGCCGTCAATCCTCTCAAGAATGATCTGAAAAGCATTTGGAGGCATTACTGAAGACAATGAGGCTCTACTCCTTCCTCTACCACCACCTCTTCGTGAAGAAGATAATTGTCCTTCCGCTTCAGTCTCGATGTCCATAGGCTGTTCTTGTTCAAGATCAACCTCCTCCTCATCACCCGAAAGGCGAACTTTGCTCCTTGTAATTAATAGAGCATTGATAGCTGGAGGTACAGGCATGAGGCTTATGTCTTGGGGAGTCTCCACACCATTTTCATGAAGAATCCTCATGATTAGACTAGGGAGATTAAGCTTTGGCCTTGAGGTTGACCTTGTTGCATCGACAATGATGGAGAATGCATGAGCACCAATGTCAATGTAGATATTCTCCTAAAGCTCCATGAGGAAGATGGCTCTAGCATTGTCGATGGTGGTCATCTTCCTTACCGGGTAGAGGTTGAACATCATGATGTAAGGCATCACAAATCTGGTGGAAAGGCATTTGTGTTGAGACATCTTCCTTCTCTAACACCACCAATATGGGATTAAACCGTCTCCATGGAGAGCATTCTGTCCTTGAAAGGAGTGAAGTCATGATCTATGTCTTCATGTCCAAGAACATCATTAATGTCCCCTACTTCAAGATTGAATTCATGGCCTCTAACCTAACAGTGAAGATAATCCTCTTCTAGGATGGCATTGGCGTAGAATTCCCAAATCAGTGGTTCATAAACCCCGGGGAGATCACTAAAAAGCTTTTCCCAACCTCTTCCTTCAAAATAGCTTAGGATGAAGTACTTTAAATCAACAAGATTCATAAACCCCTCTTGAATGATTGGAGCTTTCTCAAAGTTCTGGTTGTATCGCTCAAAATGTTGGGTAAAGCGAAAACCAAGTCTCATCCATGCGTTTCCTCTTGTCACCACGCTGTGTAGTGGTTTTACTTCGAGTGATCTATAAAACAAAGCAGCGAATACCACAAAATAGAGCACAAAATTTCGATAACAAACTTGATTAGTAACAAGTTAGTACCAACACAATGGACATTGAATTAAAACCCTAAAAACTGAAATCTAAAGAGTAATTCAAAAGAAATTGACATGTGAAGAAATAAAAACATGATAGAATCATGACATTAAGCACTTAACATGTGTGTGTGTGTGTGTGCATCAAATGCAAAAGTGTGCAACCTAGGGTAAAGTGTAAAAACACATAATCATATGATGTTTCAAAATCAAAGAAACATGATTATCCCTACAATATTTGTATTCAATGGAATCCAACACAAAAAAATCTAAGAGACATTTTATCATGAATATGGTATGCACAACACAACACAAAACAAAGTACAATGCACAAAAATGAAGAACAAACATGTAAAACATATAGAATAAGTATTATATTAACAAAACCAACAAAACCCATATATCAAACTCATCAAAACATTAACAAAACCATATTCAACACCCATATTCCCATATCTCAACATATACGCAAAATCCAAGAAAACTAGGGCTAGAAACTTGAAATACATTGAAAATAATAGAAAACCCAAACCTTTTCTTGAAGACTGATGAAGGATTGATGAAGAAAATGGAGATTTTGTGAGTGAAAATGGAGGTTTTGGGAGAGGGAGAGGCGGACAAGACAATGTGGGTGCACTTGATGCGAGGGAAAACTGAGAAGTTTTTGAAAACTATTTGAGATTTAACCCTTTTAGTGCAAAACATGTGATTTTCATGACTCAATTGACTCGTGAGCAAGTCGCCAAAATGAGTCACCAAAATCCCTTGAACAAAATTTTGAAAATTTTGTTTAAGTGTTTTTCGTGACTGGAAGATCCACTCGCGAGTCAGTTGCAAGGTGAGTCGCGAACCCTTCTGTGTAAGCTCGCGATTGGAGCTTCCACTAGCGACCAAGTCGCCAAAATGAGTCGTGAAAATGCTAAAAACCCAGAGATTTTGAAAAATTTTCTAAGTATTTTTCGCGTCTGGGGGACTCACTTGTTAGAGAGTCACGAAAGATTCTAAGTAAGCTCGCGACTGGGGTCTTGCAATTGGCTTAACCCGCGAGTGAGTCGCCAAAACAGAGTTGCAAAATTTTTTGGTTTTTATAAATTTTTCAAAAAAAAAAAAAACAGTTTCCAAAAACAATTAAAAATACTCACAAATCTTTTTGTGCTTGATCAACATATGATCAAGTATGTACAACACATTTAATCAAGTACAATCACATAAATGAATAAGGCATTCATTGAACATAGACATATGTGATGTGTATGGTTATCAAATGTGAGATAGTCTTTAGTCTAATGTGAAATTTCAATGATCAATTCAACCAAGACATACACAATTAGCACTAGGAAGAGTGACCAATCTCAATTATAGAAATATGCATATATGACCTCCAACAAAACTTGATTACATAACTTTGAAACTTTTCATTTGGCTTCATACATTTAATAACATTTGATCATTTTAGATCAATACATCTCATTCTGAGATTGATGCCTAAAATTTTTAATATTTCAATTTGATGATTAAGCCTTTGGCTTTTGGGCACCATACATTTTCATTATAAGTCACTTTTCTTTTTTCCTAGTCAAATACTAGTATGTGCAACGACTTTTGTAGCTTATTTTCTCTTTTCGATATTTGAAATTTGTTGAGCTATAAGCAAAAATATAAAAGAGTGAGACGATATATAGGCACAAGTTTATGCATGTCTCAAGATCAAAAAAACTATTGGCTAATCATTCATGACAAGTTTAAAGATCTATTTACAACAATCACATAGATGTGAAGATTTTTCCCACAATGATATGAGTGCGTAAAGAATAAGCCAAGCTCGTAAATGCACAAAGCCATTCGTATGAAGGTCCATGGAAAAACATGTGTATAACAAAACACAATAATGCCGATCAAACTTGAATGTTCAAATAGTGTGTAAAACACCCTGAACGTTTAGACCCCCAAATTACAAATTACCAATTCAAGCTTATTATCAAACAATGTATGTGCGGAATATGAACATAAGCTTAAAACATAATTGATAAATAATCTAAACAAAAAAAAAAAGACACAATCACAACAGAAATTAAATGGCAAAGATTAAGGGAAGAGATGTGCAAACACAAAGACAACATAGCGATGTGTTATCGAAGAGGAAATCGAAGTCCTCGGCGTAAAACCTCTCTGCCGCCCTCCAAGCGGTTAATAATCCACTAGAGAATAAAGTTGGGATACATGAATAGTAGAAGACGCTCCAAACCTAATCTACCCAGTGTACCTAAGCCTTCCAAGCTTCTTGCTCTAACAAGGTTACGCCGAAACTTTGTCTTCTCTAGCTTACCGGATCCCGCTATAGCCCATAGCATCAACCAATATCAATTGGTCCCTTCCTAACTACTTCCCAAGCACTAAACAACCTCCTCACAGGTATAGGTATGGTGAGAAAATGTTTTGGCTAGTGTACCTCTCAAGGATGTAACAATGGAGAGGGTGAGAGTAGAGGAATTTGGAGAATCAAAAGATTAAGATTGTAGATGAGTCAATCTTGTTTTTCTCTAGGGTTTTTCTCTTAAAATTCTCTCTCGAAGCTCTCTACATTTCATGGGTATAAGGGTCTATATATAGTAGGGTTTGTATGGAATGCGAAGAGTTAGTTTTGTAATAAACAGGGTGTTCTGGCAACTTGGCCTCGGGACTTGATTGAGTCGCGAGCTAACTGTCTGGCTAGACTGGATGATTTTTCCTATAGTGTAACAGCTGGCATGACTCTTCAACTCCCCTGCATGCTTTACATGTGTGCCTACTTTGGCGACTTGCCAGCCGCGAGCTAGTCGCGAGATCTAATCACGAGGCCCGCTTAAGTGCACACTCTTGAACTTTTCTTCACACACTACTCTTACATGATTCCCATGTAAATACAGGGTTTGTAAATGCTGAATTACAAGTAAATTAGCACGGAATAAAGCCAACAAAATAGTTGATTAAATTCAACCTTACAATCTTCATCAACAAGTTTATCATACAAAACAAGTTTAGCATCCAAGTCCATATTCAAATATTCAAACTCTTTCAACTTTTCAAGAGAATTTTCAGCAAGTTTCTTATATTTCTCAACCAATTTGTTGGATTCATTGAGCTTATCAATCAAATCATCATTTTCACAAAATAACTTGCTCAAATCTTTATGAAACTTCTTAGCCTTTTTCTTGAAGAGTTTGATGTTAGGAATATCAATAACACCCAAAGATTCATGTAACATAGCATCACAATCATGAGGATCTATCCTTTGACAAAACGCACTTTACTTGTATTTGGGTAGATTTAGGATGTTTTAAATACTTCAAGAAACCTTGTTTCAAGATCAAGTATTGAAACTTTCAATTCTGTTCAAGAAAACAAGTTCAGAGTGCAAAATCATTAAAGCTCGACAGTTGGCTCAACAGCTGCATCTATCGAGCTTAAGGAAGCTGTTCTTCATTCGGTGTGCTCGACACCTGCTATCTGGCGAGGTTTAAGATTTTTAGAATTCCAATATGATTTTCTTAGGATCCGTGAATGTGTTTTTGGGCCTTCTTTTCTCCTAAACCTAGACATATAAAAGGATCAGTTTAAGGGCCGTCAAAGTGTTCACAAGTTGCACAAGCTTTGAGCAAACTCTGTTCAAGAAAATTATGACTAGAGACGAAGTTCTTGCCCCAGTTCATCTCTTTCTCTTGAAGAAGTTGCTTTGTATGTGCACCGTAGGGTTTTGTGACCAAGCATCTTCTTGATCTTCATTGTGTGGATGAACTGAAGAACTGTGCAACCAACAACCTTCTTAGTTGGTGACTGAAGTTGCGTACTGGGATCCGCACAATTGGTTAGTCACGTACTGGGAGTCGTGCATCTGAAAGGGGAACTATCACTACAGAACAAGTCCAATTGGGTATTGGGGTAAGGGTTCAACTGTAGGTTGGTAAGGTACTTGGATTCCTTTACTTGTAACCGCTTGTTGTGATAATAGTGGAGTTTCGGGAGTGGTGACCTAAAAATTACCCGGTGGGGTTTTTTTACTGCTAGGTTTTCCCCATTCGTAAACAACTCACCGCATTATTTATTTTCTGCTGCATTATTAGTTTATTGGTGATTTGTTTGTGCTACCATGCGTTTGCATGTTAAATTGATTAATTAATAACTTGGCTAATTTATTAATTAATTTCTATCAGAAGGGGTCATTCAGTTTGTGGCCTATCAAGTGATATCAGAGCGGGCACACTCTGATTAGGGTTTAATCTTTGCTGTGTTGATTCATTGACCCTTGTTTGTCATGGATAGAGGACAGTCATTAATCATACCTCCTTTATTTGATGGCACTAACTATGCATACTGGAAAGTACGCATGAGAGCTTTCTTGCAGTCTTTAGATGAGAAAGTGTGGCAAGCTATGGAGATAGGCTGGACTAAGCCTACAGAAGCGCCAGCCGACTGGGATGATGCCAAGATTAAGGCGGCAAACTTCAACAGCAGAGCTTTGAATGCATTGTTCAGTGCTATCACTAGTGAGGAGTTCAAGAAGATATCCTCCACTGAAACTACCAAGGAGGCTTGGACCATTCTCCAGACAACCTATGAGGGTACTAAGGCTGTCAAGGACTTAAAGTTTCAGAGGCTCACTACAAGCTTTGAAGAGATAAAGATGGAGGAGGATGAGTCTTTCGATAAGTTCTATGCCAAGTTAAAGGACATAGTGAACTTAGCTTTCAATCTTAGGGAAACCATTCCTGAACCCAAGATTGTGAGGAAAGTGCTCAGATCTCTGCCTAAGAGATTTCATGCCAAGATTACGACAATAGAGGAATCAAAGGATATTGACAAGATTCCTCTGACTGAGCTGGTTGGAAATTTGCAGACCTACGAGCTAGGGTTGACAAGAATAGGCAAGTCGGGTAAAAGCAAGAGTATGGCACTGAATGCCAAGAGCAGTGAAACAGATGAATCTTTTGATGATGAAGATTCCAAGATGAAGTCCTACATCACCAGGCAGTTCAAGAAGTTTATGAAAAATGCCAATGGAAAGGGTTTCGACAAGGACCATAGGCAATCCAGTTCTTCTCAGTTTAAAGGTCAAGACAAAGGGAAGAAGGATGCTAAGGAAGGTAGTCAGTACACTGTTTCCTCAGGACCTAAGTGCTTTGGGTGTCAAGGCTTCGGTCACATGAAGCATGAGTGTCCTACATACCTCAAGAGCATTGGGAAGAGCAAGGCACTTGCTGTTACCTTGAGCAGCACTGAGCCTGAGGATGATTCCGACAATGAGGATGACAGAATCTTAAATGCCTTCACGGCCATGGTCAATCCTACTGATGGAATTGTTGAAGATGTGGTTGAAGAAGAGGAACTGGTGGAATCTAAGTTTGAGAAGATGGATGATCAAGATGACATCCATACTACCTATGAGAAGTTGTATAAGCTTTCTGAGAAGCATGAGAAATTATATAGGCTAACCACCGAGAAGCTCAGTGATGTGGAACTTGACCGTGAGGAGCTTTCCACAAAGTTTGATGAGGCCAATCAGACTATTGGAGCACTGAGATTCAAGAACAATTTCTTGGCTAAGAAGACCAAGAAGCTTGAAGCGGAACTGTTTCAAGTTAGAGCTCAATTGGAGAGGACTTCAAGCGCAAAGCTGGATGAGATGCTAAGCATTTAGAAATCTGCTTCAGATCAAACAGGCTTAGGGTATTGGCTTTCTTCCTCTAATACTGCTTCTTCTAGTACTACTGTTTTTGTTCCTCCTGCTAATAATGTTAAAACTGAGAACAATGAGATTAAAACTGAATTAGCTAGTGAGAACTTAGACAAGGGTAAATCTATCTTAGGAGCACCCTCTAAGCTTGAGAAGAAAGATGTTAAAAACCCTAGGGCTAAGAAGGCTAACTCTCAAAAACCTAAACAAAAGAAACAGCATCTCTATCATCATTGTGGAGCTGCCGGTCATACTCGACCAAATTGCTACAAGTGGCTTGCCACTCAACAGAGCAACGGAATGATAGCATCTGGGAACCAGAATCAACTTCAATCCTCTCTCGCTCCCTTTGGTGATCTTCTCAAAGCCCTCATGTTCCTTTCGAACTTCAACAGTTTTAATTCTTCCCCTTCATCGTCAGTTCAAGGGTTTCCAAGATGGAAAGGTTCTTCCAAGGTGTGGAAGGAAAATGGCTCCAAGTGATTCTATCACTTTTCTCTCTCTCTTCTTATTTTTGTGTGTGCATTACTTATGTGTTCTGCTTTCACGTTTTGAGTCAGTCTAGTTTTTATGCTTTATTTGTTTAACATGTTTTTGTTTGGTTATTTTTTAGTTTTGCTTTTTTTTTTTTTTCATATAAAATAAAAATAAAAAATTGAAAAATCAGAAAAATACAAAAACAGTGTGTGTTTTGTGTACTTTGGTACTTGTGTACCTTGGATGGCCATTGAAACAAAGTCTTCTAAACTTTGTATCATTTGTAACTTAGATGAGCATCTCTATGCACAACTAAGCAAGTGAGCTTTATGGCTCGTGTTTGTGATGAGTACGATTAAGTTGTCTCTTAAACTTAACACACATATCACTCTTTTTGATGGGAAGGACTAAAAAATCCGGAGAGAAAGACATAAATAACCATCTTACCACTGTTACCCGCCAATCATAATAAGACACCTGTATGCTTCGGCATGGTAAAAGTGCAATGTCAATGACATTTGTGTGCTTAGGCATAGCAAAATTGGAATGTCAAATATCATTGGGTGTTTCTTTTCTCTCTTTTATAAGCCCATGCATGATATGCTTAAAAGAAAAATATGCAAAGAAAAATCAAAAGCAAAAAGATCAAAAATGCTTTAAATATGATTGCAAGCGTGTATTCTAGGAGATGTGGGAGTTATAGGATGTACCTCAAAGGTGATAGTCCCCATCAAGCAGTTATGATTGTGTGTGAGTTAAAATAATTTTCTCATATCTTAAATCGTCATAACATGCATACACTTATGCAATCATGCGATGTTTTTCACACACAACACGCAATATTCTTTGCTATTCTTGATACATGTGCAGGTATAATGTGATTTGGCTATCACAAGGTTTTACATGTATTAATGTATGCTCACTAAACTGTCTAAGACTTGTTTTTGAAATATAAAATTGGTTAGACGTGTTTAGTGTGTGTGTGTGTTTTTGAAGATCCATGTGCTTAATTTTTTCCTTTGAGAGATGTTTTTGAGAGCTTAATATGTTGATTGGATCGTTGGTTGAGTTGCATGTTGGATTGCATTCATGATTGTGTTTTTCACATCTCAAAAAACTGTTCTTAAAAGCTGGCTTGACACCTCATTGATACCTCCTCGATAGTTGGCTATCTCTCGAGCTTCCTTAAGCTTTTTCTTATCACTATCTTGCCTACACCTCGATACCTGGTGGATCTATCGAGATTGGGTCTGTATGCTCAATAACTTCTTGATACCTGATGGATCGATTGAGCTTCTGTTCTTAATTCTGGTGTGTTGATCCTCGATACCTCCTTGACACCTCCTCAACAGATCGCTCGATACCTCTCGATACCTGCATCTGTCGAGATTTACCAGCTTTCCTATATAAAGCCCCTGCGTGATCCAGATCTCATTTCCATCGATCTCTCTCTCGATACTTCTCTGTTTCTCTCCCAAAAACACTCCAATCTCACTCCTATCTTGGTTCTCAAGGATTTTACAAGGTTTTTCAATTTTTTTCTTCACTTGGTAAGCTTCTAATCCCTTCTCATTCATGAATTTCATGTTTTGAAACCTAGGATTTGGGCTTTTTTGAAATTTTTGGTGTTTTTCAAAATTGATGAGATTTCATTGAAATTTTGGGTTGGGTTTTCACTTAAATGTGTTTAAAACCTCATACATTGCATCACATTAGCATTATAATGGTATTACCATGCATTTAGATGTGTGCTATATGTTTGTGTGTTGATAGGCTTGGATTGGGTTGAGCCCATGATGCAATTTCCTTTGCATGTCACATGTTCATGCATTTCCCATGCATACGTACTTCTTTTTAATATATTTGATATATTTGAAAATGTTTGGGACTTTTTTGATTGTCATTCTTTCTCTAACTCTCTATTAGTTTACGTTAGTCGTGTTTATGGCACCTAAGCATAAATCCACTCCAGCCCGGAACCCTCTTCGTTCTGGTGCTTCCTCTTCGTCTGATCCTACCCTATCTCATATCCGGTTCCATGATGATGATGACTTTAAGGCATTTTCGGAGAACATTTCTAGACGAGGCATTCATTCAGAACGCCAAGTCATCTTGACGGATTTTGCCGACACCGACCTTCCCTCTGTCATTCACAATAGAGGATGGGAGTCACTGTGTGACGTCCCGGTCACCTGTCTTCTCGTGCTTATCCAGGAGTTCTACTCCAACATGCACGTGATTGATCGGTCAGTACCTCTTTTCTTCACTCGCGTTCAGGGTACGCGCATTCCTATCACACCGCAGTTGGTTGCGGATGTGCTTCGGGTCCCTAGGATAGAGTTTCCTGACTATCCTGGTTGTATGCGTCTGAGGACCGTGTCTAGGGATGAGCTCATGTCTGCTTTCTGTGAGCACCCTACTGCTTGGGGTGAGCGTCTTTTTACACCATGTCGACCTTTTGCTAAAGGTCCTAGATTCATGAACATGGTGATGACTTTTGTTTTGCATCCCCTCTCTCACTATAACTCCATCACAGAGCCTTGTGCTCAGTTTTCGTTGTCTCTTCTTGAGCATCTTACCATAGACTTCCCTTCTCATTTCATTCTGTCTATTATAGATGCTCATCTAGATTTAGCATCCCGTGATAAGCTTATATTTCCTTCCGCTATCATGAGGATTCTACGCCATTTTTCTGTTTCTTTTCCCTTTTCCGACCACTTTACCGTCATGTGTGCCATAGATTACGCTACCGTTAAACATAGCGAGGCCCAGCTTCGGTTGTGGCAGTTGGATTCAGCAGCTCCATCCTCCCGTTCCACTCCATCCCGTTCGGCTCCATCCACATCGGCTCCTCCTTCTTCTTCGGGCGATGTATCTCTAGGAGATATCATGGCGTAGCTGCAGTGCATGGATGCTCGCCTCGATACACTATCTACGGAGTTGTATCAGGTGAATGTTCGTGTCGGTCGTATTGCATGATGACAGGCATCTATGGGCGGCTTTGCTCCTGAGGCTACTCCTTCCCCACCTTCTCCCGTGGCTTCTGCTTCTGAGGATGAGGATGATGATGATGGTGATGATAATGATGCTTCTGATGATGATGATGGAGATGCTAGCTCTACTGATGAGATGTCTACTTGACACTCTTACCCTTTGTCATTCGTGACAAAAATGGGGAGTAGTTTTGGTATGAGAGTAGTCCATCTTAGGGGGAGAGTTAGTATAAGATCATTTTGTTAGGGAGAGTGTTGATACATTTTGAGGGATGTAGTGAGGATAGTGTGTATCTTTTCTTTTCTTTCTTTTCAGATACATTACTCTTGTACATGAGGTCTTGTGACCATTTATAGACATACATTGTACTTATCTCTTTATTTATATTGATGTATGTTTTTCTTTCACCTACCCCTTCATGTGTTGTTTCTTTTCTCCCTTTATACACATGTTTCTTATTCTTGTATGCAATCTATTATTTATGTTTCACACAAAGATGCCTTGATGAATTTTCTTTAAAGTATTTCAGAAATACAGGTTGTCAAAGTCTACTTGCCATAAACTCTCTTCTTGTAAAGTTTTTCAAGAGTTTGTGTCAGGATAGGTTTTATTGTATTCAACAAGTGAATATGAGTTGTGTGATTTATGACTTCTCTCATATGTTCATTTGTTTGTTGTGGTTTTTTCACAGATTGCCAAAGGGGGAGATTGTTTGGACATATGTGTTTCACTTGTTAAGACCATATGTCATGATTTTATGTAATTGGCTTATCCTTTGACAAAACGCACTTTATTTGTATTTGGGTAGATTTAGGATGTTTTAAATACTTCAAGAAACCTTGTTTCAAGATCAAGTATTGAAGCTTTCAAGTCTGTTCAAGAAAACAAGTTCAGAGTGCAAAATCATTAAAGCTTGACAGCTGGCTCGATAGCTGCATCTATCGAGCTTAAGGAAGCTGTTCTTCATTCGGTGTGCTTGACCCTAGCTCGATAGTTGCTCGACACCTGCTATCTGTTGAGGTTTAAGATTTTCAGAATTCCAATATGATTTTCTTGGGATCCGTGAATGTTTCTTTGGGCCTTCTTTTCTCCTAAACCTAGACATATAAAAGGATCAGTTTAAGGGCCATCAAAGTGTTCACAAGTTGCACAAGCTTTGAGCAAACTCTATTCAAGAAAATTGTGATCGGAGACGAAGTTCTTGCCCTAGTTCATCTTTGGTTTTCAAACTCTGTTCAAGCAAACTCTACGGTTTTCTCAAGAAGAGAATTATAGGATTCTTGCAATTCCTTTTCTCCTTCATCTTCATCATCGAATTCCTCCCCAATCCCTATAGACTCCATTTCGGTGTGCTCACTGAGCTCTTCCACTAGAGTGTTCAAATCTTCCGAAGAGTCCAGGGTGCAATAGCTATAAATACGGAGTATTTTCCTTCTCTGTCATAGCTTTGTTCCGAATCTAAATTGGAGCTATCCGAGTCACTAAGGGTGGTGGCAAAGACTTTACCCTTTGCCTTCAAATATGTGGGGCATTCTTTCTTCACATGCCCATGCCCTTTGCACTCATAGCACGTGACTGCTTGAGATGGAGAAGAATCTTTGGAATCCTTCTTCTTGAAGTCTTTCTTATTCTTCTTGAAATTTGAGAATTTTCCCTTCTCAAAAGACTTCCCATCCTTCTTGAATTATAAGAACTTACGAAAGTTCTTAGCAAGGTACACCACTTCCTTTTCAACCTCATCCTCATCCAAGGAGTTTTGAGCTTCCGCTCTCTCATTGATTGTCTTGAGAGAAAGAGATTTGCTTTTCCTTTGTAAAGGTAGAGATAGCTCATAAGTTTGAAGAGAACCAACGAGTTCTTGAATTTTAATCTCATCAAGGTCTTTGCTCTCTTCAATGGCAGTAACCTTAGCACGGAAGCTCTCCTACAATGATCGTAAGATCTGGCTCACAACCTTGAAGTCCTCCATCTTTTCACCCAAGTTGAATTTTCCTATCACCACTTCATTTAGCTTCCCATAGAAGGAGTCAAACTACTCATCTTCACTCATCTTTAGTTCCTTGAAGCGAGTGGTGAGCATTTGTAATTTGGTCTCCTTCACCTTTTTGGTGCCTTTATATGTGCTCTCCAAAGTTTCCCACACGCCTCCTTGGTGATTGTAACATGTGAAATCCTATGAAATTCATCGGGTGAGACACCACAAAAAATAGCATTTAAAACTTTACTATTAGCATTGGCCATTGCAAGGGCTGCCTTATCCCATTCAGATTTGGCTACCTCTGGCATAGTCCATCTATTCTCAACTGCATCATATACGCTCTCATCAATGGAGCACAAGAATGCATGCATACACACTTTCCAAAAGGCGTAATTGCTCCCATCAAAGAAGGGAGGTGTATTTAGGGATTGAGACCTTTCCATTGTAGAGTCAAGGATCACACTTAGGATGTAGAAATCCGACAAAGTGCACCCGCTCTGATACTAGTTGAAAGTTCACTTAGTGTGTAAAAAACTAATGAACGTTTAGACCCCCAAATTCAATTTAACCAACACAAGCTTATACTCAAACAATTGATGTGCGAAATGATAAGTATAAGCAATACCCAAATAAATAAATAACTTTAAACCATAATTAATCACAACACAACAGTAATTAAAATGTAAGGATAAGGGTTAAAGAGATGCAAACACAAAGATAACACTGGCATATGTTATCGAAGAGGAAACCTAAGAACTCGGCGAAAAACCTCTCCACTGCCCTCTGTGAAAGTGCCCTTTTTCGTGACACTCAGGCCCAAGGATCCTAGGCCTAAATGAAAAGGAGGATTTGGTGGACCGGGCCTTGACTCACCGCAGCTAACGAGCTGTTTAAGAATCAAGTGAAATGCAGAGAATACTCCTGACAATATAAAGAAAATGACAAACAAGGATATCGTAGAGTGCCAAAAATTAACAAGGTAAATTCAGAAGGAAAGAAACAGGATTAACTAAGCGATAAAAATTAGTGCTGTGGGGATCCTGGGAAATATGAAGCAAAGTTTCATTAATACATTATCTGTTTGATTACAGAAAGCTCACTAGGACGTGATACAAGGTTCAATCAAGCTCAAAAATTGCAGTCTTGAATGACTATTTCAGCCTTCAAAACTTGCAAAGTTTGATTCTCGTTGAATCCGAGTATGTGCAATAGTGGCTTTTACAAGATACCGGGAAGCAATATTTTCTTTTCCCTTAATATTTTCTCTTCACTCTTGATTTTCTCTGATAGTTCTTTTTCTAGAGAATTTCTTCTTTCTTTCTCACTTTTTCGCTGCCCTTTCTTCGCAACCCATCCCCTCCTTTTATAATGGAGTTTTCTGGGCTTCTCGGGGAACCATTGGTTCCCCTGTTTTGCTCTTTTGCAAACAGAGTATGTCCTGTCCCCATCGTCTCGGTAAGTCCCTTTTTCCGTTTCTTCTCATTCTTTCCTTCTCTCAGTTCTGATTCTTTTGAAAGCCTCTGGTTGGCCATCTTCTTTGGGACGTGCTGAGGTATGCCCTTCTCGGCATCCCCATTTCTGGCGCCTTCTACTTTTCCTTTTCTTTCCTATTTGGGCGGAATCCTGTTTTGCCTTTTTTAAAAATCGTTTGTTATCATTCTTCTTCCCTGTCTTGGTTCCCCGAGGCCTCTTCTGTCTGTGCCATGAGAGGTCGCTCACGTTCTTTTTTGCTTTTTGTTTCTTGTTTTCTTTTTTTTCTGTCTTCTTTCTATCGAGCTGTCCCAGTCTTCCTTTTTTCTTTGTGCTTGAAGGGATCCGCGCCTATTGATGGTCCCTGAGGATCCTTGCTTCTTATACTTTGCCGTGGTCCTCTTTTTTTTGGATGCTTCTTTTTTCTGGGCTTCGGGATCCTCTGGGCCTTTCTTTTATTCCCTCATGGGTCTCCTGTATAATTCCTTTGGGCTTAGCTTGAATTTTTCTTCTGGGCTTAACTTATTCTTTTTGGGCTTATTTTACTATGATCTTTTTCAGACCTCAACACCCTCCAAGCGGTAAAATGATCCACTAAAGAATAAAGTTGGGATACACGAATAGCAATAGACCCTCCAAGCCTTATCTACCCAATGGACCTAAGCCCTCCAAGCTTCTTGCTCCAACAAGGTTAAGCCTAACTGTGTATTCTTTAGCTTTCAAGATCCCGCAATAAGCCTGTTGCATCAACCAATTGAATTGGCCATCTCCAAACTGCTTCCCACACACCAAAATACCTCCTCACTAATTTAGTTATGGTGAGATAAGGATTTGGCTAATGAACCTCTCAAGGATATGTCAATGGAGAGGGTAAGACTGGAGGAATTTGGAGAATCAAATGTCTAAGATTGTGGATGAGTCAATCTTAGTTTTCTCTAGGGTTTCTCTCTCAGAATTCTCTTTGAAATCTCTTTACATTTCGTGGGTATAAGGGTATTTATAGTAGAGTACATAAGGAATGTGAAAAATAATTTTTTTTTTTTTTTTTTTTGCAAAACAAGGCATTCTGGCAACTCACTTATGACTGAGATAAGTCGTGAGTTAACTGCCAGGCCAAACTATCCATTTTTGTCCTATAGTGCTCGAGCTGTCGTAACCCTTCAGCTTCCTGCATGCTTTACACGTGTGGCATTTTGGTGAGTTGCCAGTCGCGAGTAACTCACAAGATCCAGTCATGAGAATCAATCTGAATGCTTACACACTTGAAATCTTCACACTTTCTCATACACAACCCTTACATAATTCTCACCTAAATACAGTGTATTTAATTGCTAAAATACAAATTTAGCACGGAATAAAACCAACACATGGTTGAATAAATTGAACCTTACATATAGGAGTTTTGGGGAGGTGTGACGACACGTGATTGACTATCATTAATGACATGTGTCATACTTTAAATGGAGGGACTTTGTGTCTTGTCCTCCAAGGGACACATTGCATTATTTGATTAGCCATAGTGCTATAGTTTAAAATAACACATGGCATTATTTGATTAGCCAAAGTGCTTTAATTTAAAATAACACATGGTAGCTTTTAATTAGACTACTTATGTCATTTAAATTAACATGTGCTAACCTTTGATTGGTTCTCAAGTATTCTTTGTAATTTTTATTCTTGGACACTTGGAATATTGTCATTGGTTTCTGAATAATGTTAGTGACACCCACTAAATAATATATGGCTTCTTGTAATTAGCTGCTTTAAATGTACTACATGAATTTAGTGGTCTAACGTGGCAATTTGTGATTGGTAGAAAATTTCACTCTCTACAGCATGTAAGAAACTGGAACACAAATTCTTTGTGGCAATTTTTGTGTTCCACTAATCATAACTTGCCATGTGGTTGATTATTCATTTGTTTTTTCATTTTTAACTTTGGTTATTTTATAAGGAAAGTCAAATCAACACATAATAAATAGTGATTAATGGAGTATAAAATGAAGCAATAAAAGTGGGATAGAAAATTTGGATTGCCCATATTGTTAAAAAATAGTTGATGTTGAATAAAAAAAATTTGATCTTCGATGGTAAAAACTTAAAAAGACTCATCAAAGGTAGCTAACTTTAAATTCCATTAAAGATAGCTAACTTTTGTTGATAAATACGTTGACATTGAGTAACTATTTGAACCAAAATATGTCCAACTTGTTACTTCAATTTGTTCCTTAAAAGATCAAAACACACACCAAAATATTTTGCTCTAATTAAGGAAAACCTCGCAAACCACCCCTCTTATCCTCTCAATTCGTAAAAAATAAAAAATTTAAGGTAGTTTCTAGTCAAACACTTCGCTGTAGAAAATGTGGACAGCATTTCTCTTCTATAAATAGCCTTCTGAAAATGTTAAAAATCATTTCTCAACCATTTCATAAGCCATCTTTCATTGAATCCCAACAACAGAGAAAGCCTTGTAGTTTTTAAGTCAAACAAAAACCATGGTTTTCAAGGACTACACCTTTTTCTCATTTATCTTTTTAGCAACAGCTATCATCCTCCTCACTGGCCACACTCATGGCGCTGGCCTCTGTGACAGTTCTCCTTATAAGAAAGTCTGTGATTCAATTGTCTACAATCGGACTGACCCTCGTGATGCTGTGGTTGCAGCCTGTCACAAATTAGTTTTCGAGACCAAAGCTGCAAAGGGGGTGGCTCAAAAGCAACCCAATTCCACCGAAATTTATGATTGCATAACGAGTTTTAACGTTTCCATTTTCAGCACCAATGACGCCTTGAAATCCCTCGGTAACAATTAGCCCGTTTTCTTGTCTAAGAACTACCTCCTTGGCGCCCGGGCCAACTACAAGTTATGCGATGATGGGTTCCAGAATTCTAGCAAAGCCAATCCAATTGCCAAATTTACTAAGAACTTACAGGACATGGCTTACGTCGGTGCATATTTAACAACTTTAATTAAATGAAAAAGAGCAGTTGAGAGAGAGAGAGAGAGAGTGGTGTCCGGATCTGTGATGAGCAAAATATTTGTAACTATGTGCTGGTAAGCCCTAGAAGTATTAGGGTGAAAATTATAATTTTTTTCCCTTTATTATTTAGTGAGATATTTGTTAAAATAACTATTGTTGATTTTTTTTTTTTCCTTTTTCTGAGAGAGTTTCAATTTATAGCGTCCACTCTTGATGATACTTTTTATCATTAGACCAAGACACTAGTCAGTTTTTGGTGTAAGCGGAGATTGAATCCCAAGTCTCTTATTCAACCATCAGAGACTTTACCAATTGAGCTAACTGAAACTCATAACTATTGTTGATCTTAAGATGCTGAAAAAATGTCTAATAATTTTTTTTCTTATTAATAATTAGGATTTATAAAAAATTATTGTTAAAAAGTTTGTAACTTTAGCATTTTTCAAACATTTTTCCTAAATTGTCTAATATAAGCAGAAAGAGAACAGAACCATTAGGAAGAGAAGAGACCCACACGCATGACGTAGCATTTCTCCACGTGGTTGTGAGACATTCTTGACCAAATCCACGACATTTTATCACCTACTAATTCTCAGTCATAGTCAAGCTTCAGAGCATTTCCAAAATATCAGGTAAGATTATGAAGAATAAATTGATTTATAAGGTACTAGTAGAAGGACCGTGCACGTGGCCAGGGGCGGAGCCAGAGGGGGCAAGGGGGCACCTGTCCCTCTGACTCTTAAAATTTTCTAGCATATGTAGTCTAAAGTAATTACTTACTAAAAAAGATAAAAAAAAAAAGGAATTCTACTTGGTTGAAAGTGACTCTGACACTAGAAAAAGAAAGGAAAAAAAGTCCTCAAATATCAAACCATATAAGCTTTTCACCAAATTCACTATTCTTGTAAGTAGCTTTTGTCTTATCCCACGTGTTGCACCTATTTCACTATTTTCTTTTCATTAGTTACACCATTTTTACTATTTATGATACTTTTCACAGCATTTTGTCCTTGAATAATGCTAAAGATACTACAAATTTTGCTACTTATGTCTTACAAATTGGTATGTCACCAATCACAAAAAATAATTTCAAACATTTATTCATTATATTTTTTAAGTAATACTAATCACATTTTTACTCCAATTTGTAAATTTTTTAGTAGCTATGAATTGGTTATTTTTGTATATTTATTTTAATAATATGAAATATATTCATATTTTATTACAATTGTTTATTAATTTTGTTATTATTGTTGATTAATATTTTTTAGATTAATTTCACTTTTAATATTGTCTTTTAATTTTGCCCCCTCTTGACTAAAATCCTGACTCCACCACTGCACGTGGCAAATAAGGATCACTACCATCTCCAACAAAACGAAGGAAATCAAGTCAAAGGCATGCTGTAATTTTGATACAGTTTTAAATTCTTCGTAGATTCTTTTTCACCATTCTAAAGATGATTCGCTCTCTACCTAGAGGTACTGTATTGGCTACCATTTGGTAATTATTTCCATTACATTGCTACAATTGGGTCAACAATTTTACTACCATTCACAGAAAGTGGACCTATATTCTTTTTACGTCACTTTTAATTTGAAAAAGATTAATTAGCACTTTAGCTTCAATCACGAAATATGTTTCCTTACTTCTCTAGAAAGATCCGTGCAAGTTTTTAAAGAAAATGACTCGAAAAATTGTTGGGGTTTTGTCATAAAGATTGAAGCTCATCATGACAAAGTTAATATAATACTTCAAACATATCTTTTTTTAATTTAAGGAGAGGTCACTTATATTTTATTTAACTTATATGTAGTTCATTTAGAAGAGTCCCATAAATTCACAAAATGAACTTCACTTGTCCTCACTCTTCACATTAATGTGCCAACACGAGCATGAGCATCACACGTCTCTCCAGAATATCTTCTTATACTTATCATCTCCCAATTATGGATTGATTAGTTTTTAATTTTTCTTTTTGACTTTTATACATTCTTTGTTTCCACGACGGTTGATAGCTGATATTTAATTAATTCAATGAAGTTTTCAAACTTCTTGTACACGTGGACCAAACAAGACATCATATGTCCTACCAGATTTTGTTTTTTGACATAAAATAATTCATCATCAGTATTGATAAATTTAAAATAAAAATAAAAATAAGAGTTTGGAACAAAGTGGCGAGAATTTTCATGGTCCCAGGTTCTTTATGTTCTCACATTTTTTTTCTTCTGACATGAAATAATCACAATCATTTAGATTGTTTTTGTGTAGAAGACACTTTTAGTCAGATACATAAAAATTATAATTTTTTTCCAATCAGACTTGACTCAAACTTTGAAACTTCCTATAAATAGATGAGCATGCTTGTAACGATATTTCATATGCCAATCTATATCACTTAGTTCAATTTCAGATCTATTGGAATTTCAAAAATGGTTGAGACTCATCAACAATGTAGAACTTTTATTTCTTTGCTGGCCTTATGTATCTTTTCTCAAGGAAAAGCTCAATCTTTTCATATAGTGGCTTAGCCTCAATAATGTTCACACTACTTGCACTTACAGGGTTTGTTCAACCCTTATCTAAAGCACCTTGCCACACCTCACAGTTATATGCATGTGCGCTGGTAGATGTGAAATGGACAAGTACATAGCAAGTATAGGGATCGTGCAGCTAATAACTTAGCCACCTCCTAAGGTCACGAGATGGTCATGGCGTGCACGACTGCACTCTCATCCAAGTACCTACCACGTGGATCGGCAAGCTAGGTAGCGAGCAAGCCGCCTCCAGGTCACGAGATCATTGACTGATGCTGCTTCAAATCTTCAAAGGGAGGCTCACGTACTTTACCGCTAAATACATGAAAACCCAGGAAACAGTACATCAAAAATAAACGCACTACAAACAAAAATTTTTCATTAAATTTATAGTGTGCCAAGAACTATGGGTCGTTTCGTGATTTATGTCCATTGGGGCGCCTCGGTCCAAATTAGGCCCATATTGCTAAGCAGTACGAAGTTAGCCGGGCACATAAGGAAGCAGTTAAGATATGTTGGGAGTGAGAAATAATGCCTTAGGGGAATCCGCCCACCAAGCAATAAACCGGCGTCAAGCTCGAGTTAGTAAGGAGTCTTATCAATACCGAAAGGTAGGCCCCCTCTGATTGGGAAGCAATATCGAAGGATCTACTGACATTTCAAATATTCCTTTATCATGACTACCTCACTAAAAGGAGAGTATAAATATGTAGGTAGGGGGTTGGAGAAATTGGGGAGAGATACATGAGAGAGGTAAGGAGAAAGAAATCCCATGGAGAATGAAATCCAGAGTATAAATATAGAAGTCTTCATGCTAGAGTTAAAATTGAGGAAGTTCAGTGCCAAAGTGATGCTAGAGCTCCAAAGTGACATCGAAAATCACTTCCTGGACCTCCTATTGTGGGATAATCCCAATCCAGAGTATAAATAAATTGGGGTCCAAAGCCAAAAGCCCAAGGTTATTAGGAACAAACTACCACAATTGGTGGCATCTGTGGGAAATCCTCCTATGCTGAAGGTCTAGAGGTGGTGGAGGCAGCAACTTGTGGAAGGGCAACATGCAGGTAAGGGGTCGGTGGGATCCGGTGGGAACTGATCCAAGGGTTTATCCCAGGCCCTTAGGTTTTTGGAGCAAGAGTGTAGGAGGAAGCACTGCGACCACAAAGGACAAGAGCCTCTAGATGACTCGCAAGCAGCGTCATCTCAATGGGAAAGGGCACTTTCATACATGCTGGAAGGTTAGTACCATTGTGACTGGGATCGTGAGCTAGGAAATTTGCATAAGCAGGTTAGGTAGTTGGAGTTGGAAGCGAGGATTTAGCGTGAAGGAGGTCTCTCGAGGGGTTGTCCTATGCCCATAGCTCGACGAGTTGCCATATGGGGAGGTCTTCTAACCAAAGTCATTCTCGGTTGTTTAGGTATAGGTCAAACAATTCCAAAGATTGAAATTTAGTGTCACCAAGTAAGGAACGGGATAGGCGTCCAAATGCTATCATAAGCACAATAAAATGCACCAAGATGCCGAGACACTTTAGTCGCCTACTGTTCACCTATTACAATGGAAAGACTAATAGGCCAAAAACGTATTGACCCATTGTGCTGAATTAATTGATTAATTAGCCAAGTTTATTAATTAATCAAATTAACATGCAATGTACGTGATAGCACAAACAAATCACCAATTAAAAGTATGCAGAGGAAATTAAATTGACGTGGTAATTTGTTTATGAATGGGAAAAACCTACATGACAAAAACCCCACCGGGTGATTTTAAGATCACCACTCCCGAAAATCCACTATTATCAAAACAAACAGTTACAAGTAAAGGAATCCCAGTACCTTATACCAACCTACAGTTGAACCCTTACCCTAATACCCAATTGGACTTGTTCTGTAGTGACAATCTCTCCTTTGCAATGCACGACTCCCAGTACGTGACTAACCAATTGCACGGATCCTAGTATGCGACTTAATCACCAACTTGAGAGGATGTTGGCTGCAAAGTTCTTTTGTTTATCACTCGATGAAGATCATGAAGTTGTTTGATCACAAAACCCTACAGTGTACAAACCCAATAGCTTCTTCAAGTGAAAGAAGAACTAGGGCAAATTAGGTTTCCGATCACACCTTTCTTCACACTTGTGAAATTGTGCTCTTATGCAACTGTGTATAACCTTTTTCTGCCTTTAAAATAATCCTTATATATGTTTGTGAGAAAAGAAAGCCCAAACATACATTCATAAATTGAATGAAAATCAGTTTGAAAAACTGAATTTTATAAACCTCGATAGATAGCCATCTATCGAGCTAGCTGTAGAGCTATAGGCTTCAGCAGCTTTTAAACCTCGATAAATGCTAGCTGTCTAGCTTTAAAATCTTGCACTTTCTCACTTGATTCTTAGAAAGACTTGCATGACTTTAACACTTGAACTTGAAACCTTGTTTCTTGAAGCATTAAACACATCCCAGATCTACCCAATTACAAGCAAAGTGTGTTTTGTCAAAAGATTAGCCAATTACATAAAATGTTGACATATTTTCCTAACATCAAACCACATATGTCCTAACAAAGACAGATTCGGTGGAGCACTTAAGTCATTTCACTTAACTTATGGCTCTTCATTCCCAGAATAATGGGCTTCTATGCAAGGTGTCCTCAACGATGAGGTTGTTCAATAGTTTGTAGAAGGGGTCCATCCACAACTTTGCCTAGTTCATCAAAGCCTTTGGAGCCTGGTTTGTAACTTGTAGCTGAGAACCACAACCTCTCGATGCACTATTATCGATGGCCATAGGGAGTGGGGGAGACCTTCTGGTCTTACTCAAATAGGTATTGGGAGTTGTATAACTAGATTAGGGGAGACAACGAACAGGTGGCTATGAGCACTTTCAAACTGGGGCTACCCCTACATTCTGAACTAAGGGACTCCCTGACTATGTAGCTTCCTAAGAACATGCACCAACTAATGAGGCACATAGAAGAAGAAAAGAGAATGGAGGACAACAAGCTACAAAATAAAGGGAAGGCCTTTGTTCTATTTCAGTACCAGAAGGAGTCCTGAACTAGGGGCTTTTAACAAAGGCCCAAAAAGGAGGTTGGGGGGGTAGAGTCCCATTAGCATAGTAGAAGGGGGAACGTCGTTTTAAAGAGACTGTTCATAAAATCTTGGAGAAGATCAAGTATGAGCCTTATTTTCCTTGGCCACAAAAAATGAGTGGGGACCTAGGCAGGAGGAATCATAATCTATACTGCACTTATCACTAGCAAAAAGGGCACACCTCTAAGCATTGTAGAACATTCAAGGAGTATTTGGAATAGTTGATCAAAGTGAGGCATTTGAGGGAGTATGTGGTTGATCAAGGGGGAAGTGCTATGGGGCAAGTGTCAGGAAGCCATGGAGGAACAATGCGACCTCCCCTCGGAATAACCGAAGTTGTACATGTCGCATCAATCAAAGCCAACACTAGTCGCGAAGGGGACTTAGCGTAACTCCTTAGTAGAAACCAGAAGCAGTTGACCATCCCAAAATGAAGCTCAAGTCGAGTCGGGAAAAGATAGTTTTTGATGATGAGGACCTTGAGGGACAAATCAACCGTATGATGACACACTAGTCATGACCCTTAAGATTGGGGGATTCCTAGTGAAGAGGGTCATGATTAACCAAGGGAGTGGGGCAAAGATCATGTATTCTAATCTATATAAGGGGTTGGGTTGTAGGGATGAGGATCTCACCAAGTATCATACCCTGATAGTAGGATTTAATGGGAAGATGGTGATGCCTGCAGGGCAAATCAAGCTCCTTGTAGTGACAGAAGGGAAGGAGGTGATGGTGAATTTCATAGTGATCCATGCATTCTCGTTGTACACAATGATCTTGGAATGACCATGATTCCACATTATAGGGGTTGTGCCCTCCACGTTGCATTTGAAGGTGAAGTTCCCTACTGAACACAGGATAGTAATGGTGAAGGAGATAAAAACATAACTCAACAATGCCTAGTGGCTGCAATCAGTCATGAGATCAAGCAGAAGGTATTCTTCCTTGAAAAGAATTCTCCTATAGGATAGGGTATTCAAGGCTTTGACAATCTCCAATTGTATTTGGAATTTCACCAAGAAAATTGTTGTTTGAGACATCAAAGGCAATTATATGTATTAACTTACCTACTTCCACAAGTAGGCTTCCTGTAAATGAGTTTTGAGAAAAGTTGGCTAACTTTGTTAAGGAAGAAAGACCAATCACTTGAGGAGGTATAGGTCTAGTAAATTTATTTTAAGAATTTCCAATAACTACATCTTTTGGCAGTTTGCAATACTTGCAGGAATAGCTCCCTCTAATTTGTTTTGTGATAAGTACATTTCAGACAATTGAGTGAGGTTACCAATGGATCATGGGATATCTCCTAACAAGCTATTTACAATTAAACCTAATCCCTCCAAATTTTGAAGCTTTCCAAGAGAAGTAGGAATGTTGCCAGAAAAAGGTTGCCCTCCATGCCCAAGACAATTAAGTTGACTAGATTTTCTAAGGTTGTAGGAATAGTTCCAGATATTTGATTGCCTCCCATGTAAAATTCACTGACTTGAGTTAACAAATTACCTTTAGGTTACTGCAATTTGTCAAAGATGTTAGAAAGTCCAAGTCATTTTTTAAATTACTTCCTACATTGTTTCTACCCAAACCTAGCCACCAAAGGTCTTGTAGGTTTCCAAGATTGGTTGGCACTTGTCCCTTAAAGTTGTTATTAGCAATATCAAATATTTGAAGCTGAGAAGCATTGGACAATGAAGTCGAGATTGGCCCTGTTTGTTTGTTTGGACCCCTTAAAGCAGATTGTTTAACTTAATATATTAGTCAAGTGATTACTTAGGTTAATTATTTAGATCTAGGTTAAACAATAATAAATCATATCATACAAAGCAACGGAAAGTAAATAACACCATGATATGATGACCTAAGAAAACCGAAGAAAGGAACCGTTTCAAGGTAAAAACTTGGGGAGGATTCAACCTAGCAATCTTCAAGATAAAACAAATCTACTATAGAGAATTGAAGTTTTTACAATCAGATTTAACCCTAGATCTATTGCTACCTCCAGTGGTAACTTACTAAGATGACCACATGCAAGCTTTGAATCCACAAACTCCTTTTCTCTTGGATTTACACCACATAAGCACCCACACTTGTGGCTTTAAGATCCCACTCAAAGGTTTAGTAACACAAACTCTTCAATTTGTGACTTCAAGACCACCCATGAAGGTTTAGATCATTAGCAGTTGTTGATCTTCTTGCAATAACTTCAGATCTACCGGTTCTAATGATATGAGAATGATTTCCAGTAGTGACTTTGAATGAGAAAGGCACAATACCTTTTAGATCTCACAAGAGTACCTCTAAAGTCTTTTAAAAAAGTGGCTTAGGGTTTCCTTTATATACTAGGAGAATTAGATCTAAAACCTTAATCACTTAATGGGCTTAATGAGCAATTGAGCTTAATTAAAATTCTGCAGAATCTGATTTTTGTGATTTTCAATTGGTTAGGCATCATAGAATTTGAACTCTCCTTTCTACAACTTGAATGTTCTTGTATTCTAACTTGTAGTACCTTGAGCATTGTCTAATAAACTCTATAGACTCTAAGATCTATACCTAGACAAGTTTGTGCTCACGGTTTGCCAATTATTCTAAACCTTTAGAACCTAACAATCTCTCCTTTGGACAATCTATGACAAAACACACATGTAAAATGAATTGCTCAAATTAAACATCAGCCCAATTATGAAGTATTGCCCTAGTACAATTCTATCACAACTACTAACTATTAGTTACTAGTATAGATAGTAGCTGTTGAAAGAATTAACTTGTAAATTCCTAAGACACTCAAAAGAACATATCAACGCATGTGTGGAAATAAAGACAAATAAACAATATGATAGGCCAAGAATGTATTGACCGCTTGGGTAAATTAATCAATTAATTAGCCAATTTAACACGCAATAAGCGTGGTAGCACAAACAAATCATCAAATAACTAAATGCAGTGAAAATTAAATTTGATACAGGAGATTTGTTTACGAATGGGGAAAACCACCGAAGCAAAACCCCACCGGGTGAATTTAAGGTCACCACTCTCGAGAATCCATTATTATCAAAACAAGTGGTTATAAGTAAACAAATCCCAGTACCTTATACCAACTTACAGTTGAACGCTTACCCCAATACACAATTGGACTTGTAATGTAGTGACAATCTCTCCTTTCAATGCACGGCTCCAAGCACGTGACTAACCAATCGATGCACGGATCTCAGTACGTGACTAACACACCAACTTGAGAAGGATGTTGGCTGCAAAGTTCTTCAGTTCATCTAGACGATGAAGATCAAGAAGCTCCTTAGTCATAAAGCCCTATGGCGTACAAATGCAACAGCTTCTTCAAGAGAAAGATGAATTATGGCAAATTGTCTTTGGTCACAATATGCATGTGACAATAAGTGCAACAACCTTATGACGGCCCTTAAAATAATCCTTATATATGTCTAGGGTTGTGAGAAAAGAAAACCTAAACACATAGCTTGGATATGTGTGAAAAACATATCTGGAAATCTCAATTTCATAATTCTTGATAGATTCATCTGTCGAGCTTCAAATATTAAATCTCGATAGATACATCTATCAAGATATTTGTCGAGCTTTAATGAATAGCACTTCTTCACTTGATTCTTGGACGGATTTGTACGGCTTCAATACTTGGACTTGAACTCTTGTTCCTTGAAGTATTAAACACATTCTAAATGACATATGTTCATAACATGTTCTACATATGTCCCAACACAATAAATAACTAATATGCAATAACAGCAAATAACAAACATGTAAACTAACTCTCCCCCTAAGTTAGATGCATAAAAAAAAACTTTTATTTTCTCCCATTTTCAAAAACAATTTCAATTCCCCCTAAATAAAAATGGTTTAAGAACCTTTTCCAAATTTCATCTTTTTCTCCCACTTTTTGTCACATATTGACAAAGACAACCCAATTGGAAGGTAGACTAAAAGCATACAACAGAGGATAAGAGAAAATAGAGAATCAAGGGAAGACAAAACAATTTAGCTCTATAGAAACTAGAGAAAGCTCCCCCTATGGAGAGTAACAACTCCCTCTATAAATAACATAGGTTTTTTTTTTTTTTTTTTTTTTTTTTTTTTTAATTCTCACCCTATAAAAGTAGGAAAAACAAAACAAGTTTTGGGAAAAACAATTTTGGGGAAAATTTAGGAGGTGGGGAAAACTTAAAAAGACACAAACCAAACAAAAAAAAAAAAAGTTGAGGATACACACGAAGAAAAATATTCTCTCTTTCAATATATGCAAACTCAACACTATGTGACCCATAAACAGATGCATGCAAACATTCCAGGCCCAATCAGTTAAGACTATACAATATAGATCTCAATGATATAAAAATTCATCATGTAATGTTTTCATGTGTCAAGGTATTTTGAACTCAAATTAGCCTCATGAGCAAAGAAAATATTTCCACATTTAATATCACCATATCCCAAAAAAGTTTCCAATTTTCAACAATTCACACATCAAGGAAAATAGCATATACCAAAATGTACAAAACTCAAAAATCAGTCAATCAATTTTTAAATCAAGTTGAGTACCCAATTTAGCAAAGTGTATGCTTGTTATATGTGAAACCAATCAATGAGAGATATAATTGAAAAAAATGCAAGATGGATAATGAAAGAAAATGTAATGCATGTGAATCCTAACAAAAATGATGCATTAAAAGACTGATTGGTCAAGAAACTAAAAATTGAAAATTTTCCAGTTTCGATCGGTCAAAAGGAATTAAGCATTAATCGAAAACATTTTCTGAGAATTTTTGATCGGTTAAACATTGATTAGACATCAATTGAATCAGGCAAAGAGTGTTTGCTTCAAAACCTAAACAATTTCGATTGGTCGAGAGAGATCTTTGATTGTTCGAAATAGTTAGAAGTTCTAAAACTTTAAAATTTGGAAATTTTATGCAGAAAAAAAAAAACTTGGAAGCAATTTTTATGACTCAATGCAGATGAAAATGATCCAAAAAAGTTTTAAAAACATGATGCCTCTTAAATGCAAATATCAAAACCAATCAAGAAGTTAAAACACGAATTTTAAACTTCTAAAACACATTTTTCTTCAAATTCGCAAACAAAATAAAAAATTTTCATTTACACATCAAATCATATGCACCTAAAGATGGCCAGATTAGTCAACACACAATCTTATGTACTAAGTTTAACAAAGATTTGCGTGTCGTGAGTGAAAATAGTAAGTGTATGAGATATATAAAAGGTGATATGTAGATAGTAACTAAACAAATTTTCTACTTCATCAATCACATTGGCTTGAAAGTGTACGTTTTTAGACCCCTTAAAACACAACCAAATTAACCTATGTTAGGTTCTAAAGACTTAGGATCTTATGTATTTAGAACTCTAATGTGTATTGTTGGCAAACCATGATCAAAACAAGATATTTAGTCATGTTTAGATTTGCTCAAAGTTGGTTCATTTATGTAAAGTTGGATTTAAGTTGATGCAGATTTATGAAAAGTTGCACAGGGTCGTGTCAGTAAATTTCTACTGGTGGGTAGCAATAGGATGTTAGTGGTCTAAGTCCTGCTGAACAACTTCAATTCTTTCATAGTGGATTCAAGTTTACCTTGAGGATAGCTAGGTTAAATCCTCCCCAAGTTTTTACTGGTTTGGTTTCCTGGGTGATCATATCATTGTGTTTTTATCTTTCCACTACTTTGCATGATATGATTGTTTGATTATGATAACCTAGATTTGGAATTTGGACTAAGTAACAACTTGGCTAATTACCTAGGTTAATCCAATTATGTTTTTAAGAGGTCTAAAAATTGATCAAGTGGTATCAGAGCAGGTTGCTCTTTTGTTGTTGATCTTTTGATCACTAAGCTGATCCTTGACCCCTGTTGTCATGGAATACGGACATTCTCTTGTTATTTCTCCTCACTTTTATGGGAATAACTATGCTTATTGGAAAGTAAGGATGAAAGCATTCCTGAAATCAATTGATGAGAGAGTCTGGAACTCTGTCGAATACGGATGGGAGAAGCCCACTACTTCTGTTAGTGAGTGGCAAACTTCTAAAAAAAAAGCAGCCACTTTCAATAGCAAAGTTATGAATGCTATCTTTGACGCTGTTTCTATGAAGGAATTTAAGAGAATCTCTAATGTTGAGGTTACTCATATTACTTGGAATATCCTCCAGACTGTGCATAAAGGCACAAAGGTTGTCAAAATCAACAAATTACAGCAGTTAACTTTTAAATTTGAAAGCATTAGGATGTTTGATGATAAATATTTTGATGAATTCTATGCTAAACTTAATGATATTGTTAATTCTGCATATAACTTGGGTGAAATCTATGATCAACCTAAAATTTTTAGGAAGATTCTTAGATCTTTGACTGAAGATTTTAGACCCAAGACGATTGCCATCACTAAGAGCAAGGATGTGAACTCTATCCCTGTTGTTGAACTTGTAGAATCTCTTCAATCTTATGAGTTGGACCTATCTAAGACTAGCAAATCCAAATCAATGGCTCTTAAGTCAGTTGATGATGTTGATGTTGGTGGATTTGATGATGAGCTCTCTGCTACAGAGATTGCTTACCTTGCTAAAAACTTTAGGAATTTCCTTAGAAACAACAACAGAAGGGCAAGAGATATGAACACTGCTGAACCTAGAAACTTTAGGAAGAATGATCCCACTAAGGTTAACAACACTGATAAACCTAGAGAAAAAGTAGGTCAATCTTCTAATAATTCTATGGGTCCTCAGTGTTTTGGATGTCAAGGGTATGGTCACATGAAATCTGAATGTCCTACTTACTTGAAGGCTATAGGTAGGTTATGGCTGTAACCCTTAGTGATGGTGAAGTTTCTGATGATGAGTCTGGTTGTGACGAGGATGGAAACTTCATTGCTTTCACTGCTACTGCTGTAGTCAATGAAAGCGTATATGCTAAAGAGAACCCTTATGATAGGGAACTCTTTGAGGATGCAGATCTTCAAGAAGCCTACAATAAACTTTACAAAGTTGCTGCAAAGGATGCTATGAATGTTGAATTAGGCTTGAAGAAAATTGCATCTCTTGAGCTTGATAAGAAAAATTTGCTTGTTAAACTGTTTGATGCTACTGAACTTTTGAATAATGTGAAGACTGAGAACATGCTTTTACTTGATAAAGTTAAGAATTTGGAACATGAGCTTTCTGTTGCTAGAGAACAATCTAATAGGTCTATTAGTTCCAAACTTGATCATATGCTGAGTGTTCAAAAGTCTCCTTCTGACAAAACTGGATTAGATTTTTTAGAAAGCATCAATGTGTCTGCACCCAATTCCACTATCTTTGTTCCTTCATCTTTTTTTGAACCCCCCTATGAGTGAGGTTGTGAGTGAGGTTGTCAAGTCCTTAGAAGTTACACCTCCTAGGAAGATTAGGGTTGATCTGAAGAGTCTAAACCTAAGTAGCCTACCCTTTCTATGGACAAGCCACATGGTAAGCCTACATGGGTTTGTCATTTTTGTGGAAAGCCTGGACACATTTGTCTAAACTGTTACATGCTGCAAGCTGCTAAGAGAGCAAACAAACCAAAAGTACCTGTGCCTCAAGCATAAGATCCTATGGTACTCATTGGTAAATTGGTAAAGGCTTTAAACCTTTATTCCAATCCTGGAGCTGGAAATCATTCCCATGTGAATAATAACTCCAATGCTCGTGGTGCATCTAGAAAGTTTTGGATGCAAAAGGCTAAATCTAATTGAGTCCTTTTGACATGGTCCTTATGCTTCATTGTTATTCTTTGTGACCATTGTTTTTTGGTTTTTTGTTTTATTTGTTTCTAGGATTTGCATTGCATAACATTTATGCATTTCATTCTAGGTTGTTTTTGTTTATTTTTTTCAAAATAAAAAAAAGGAGAACAAGGAAGCCAATTGTGTTTTTGCACTATTTTTTCTTGTTTTTGGAAACAAGGTTGGTCAATTTATTTTCACATAACATGTCTTTTGTACCTTGTTTAGCTTTGATGAACTTACTTATTGCACTTTACTAGTTAAAGCTTTGTTGTGCATGTTGTGTGGGAAATATGTTTATGGTTTTGACCACTTTGTCTTGATCTTGAAGTCACTTGTCTTTGACTATTGGACTTGAACCTTTAGAGAAAGGCATAAATAACCATCTCACCACTGTTCACTAGCCAATCATGAACACCTTAGTGCATATCGTAAGATTTTGTGCTCAAGAAAGTGTAGCACATGCACAAAAAGATCCTAAGGTGTAGCCTCCGTTTAAATGCTAAAATTGGTGTGTACATTATTGGACTTAAAACTAAATCAAATAATTGCTAAAATTGGTGTGTACATTATCCGAGCTATTTTAATAAGTTTCTTAATAATTTAAAATTGGTGTGTACAATATGAGGCAAAATCAAGAAACTTACATGATTGCAAGCTTATGATCTAGGAGATGTGGGAGTTATATGATGTAACTCTTTTGGTAATAGTCTCTTTCAAATTCTATGTGATGAATTTTGTAGACTTTGTGTTTAATTGCTATACACATATCACCTCACATGTATCTCAAGCTTTTGCTAGTTGCACACACTACACAAGTTACTCTTTGCTGAACATTGTAAATGTTATTGTGTGTCTTTGGTCTGACCAACCAAGTTTGCAAATACTTTGAATTTTTATGCAAAACAGATTTGATGCTTAAGAATTTATGGAAAATGTTTAATCTTAATTTTGGGAAAACTAGGTTTTAAAACTTTGTTTTCGAAATACATTTCATCACATACTCATGCATTTTGTTCATCAATTTCAATGCTTTGAGTGTTTCTAAATTGTGTTTTTGATTTTTTCAAAATTGTGTTTTTTCTCAAAAATTTTGTGAGCCTCTGCCCTTTTCGATTGATCCAATCTGTTTTTTTGATCAATCGAAAGTGTTTTAAAATGTTTAAAGAAGCCTTTGTCTGCTTCAATTGATCCAAACTATTTTTAAATCAATCGAAATTGTTTTGAAATTGTCTGAAAATTTCTAAAGAAGCCTCCGTCTATTTTGATCAATCAAAACTGTTTTTCGATCAATTGAAACTCGTGAATCAGGTTTTTTAAAATCTGAGTTTGACATTTTCAAACTTACTTTTCAAAAAGGTTTTCAAACTTTTTCTCTCTCTCCAAATTGGACAAGGCTAGCCCACAATTTTTTGTCGTTTTCCTCTGGATTTTTTGCAAGGTTTTTCTCTCTATAAGCCGATAAGTCCTTTTTGCCCTTCCTTTTGCATTTTATTTCATGTTTTCATGCATTTCATTGGGCATTTTCGAAACTTTTCAAATTGGGATTTTTGTTGATTCAAGTCTCTTTTTCTGCAATCGATCTTTGGGTTTTGTTCCTATAATGTTATAATTATGATCTATGATGGTTAATTTGATCAATTTGGTGTGTTGTGCGAAATTGAAAATTCTAGGGCTTGTATTTATCCGAATTTGGGGATTTTGTTTAAATTGATTCCAATTGGCTTGTTGAATTGATGTATTTGATCATTATTTTGTGTAATGATCAATTGGTCAGTTGTTTACAAAATGAACAAGTGGTTTTTCAAAATTTTGAGGTTTTTGGTAGAAACTCTATGCTCAAGCGAATTTTATGAATTTGAAGTTACTTTGAATTTAATTGCACTGCATTAGAGCATGCATTATGACATTTAAACTGTTCATGCATCATATAGATTTTTGTTCTATATTTTTTTTGTGCTAACTTGCAGTTTGCCCTTAGTTTTTGTTTTTCTTGCTTTGTGTCTTTGTCCTTATCCTAGCACCATGCCTAGGAAGACTAGAGCCTATAGGACCCCCTCCACTTCCTCTGAATCTCCCTCTAGGAGTGAGTTGTTTAGGAATGACAAAAGCAAAGAGGTCTATGAGAAACTGAACTGTAAGCATAAGATTTGGGCTGAGCATTTTGTTGTGCTAGATGAGGTAGATCCTGCCATTAGGGCAAACGTTGAGTGTAGAGGTTGGTTGTCCTTGTTAGAGGCAGATCATCCACCCCCGACCGCCTTGATTAGAGAGTTCTTCTCGAATCTCTCTTGCCATGTCTATAATTCCAACACCCTTGTTAGGAGTTGGATACGAGGTGTTGAGTTCACCATTACCCGTCAGATAGTGGCTGATGCTCTTGGGGTTCCGGTCGTTAGGGAGCCTGTCTATCCTTATGAGGAGTCTCCACCCTTAGATGATGTTATGTCATACATCGCTGGGTCTTCTATCTGGTGGGGTTTTGATCCTCGGATCACGTCTGCTGAGCTTGCTGAGATTGCCTATCTTTTCTTTAGGATAGCGTGTCATTCTTTATGGCCTATTTCTCATCTCCACACCATCCCTCTTGAGCGATGTGTGTTTTTGTACGCTTTTGTTTCTGGTGCGTCTATCAGCTTTCCTCATTTGTTTCTTCATTGTTTGAACGAAGTTCATAGAAGTTCTGCTATAGCACATGCTTTTATCCATCATATTTTCATTCATAGGATTTTGTTGTTTCTTGGTTTAGTTGATTTCCCATAGGTTCCACCTTCCTTAGGCAGAGGGCTGCTTACTTAAGAGTTGGTTCTACGCGTCCTAGAGGTGCATCATCTGGTGATGTTCCCCCTCCTCCCTCTTCTACAGGTGCTGATACAGCTGAGGCGTTTGGTGCTGCTATTGCTGATGCTGATGTTCCTTCACCGACTACTTCGGATGATTCAGACATTCGACGTACGTTGGATCATGTCTTGATCGTTTAGAACGGCTTATGGACAGATTTTGGTGGACGTGCTCGATGAGATCCATGCTTTGCGCGTGGAGTTGGCACAGTTTCGACGATCCTCACCGCCACCTCCTTTTGATGATGGATTTTGATTGCCCTTTGGCATTCTGTCACAAAAAGGGGGAGTACATATTTGAGCACTTGTAGAGTTTTTGTTTTCAGGGGGAGAGCGTTCTTTTTTATTGGAGTTTGTGGAGTTTAGATTGTATCTAGGTGCTTCACTTTGTATTTACCTTTTTAGTTCGTTTTCGTTTTTTTTGGGCTATTCATGTTAGGGGGAGATACTTTTATTGTTCTATATGTTTCTTGTTTCAATTGCTTATTGATTTATTTTTATGAGTTATTCATTGATATATGTCTTTATTGTGTGTTGGTTGATATCAAGAATTTATTTTGTTATTTTGTTTACTTGTATTTTCCACACATGCGGTTATGCATTTTGTTTAGTGTTTCAGGAAATATACAGGTTGATTCAATTGAGCTGCTGTCTACACTTGTAACTGATGGATAGTAGTTAGGATTGGATTTGTTTTTATGAGAATTTTTATGTAAAGGGCTTTTCTTTGTAAACTTTGAGCTTTTAGTTGTGTTTTGTCACAAATTTCCAAAGGGGGAGTTTGTTAGGTTCTAAAGACTTAGGATCTCATGTATTTAGAACTCTAATGTGTATTGTTGGCAAACCATGATCAAAACAAGATGTTTTGTCGTGTTTAGACTTACTCAAAGTTGGTTCATTTATGTAAAGTTAGATTTAAGTTGATGCAGATTTATTATAGCATTTCGGCCTAGTTCGATCGATCAAAGCTTAGGCTAGATCAATCGAAATTCGGGCAGAATGCATTTTCTGTTGAATTCCAACTTAGCCCTAGTTTATTTAAAATGTTTAGGGTTTTGTATTTTTGCCCAAGGTATATAAGGCAAAACCTAGCCACGTTTTAGTATTGCTCATATTGTTGTTTGTGTAAATCTCTTATGAGATCTGTGAGGAGTTTTCCTTACATAAACTTAGGATTATCAAGAAGGAGATTCGTTCAGGAACTTGATGATCATTCAGTTGCTGCCATAAGAACTTAAAGAAACACAGGCGGGTGTGCTTGTACTTGCTGGAGAATCCAAGAAAGAAGGAGTCCATGGTTTCGGAGCTTGCATGTGGTCATGTCAGTAAGTTTCTACTAGTGGGTAGCAATAGGATGTTAGTGGTCTAAGTCCTGTTGAACAACTTTGATTCTTTCATAGTGGATTTAGGTTTACCTTGAGGATAGCTACGTTAAATCCTCCTCAGGTTTTTACCGATTTGGTTTCCTGGGTGATCATATCATTGTGTTATTTATCTTTCCGCTGCTTTGCATGATATAATTGTTTGATTATAATAACCTAGATTTGGAATTTGGACTAAGTAACAACTTGACTAATTACCTAGGTTAATCCAATTGTGTTTTTAAGGGGTCTAAAAACTGTTCAACCTAATTAATTAACCAAATGATTACTTAGTCAAGATCATTAGTAGGACAGAATAACTTACACAAAAAAACCATCAAGAGAGACGACCAATTATCCAAAAAAATTAACAATTTAAACTAAATTCCTCCCTTCCCTGCCTATTTTTTATGTGAATATTTATCTTTCAAGTGGTTTGTTCTTTAAAATGGAATTAAAAATTCAATGATTGAAGTGTGTTTAAGGGCCACTCTCACTTGATTATTTAGCAAAAAAGAATGTGGGTCTTACTTAACTTTATTCAATGTGAGTTTAATCTTTGTGCAATTAGGGTCAAGGACTTATCATCTGTGCAAAATGAACAATGTTGAATGTCGAATCGTTGAGATGAAAAAATATAGCATTTTTATTTTTATACAATATTGTCTAATAGTTGCTTCTTCTTTTCTCCGGCAATAGATTTAAACAATAATTCAATAAGTATGGACACAGCTAACTAAACGGAAACTAAGAGATTTTATTAATCATTCAATTTCTTATTGGGGTGTACCTCTCTGTTGCTGCCTTTGGAAGGAGAAGCATTTTTTTTTTTTTTATTGATCATATTTTATTAGAGAAGATGTCTAATAGAATGTTGTCTTTATGTAGTGCTTTTGGAAGGAGAGAAATGCTAAGAAACAAAGTCTGCAACAACATTGAAACAGATGAAAATTTTTCCTATTCTCAGGCAAATCATGGTCCTCACGGAAGCGTCAAAGTCTAAGAAAGGCAAATGGATTGGTGTTTCGTTTTAGTGTAAGAATTTGAAAAAGTTCCAATATGTTCATGGGCTGTCAAAGTTGAAAAGTGCATAGGAAGACTACTGCTATATTGTTATCTTTGAGGGTTCTCCCTATCAAAGTCATGAGAGAATTTGTAGAACAAGCTTCTTTATTTTTTATTCTATATATATATATATATATATTGGACTTTAGGATTCTTGTAAGGTATTTATTTTGTCTAATAGATGTTTGTTGTACTCTGCTTGGCATATTTTTAAATTGGTACAAACTGTTGAAACATAAACTATTAGGACCTATAATACTTTTCAAATTTGCTGTGTTAGGGCCTTAGGCCTTCACGTGGTATCAATTTGGTGGGCAGTAGGTGTTTGTTGAAAGTTAAGTATTGGCACTTGGCAGCTAAGTGGTTTGTAATGTTGTAAGTGGAACCTAAGTTTAATCAAGCACCATGGTCTTCTCTTTTGGTTCTTTGGGCGTCTTTTCAAGTCTTAATTCTTTGCTGACACGCTCTTGCACTTTTGTTCCTAAGAGTTGGTTTGTCTCTGCCTCTCTTTCTATATTGCATTCTGTAGGAATTTTGTTTCATTCCTGATTTCTCTGTTTCCATCTAAATGATTTTTAGTTGTGATATTTGGCTCAAATAGTTATGATTGGTAGGAATAATTGTATTTGGTGAGTGATTAGTTTGTCAGATCTTATTGTCAAATTAGAGGCATTTATATTTTATGGTGATGACCTTATTATTTCAATTTGAGTTTTGATTCCAGGAGTCATTTGGATAAAACAAAGTATTTGAAGTAGTTGAGGTCTCAAAGGATATGCATGATTCTAAAGAGAATTTATCATCTATCAATTTCAATGTCAAAATTCTAAACTGCAAGTATAGGTGCATAATCCAAACTCCGTATGAGTAACAATGATTGTAGTTTGTGAACCAAATATGTTGTGAGAGATTGTAATAGAACTTGAAATTTCACTTTTAACTTTTTATTACAATTGCATTTTTGGCCCATTTTTTGGTTTTAAAAAAAAATATATATATATATATATATATTTCTGTTAATAATATTATACTCAATCCATCTTTATTTAATCATCCTACTGTTTGAGACTTCCTGTTATAGAAAACACACAAATTTGAAATTCATAATTAAATTTAAGACCCTTGATAGGAAAAAATTATATTGGTTTAATTAATCATTAGCTTTTAGCTTTATTATTTGAGTTCTTAAAAGAGAAATAGTATTTTTCACTACAGTAAATAGTTTTTTTTCCCGCGCATTGTGCGGGTCTGCGTCTAGTTAAAATAATTTGTAAAAACAAAATAACGAAGATCAATAATAGTGCAATAAATATCCACCTAAATCAAGTTAATACCTACTCACAAAAACAGCAGCAAGAGAATTAACTCCTACATCCTTTGCAATCTTTAATAGTCGGAAACTGATTCACATTGAAGACAACATTGAAAACAGGTCATTCTAAGCTTTAGTGACATGGGGGATTCGTTCTTTTTTATAGAAATGGGGATTTGTAAAAAATTCTTTCATGGTGACTCCTTGAAGGCTTTTAAGGCATCAACAAGACTTCTAAAGCCAATTTGAGCACAGAAACTTTAAGACTTCTTAAGTAAAATGTAATCTAATGTAAATATTATCGTAGACTTAGAGATTCATAAATAAAAGGGACAAAGGAGTAAAGGAGGAAAGAAAGGCCAAACTAAATACTGAGTCTAGATGCTGAATATTAAGGAATCAGAGAGAGAGAGAGAGAGAAATGAGTTTCCTTCCATTATCAACACCAAGTCTACAACATAGGTTTTTTTTTTTTTTTTTTTTAATAATTTTTAAATGCGGAAGAGGCAAAACTAAAGATTTTTTTTAGAGGTAATTGAACAAATAATTCAAGCAAAACTAAAATAGAATAACACTGAATCACTAACTCTAAATGCAGCAGAATACACCCCCTTACATCAAAATTCAATAATTGTTCAGCATCTATAATTTTGAATGTAACTACAAAACTTATTTTTTTAATTCTATTTCATTAATTGTTTATGCAGATTACAGGCAACTGTGTTTCTTTTGTAAAATAACACTAAATTAATCATAAATTAATCTCAAAAGCCAATTCTTGCTGGATTTTAAAAACATAGCACACATTTTCCTCCTAAATCTTGCCTCCTGAAAGGAATTATATAATGATGAGAAATCTGATTGAACATTCATAAAGAACTTATATTTCTCAACGTCCTACCATTAAAAAAAAAAAAAACTTGATATAGAACTTATATTTACAGACAAAACTAAAAATTGTTGAACTTGCTTCATTTAAAAGACATATATATAGAGAGAAATTGATGAGCAGAATATTGTAAATTGCTTCAGGTGGTGTGGCACATGGGAAGTAAAAGTAATGGTGTTTTCTTTTGGAATTGGAAATCTGGCAAACAGAAACCTTTCAGGTAGATTTGTTCTGATTTCTACCCCACAACAACTACATAGTACTGTTACTATGACATGATAGAGAGATTATAATGAAAAGTTCAAACAGGTATAATTAAAAATAATGCATTTTTAAGAAATATATATGCAGTATGCATAATTGAAATGAAAGAAATTAAAGTATAAAGATAGCTTTAAGTGAAAAATAGACCATAAAAACTAACAAACACCTGGAGTTGTTGTTTCAAATTGTTCTAGTATAGGGAAAAGTGATTCAAACATTGAAAAAAAAAAAAAAAAAAAAACTTCAAACATTGAAAATAAAAAAAAAGTGATGTAACAAACTTCAAATGTTGAAAAAAAAAAAAAAAAAAACAAATAATAATAACATACCTCTCAACATGCTTGACAAGCATTGCCATACCACAATAATAAAGCATTGAAGGAAAAAAAAAGATTTTGTAATGAAGTTCTTTATTACATCACATAATAAAGATCAATAACAGGGAATGAATTAATAGTCTTTTATCAACTTTTATTATATAATATTACTCCGAAGTTTTTTTTTTTTTTTTATTGCTCATTACTTGAATTGAACAATTATAATGGATGTGTGTGCAATTTATAGTTGTTGGTTCTTATGATGAGCTCATTACTTATGTTATAATATATGTATAACATTCTCAAAAAAAAAAAAAAAAAAAAAAAAGATTACATTAAACATTACAATATTATCTGTGCATCGTATGGGCAATTTACTAGATTTTATTAAACAGAACCAAAAAAAAAAAAAAGGCTAAAAACTTTTTTATAACAATTTCTACAGACACTTTTAATCACTCACATACAACTCATAAGCTCTTCTTCATTAAATTAAATTTGTTAGATAGACACCAGCGGCTGCAATGTCCTCTACAAGCTTAGTAGATTTGGCAATGGGATTGGGATCGCCTCCAAACCCGTTATCGCATACCACGCAATTGGTCCAAGCGGCAATGATGGAGGTCCTCACGCTAATGTATTTACTCTTCGCGAGGGCTTCCAAGGCGTGTTTGCCATTGTCAATGCCTTCCTCAAACTCCTTTATGCATGCATCAATTTTAGTCGACTTGGCTTGCTTTTGAGCCACCGCCTTTGCAACTTTGGTCTGGTAAACCATTTTGTGAATGCTTGCAACCACAGCTTCACGAGGGTCTGTCCGTTGATAGACAATTGAATCACAGACTTGCTTATTAGGAGCATTATCACATAGACCAGCGCCATGAGTGTGGCCGGCGAGGAGGATGACAGCTGTCACTAAAAGGACATATGAGGAAAAGGTGTAGCCTTTGAAAACCATGGTTTTTGTTAGATTTAATAACTATAAGGCTTTTCTCTGTTGTTGGGGTTCAATGAAACTTATGATATGGTTGAGAAGTGATTTATACAAATTTCAGAAGGCTATTTATAGAAGAAAACTGCTATGTTAACAACATTTTCAAAGCAAATTTTAAGTGGTAGACTGTTATTGGTAGGGCAAAAAATATAATTTTAGTGGTAAGTTCAAATTATAACCAATAACAACTAACCATCAATGATTTGTGAAAATGTCGTAAACATAGCAATGTCATTTTTTGGTAAATTTTTATTTGTTTCAGCTAGGGGAAATTATTGGTTTTTTTTTTTTTTTTCCCTATAGTGAAGTGTTTGACTAGAAACCACCTTAACTTATTTTTACAAATTGAGAGGACAAGAGGGGTTCGTTTGTAAGGTTTACCTTAATTAGAGCAAAATATTTGGGTGTGCTTTTAGCTTTTTTAAGGAACAAATTGAAGTGACAAGCTAGACATATTTTGGGTCAAATAGTTACTCAACATCATTGTTGTTATTAACACAAGTTAGCTATCTGTAGTGGACATTAAAATAGGAGGGTATAAGGATTTTGATGAGCTTTTTTAAGATTTTACCATCGAAGATGAAACTTTTTTTTTATGGAACATCAACTATTTTTGAACAATATCGGTTGTAACCCTTTTTCCTTTTGAATTTAAATTTTCTATCCCACCTTTTGGAGAGAATATTTACGAAATTCTTAAATCTATGAGATGCAAACATAGAGAAAATATGTGCCAAAAAAAAAAAAACAATCACAGAAAACAAATATTACGTGGTTTTGCAATTTTCCTATGCCCATGGAGTTGTAGAGATTTCACTATTATCAAGGAAAAAAAAAAAAAAAATGTGGCAGTGCAGTTTCATATCTCAAAAACAACATAATCCCTAATCTCCAAAATAATAGTTTTTCTGTCCTATGCATAGGATTCACAATGGACTACAAAAAGGGCCAAAAAATTTTCAAATTGAAAACAATCCACTATATAAAATTGAGAATTTTATTCAAGAATATCAATTCATAGTAAATCTAACATAGCTATCAAACTAAGCTTTGAACTCCTCAGACTTCGTTGATGTGGACTTGCTCTCACATGAACCTTCAGTTCGCGCTTTAGATCTTCCATATAGATCTCCAATCTATGACTCTAAGACAACCCTTGAAAGTTTAGATTTCTAGTACCTTTGATGACTAGTGATGGTAATAACTTCAACAACACAGGATCTTGAGTTGCTTCAATGAATATTGCTAGTAGAATATTTGAGAGAGTTTTGGATACAAAAACGCTAGATCTACAATAGGAGGTGTTGGGTTAAATTTGATTGATCTCAGTTAATTGATTCAATTACCTAAGTTGATTAATTAGGTCAAATTACATGCAAATCATGGAGACACCAAAAAGTCACCAAATAACTAAGATGTAGTGGAAAATAAATAACATGGTGATTTGTTAATAAATAGAGAAAACCTCTCACAAGGAAAAATCCCATCGGATAAATTTAAGGTCACCGCTTCCAAGAATCCACTAATCAATAATCAAACAGTTACAAGTATAAGGAATTTTACCACTACCCTAGCTTATCTCAAAATACCAACCTGCAGTTGAACTTTTGCTTCAATACCCAATTGAACTTGATCTTGTAGTAGGGTTCTTTCCTTTGTTGCACAAATCTCCAATCTGTGACTAACTCCTTACATAAATCCCAGTACGTGACTAACTCCAGTAACTTGATTGATTGTTGTTAGTTGCAAAGTTCTTCACTTCATAAATGATGAAGATTAAGAAACACATGGATACAAAACCCTAAGGCGCACAAACATAATAGCTTCACACAGAGTATATGAGTTTTATGTCTTTGTTTCTAGACTTGATGAATTTTAAAATAAGGCTTATATACGTCTAGAGTTGTTGAGAGAGAAACACTAATCATTCAAGTCACCATGGGCCGAAATTTAGATCTAAGAAATTTGAAATCATAATTCTCGATAGATCAAGCTTGTGTCGAGCTTCTTCATTAACCTTTGATAGTAGCTTCTGTCGAGCTTATCGAGTTTTAATGAAACAACTTTTTTTTCTTTTTCTTGGATCAACCTTCATGTCTTTAATGATACCACTTGATATGTTTAAACCACATACTTCTTGATACATTGAACCCAACTTAGGTCTATCTAATTATAAGTAAAGTTCATTTTGTCAGAGGATTTGCCAATTACATAAAAAATATTATTCTAACAATCTCCCCCTTTAGCAATCCATGACAAAAGTCACAAAATCACAAGCACAGTTATGAGAGAAGTATAAAACAACAATTTCCATAACTGTTACACAAAAAAGTACCTAAGTCTAACTAATACAATAAACTCTTAAAAAACTTTGCAAGAAGAGCGATCATAGTATGAAGGACTTGGAACTTGTTTTAGCTGAAATGCTAAACAAGATCCATCAAGGCATCAAGTGTGAAATATAGACAAGTTATATAAATTAAGAAACATGTGTATAAAGAGAGAAAAGAAACAATACATGTGAGATAAAGAGTAAAAAACATACATCATCATCATATATATCAAATAAGTACAAAGTATGTAAAAAGTTCACAAGACCAAGGTACATGTAATGAGAACTATATAGCAAAAAACCTCACTACATTGTTCTAATAATATTGTTTGTATATTAAAAAAAAAAATGTGTGGGTGAAAAAGTGTGTGAAAATACGTTTAATGTTGTTTAAAAATTGAAATGTGTTTCTTAAAATACCATACCAAACAGCCTCAAAACTTTCAAATTTTATTTTTCATTTTTTGGATATGTCATCTGCATTGGAATTCCAAGAACCTACTCTCTCAGTCTCAATCTCAATCTTCCTGCCATAGCAGTATTCACCTCTCCTCCTTCAACTCTCAAATAGCTCTCTATAGGCCCAAGCTTAGATCTCCCTCCTCTCAGATTAGCTCTCTCTCTATCTCTCTGATTCCCTTCCATTTAGAGTTTTGGTTCTTACTATTGATTGCACTATTTCCTTTCTCTCTTCTCTCTCTCTCTCTCTCTCTCTCTCTCTCTCTCTCTCTATATATATATATATATATATAAATATATATTTGGTTATGTGGTGACTGGTGAGCTATGTAGTACGGGTGCATTTCGGGACTCGAGTGCGGGTGCGGGTGCGGGTGCGGGACTCGGCAATTTTTGAAAAAGTAGGGTGCAGGTGCGGCGGGACTCGGCAATTAAAAAATTATTAAAAATATTTTTATTTATATTTTCTATATATTTTTATTATTAAAATATTTTTAAAAAACACATTACTATGCTTTGATTCACAAAACAAAGAAAGAAGAAGACAAGAAACACATTAATATGCCTTTGAGGTGAGAATTTCGGAATTTTCGGCCAAATTTAAGGTAGATTTCGGCCTTTTTTGGCCTTTTCTGGCATGTTTCGGCTGTATCGGCCGCCGGCCGATACAAACCGATATGGTCGATACGGCCCGATTCTGGCTGAATTGAAGCCGATTCGGCGTGAATCGATCCGCGTCGGTGCGAATCGAGCTGAGTCGGCCCGAATCTAAGAAAAAAAAATTCAAACTCAGCACCCACGCGCGGGCAACCGCGTCGGGCCACATCGTACGTGTGTGCGGCACCCTCCCAGCTGCGTCCGTGCTTTCTAGCTGGTGAGCAATTGAAAATACCTTTCTCTCTCTTAGGGTTTTTATTTTATTTTATTTTATTTGTTAGGACTAGGTTCATCTGGAGTTCATTTTTTGGTTTCTAAATTGAAGAGATTGCTTTAGTTTGGATTTAGGATTTTTCGTTAGATTTGATAAATAAGGATTTTTCACCTCTGTTTCTCAGGTACCGATGCTTTGATGGACAACCCAAACCTTTTAGATTTCAATTGAGTTTTTCCTTTTGGTTCTTGTTTTTGTTCTAAAAATTCATTTCTTTGGCTTGATTGAACGGTTCGGTTTCTTGAATATTTACCTTTATTGCTGATATGTGAGTGCAAGCATATTGTAATTAAGTATTTCATGTATTTGAAGTTGATAGTTTATTGAATATTCGTAAATTTGTAAATGGGCTCTCAAATTGGAATTTAATATGATTTGACCTCTTGAAAGATTGCCTTTAAGGAATTTGTAGAAATGCTTGTTTTCTTGGCATTTCTTTGTTGGCATATGCTCTCATTTCTAGTGGGTGGGTATATGAACGTGTCATTTGTGGTGGGCATGTTTGAGCTGTGTTGGGGTGGGAAAGGGATTTAGGAGGGAGAAATATATGCTTTGGCTTGAATGAGGTACTTGTAAGAGCATAGTTTCTTTTTCCTATTTACATGTGTTCATGTGTTTTATAATTTTGCATATGAGGTATCTAAGAAAAATTCAACTTAATGATAACTATGGATGTTTGCATGGTGTAAATTAAAATGGTTTGTTGGATTCTACTGATGTAGAATCGATTTGAACAAGCAAATGCAGCAACGCATAAGCATCTCTTGATGGTTTTCTTGTTCTTTTTCCTTAGGAATTACCAAACAAAAGGAACGGCCAAGAAGTCACCTCTTTCTGAGTCCACATTGCTAAATTCTTATGGGAAACAATCGGTGGTACTGTTGTGATAGGACTTTTATTGATTCTTGAAAAGAATGGAATTGATGACTTAAAGAAGAGCATTGAGTAGAATCCGGTTCATAGAGAAATATGGAGAAAGAGAGAGATGAGGATTAGAGAGAAGATGAGAATGAAGATTCTGATTATACATTCCAAAACTGAATTACACTTTATAGCCTTTGCCTCCTTATAGTACTTGCTAATTACAACTCTCCTTGTCACTCTACAACTTGTAACTGACTTCTAAATAACTTGATCACTACCAGCAACTAACTTGACATCAGCACAACAGCTACTTACATCAGCATAGTAACTAACTAATCTTGACAAGTCAGCCCTTCATCACAATCCTTGCAATTTAACTCACAACACTCTTATCATGTTGGTCAATGTAGCATTATTCCAAGATTTATGTGGTATTTTGTTCCAAATTGTTTGGTGATATTATTTTTCTTTTTTAATTTTTTTTTTAAATTTGTGTAATTGTATTTTTCTGACCTGAGCTTATTGTTTCTAGGAGGATTGCACATTGTATGCAAGTCTTTTTCATTCTTGAATTAGTTTATATTATTGATTATTTAACCTATCAAATCATTCAAGCATCTCTATAATTTATAGAAGTTTGATTTGAGGAAAGGAGCCTTCGAAAAATTTGAGTTTAATTTCATAATGGTATAAACTTGAGAACAATGGAGATTTGATGTGTTTACAATTAGGTCAATTTTATGGTTGTGGTTGTTGTGTATCATTGGAGATGCCTTCTAATTATACACTGTAGATTTTTGTTGCTAAAATTATTGAGTTGTTTAGTTTCTAGGTATTACAAAAAAAAAAAAAAAAAATTAGTACATGGAGACTCTAAATTTAATGGGAAAGCCAAAATGCTTTTATAAGGTTTGAGGTTGTCCATTGGGGAAAGAGAAAATGTTCCATTACTTTCTTGTTTTCTCGCTTGGCTTATTTCTATTGTTAATTTGTTCCATACTTCCATAGTGCTTGCAACTTTAGATGAATGAATGAGGAAACACTACAGAAAACTGGGCCTATAGTGGCATTTTCTATAAATGTTGCTACAGGCATATCTATAGATGCGTTCAGGGAGTCCTATAATGGCGTTTTAAAACAATGAGTCTATAGCAGCATTTCCAAGGGCCTGCAGTAGCGTTTGTCCTGGTCTTACAAACGCTATTATAGGTCTTTAAAAAAAAACACTAACCAAAAAAATAAAATTAAAAAAGGACCTATAGTGGTGTTTGACAACAGTCACTATAGGCATTTTTTTTTTTCTTTTTTTTTTGGCTGGGTTGTTTTTATAAGGGACAGAGGAAAAAAAAACCTATAGTGGCGTTTGACAAACGCCACTAACGCCACTATAGGCCCTTGTAAGAGAAGGACCTATAGTGGTGTTTGACAACCGCCACTATAGGCTTTTTTTTTTTTTTTTTTTTTTTGTGCGCTGGGAAAAGACCTGTAGTGGTGTTTGTCAAACACCATTATAGGCCCTTGCAAGAGAAGACCTATAGTGGCATTTGACAACCGGCACTATAGGCACCTTTTTTTTTTTTTTAATATAAGGGCCAGAGGGAAGAAGACCAATAGTGGCGTTTGACAAACGCCACTATAGGCCCTTGTAAGAGAAGGACCTATAGTGGTGTTTGACAACGGGTGTTTGACAACCGCCACTATAGGCTTTTTTTTTTTTTTTTTTTTTTTTTTTTTTTGCGCTGGAAAAAGACCTATAGTGGTGTTTGTCAAACACCATTATAGGCCCTTGCAAGAGAAGACCTATAGTGGTGTAAGAACCAAGTACAAGAACTCTGGGCTTTAGATCCCTTGGGCTCACAATTTATTTGTAGTGGGTTTAAGGATTTCCTACAATGGGTCGTTCTCGGCAGAGAGACTCAAAGCAACACTCAGCTGAAAAGCTCTCTCTTTGACTCCTTTCTCTCAATTTTTCTGAACCCCTTCTTCTCCCAACTTTCCTCTATTTATAGCCAAGGTTAGTGGGGAGACCATGGTTATATTCATCGTTAGTGCTATTGAAGGTCCAGTATTATCTGGTTAAAGTGGCTGTTTTAGGTGAGAGGGCGGTGCAGCATTTATGATCTTGGAACTTGGCTCCATTTTCACCGATTGTGTTCGGCGACTCACGTTCCCGTGCATATCATGACCTTCCCGGGTATTGACTCATGCGCTCTACCGGGAAATGTTAACCGGTCAACCCCGAGAGCTTAATAACCAAAACTTGTTTTTGGCCCTAAGGCAGTTTTAAGAAGGGCATAAGGTAACGGGAACTATCTGCTGGGCCTGCGCCCAAGGCTGGTATGGGCTTGGGCCCGGGGCCAAGATGGGTCTGGGCCCAAGGCCTGTATGGGCTTTGGGAGCTCGGTGCCGTACAATAGCCCCCCCTTGATTCATACTCGGTTACCGAGGAGAATCAAGGAGCTGCCTGGGCTTCTTGACCTCGGGAATCTTTTAGTCTGGGACTTCTGGCTGTCATTTCTCATTAATAGCCATCTCAAAAGACGCGCCGTTTCGCGGCGCCAGGCGCAGACGTCATTATTGCCTGACGGTTCGTGAACCGAAGCGGTGCGCAAATCGGTTACGCTTGGCATTTGCTGGGTCGCTCGTTCGCTGTGCCCATTTATTGTTTGATCAAGCGTTTCTTCTTTCCCCATTTCTTCTGGCTCTATAAATAGTTCTTCTCCAAACGTCACTCCATTTTTCCTTTGCCTCTGATTTTTAGCGCCTACTCTCTACCGACCACATTTCTGTGTACTTGCTTGCTCAGCGTTCTTTTCCTCCTTAGAACCCAACGTAAGTCTCTTTTTCCCTTCCTGTTCCTTCAGCTTTGTTTCTTTGATTTTATTTTTGTAGTTTTAGGCTTTATAGATGGGTTATTCTTACCTTCTAGATACCCCGGCTGCTTTGGCCAACTTTAGGAGTAAATTTAGTATCCCCAGTGACGTGGACGTGGATTACTGCCATGAGAGTGATATGGAACTCCACCGAGGGCATGGTACGGCCTTCTTTCCTTTGATGTCCATCTTAGAAGGTGGCGTTAGGTTCCCGGTAGATCCCCTCCTGATAAGCACACTTACCTACTATGGGCTGTGCCCCGACCAGCTTCCCCCAAATTTTTACCGGGTAGTTAGTTGTGTCGGCCAGTTGAACCATACCTTTAACTTACAACTAGATCACCATGATATTAACCAAATGTACAGCCTTTGTGGGAGCAAATCCACAAATTACTATTTAAAGACAAGGGATGCTCGGGTACGGCTGATATCGTGCCTACCCGATTCGAACAGGAACTCCGCCGGGGAGTTTGTCAGGGTGCGCGGCAATTGGTTTGCCGGGGAGATCCCTTGCCCCCTCACACGGCGTGAAGTGGGTTCGTACCTTCCCCTTCTTATAGTTGTTTGAGTAAAAGAAAATCTTTTATTGTTAAAAGCTAACGTGTTATTTGTTCTTCTGCAGACGGCAAAGTGTTTACTCAGGACCTCAGAGCCGTCCACGTCAAGGACTTAAACTTCGTCCTTCGTTCCGAGATCTACGTGCACTGGGACGGGCAACTCCGGGCCTCACACCTGATCCTCGGCGTGGAACCGGTTTACTCTACTTGGCAATCATTCAAGCAGGCGTTGATAGTTGACAGCCCCCTGCTCTCGTACATAGACGTCCGGTACGTGAACTTCTTGCCGCCGAAGCTTACAACCCGGGAAGCGAGGGAATTTGGTAGGCGGTTCACTGCCGTGGACGAACTAGTTCCCCTTCGAGACGATTCCGCGGAGCAAGTATCCCGGCGCCTTAGAGAGAGAGCCCACGAAGCTATACAACAAGGGGACCAAGCCCAAGAGCAGACCCATCCCGAGGATCCACCCGCCGAGCATCAACAGCAAGTGACAGACGCGGCTAACCTGCTAGCTGAAGCGATCCAGCCCGGTGCAAGCATGGTGGCAAGGCGAATAATGACCCTAGACAGGTTCGTGCCTGGTGCCCGGCCGGCCAACCAGCCCCCGCCTACCCAGGGTCGGGGTCCAGTTTCTCAACCTCCTCCAACCTCGCAGTCCGGACGTGCCCGGAAAAAACAGAAAGTGGCCGAGCCACATTCCACGGCCCCGGGGGACGCCGCTGTCCGGACTCCTCCCCGACCAACAGGGGGGATTGTCATCCGCGAGCCGCAGACCGAAGCCGGCACGGGGGGCGCATCCTCCTCCCAAGTGGCTCCGGCGTGGGAGCCAAAGTTCCTTCTGGATGGCAAACCATTGCCATCAACGGCCTCTGTTCGGATATGGGATAAGGGCGAGGGCGGCCGCATTGCCCAAACCTTGGCCGGAGCTCTCCAACTTCCCGAGGACGTGCACGCCTTTGAGGATGGGTCCGAGGAGTCCGTGGGGCGCCGGTTAGAGTGGCACGCCATTGCGGTAATTCTTTTGTCTATTTGCTCCATGTAAATTTCCTTTTGCCACTTTGCTAACCTTCACGCTTGCTAGGCCGCTCAACTAGCTCACATTGTGGCTGCCCGGGCACGGGAGCTTGACGAGGAAAATGAGCGCGAGAAGGTGGCGCGGGAGGCAGCAGTAAAAATGGCTAAGGAAAAGGCCAAGATTGCTGAGTCTGCCGAGAATAAGGCTGCTGCCGTGGAGAAGTTCCGAGCATCTGCCGAACAGAGGTGTACTGACCTCCTGGCCAGGCAAAATGAGACAGAACTTAAACTGGCCCAAGCCCTCAGTCTCAACACTTCTCATGCCGAGGAGATAGCTGATCTCAGGGAGGGCTTGGCGGCCGCGGAGCAGAAGTGGTACGACGTGGGCTTCGCCGACGCCGAGAACTCCGCAGAGCCTGTGGTGGCTCGGGCTCGGCATATGGGTTTCGAGGCCGGGTGGTTTGCTGCTCTTCAAGCAATGGGAGTTCCTGAAGACTCGCCGCTGAGAGACCCCGGCCAGATTCCATTTCCGAGTCCTGTACCTGCCGTCCAGAACGCCCCGGCTGCTCTGGATGAGGAGGAGACGGCCAGTATGAGGGAGTTGGTTGAGCAAATAGACTCTCATGCTGAGCCCGAGGAACTGGAGGCTACGAGCACACCGACCGTGCAGGAACTTCTTGACGAGGCCCAGCCTTTCTCCCTGATCGTCCAACAGGAAGTGCCACCACCGACTCAACCCCCTAGTTGATTTTATTTTAGCTTATTTTTATTTCGTTTTTATTTGCCTATGTCACCGGGCTGTGGTGACTGAACAATTGCTTTTACTCTTTTAATTGGAAGTCCGTTTTCTTTTCCTGTTTCAATTTTGTTGAATGAAATTATATCCGTTTGTGCTCTGCTTGAATCACACCAATGCTATGGCCGCTTAATAGAATGTACCCCCGAGAACCTGTTGTGCGGAGCTGTGAGTAGTTTTGAGAGCGCTATTTGGACTTAGTTTTTGTAAAAAGGGTTAGGTTTTTATCAGGTTTTGGTTTAACCGAGAATTGAGTTTCCGTCCTTCGAGCATTTGTTTGCAAAGTTTCCGTTTGTCCGGATGTTTGATTTTAACCGAGAATCAATTTTTTGCCCTCATAGATTTAATTGCAGGGTTCACACATGCTCGGTGATTTTGACCGAGCCGAAAGTCAGGTTTCTGCCCTTAGTGTTTTTGTTTGTAAGGTTTTCACTTGCTCGGGGATATTGATCTAGCCGAGGGTCAGGTTTCTGTCCTTAGGATTTTGTTTGTAAGGTTTTCACCTGCTCGGCGATATTGATCGAGCCGAGGGTCAGGTTTCTGTCCTTAGGATTTTGTTTGTAAGGTTTTCACCTGCTCGACGATATTGATCGAGCCGAGGGTCAGGTTTCTGTCCTTAGGATTTTGTTTGTAAGGTTTTCACCTGCTCGGCGATATTGATCTAGCCGAGGGTCAGGTTTCTGTCCTTAGGATTTTGTTTGTAAGGTTTTCACCTGCTCGGCGATATTGATCGAGCCGAGGGTCAGGTTTCTGTCCTTAGGATTTTGTTTGTAAGGTTTTCACCTGCTCGGCGATATTGATCGAGCCGAGGGTCAGGTTTCTGTCCTTAGGATTTTGTTTGTAAGGTTTTCACCTACTCGGCGATATTGATCGAGCCGAGGGTCAGGTTTCTGTCCTTAGAATTTTGTTTGTAAGGTTTTCACCTGCTCGGCGATATTGATCGAGCCGAGGGTCAGGTTTCTGTCCTTAGGTTCTGCTGGCGATTCTCTTGGTGTACGGCTACAGGGTAAAAAACAGCAAAGACAAAAAAGTTCATCATACTCTTAATCTTCATAGAATACAAGTTTCGGCTTACATCGATGGTTACGCGTAGAACTTCTTCAGGTTGTTGGCGTTCCATGGTCGGGGGAACGGCCTCTCGTCCAGGTCCTCCAAGTAGTAAGCCCCTGCCCCTGCGACGGCTGTGACTCTGTATGGTCCCTCCCAACTCTGAGCAAGCTTCCCTGCAGCCACGTCCCGCATGTTCCCTACTACCCTTCTTAACACCAATTCCCCGGCACTGAATTCCCTGGTCCTTACATTTCGGTTGTACCTTTGCGCTAGCTTCTGCTGATACTCGGCAAGACGTACGGTCGCAGCCTCCCTGCATTCTTCTAGCCAATCCAACTGCTCCATCATAAGGTCGGCGTTTTGTACAGGGTCAAACCCAACGACCCGCGCACTGCATAAGCTCACCTCGGTCGGTATCACTGCTTCTGCTCCGTATGCCAGAGAAAATGGGGTTTCCCCCGTGGATCTCCTGGGGGTCGTGCGGTAGGCCCACAGGACACTGGGTAGTTCTTTTGCCCACCTTCCTTTCGCTCCATCCAACCTTCTCTTGAGCCCGTTCAAAATAATCTTGTTTACTGCTTCAGCTTGGCCGTTACTCTGGGGGTATGCCGGGGTTGAATACTTGTTCTTGATGCCGAGCTCGCCGCAAAAGGTCCGAAAAGCGTTGCTGTCGAACTGTAGCCCGTTGTCTGTCACCAGGAATCCGCCTATCCGGGCTGTCACCACCAAAGCGTCGTCGTGGGGTTGGATGGTTTCTTCGAAATCATCTTCTCCGAACGAGATGTCTAGCCGTCCAGCCCTCTTTTGCTTCTTGGATGATTCTCCCTCCGCGCAAGCCACTGTCATCACCATCCTAGCCGCCGCTGCCCCTCTCGGTGCGGCATGAATGACGTTGATTACTCCCCGGGGTGGTGGAAGGGGATTCCTTCTCTGTGGTGCGCCCTGCTCGGTCTCCCGGTCAGTGGAATCTGCTACAAACTCTTTCAGGTGCCCTGCCTTCACTAACTGCCCGAGATGATCTTTCAATACCCTATACTGCTCGGTGGTGTGCCCCTTGTCTCTGTGATAAGTGCAGTATAGGCTTTGGTTCCTCCGAGATGGGTCGCCCCCCATTTTGTTCGGCCATCTGAAGAATGGCTCGTTCCTTATTCGTTCCAGTATCTTGTGCACGGGCTCTTTAAACAACACATTAACCCCTTCGATCTGCACCTCCGGTTCCTGCATTCTGAAGTCCCTTTTCGGCTTTGGCGGCAAGAAGGTTTGCCGAGCTCTCCCTGAAAAAGGGGCTTTCCCCCTGCTTTGCAGCCGGTCGTCCTCCAGGCGTTTGTACTCCTCTATGCGTCTCATCAGTTGCCTCATGTCCTCCGGGGGTCTTCTTGTCAGCGACTCCCGTAGTTCAGAATCCTCGGGGAGCCCCATCCTGAAGGTGCTAGCCGCAATTTTCTCGTTTCCCCCACCAATCTCATTGTAGAGTTCCCAGTATCGGCTGGCATAACTCCGAAGGGTTTCCCCGACCCTCATTTTCATGGAAAGCAACGCGTCGACCGGTTGTTGCACTCGGCTGCATGTTACGAACCTGCTGCCGAACTCCTGAATCAGCTCGGCGAAGCTGTGTATAGAACCTTTCCGCAACCCATTGAACCATCTCAGTGCGGTAGAGCCGAGACTAGAGGGGAATACTTTACACATCAATGCATCGTTGTGCGCATGCAACGACATCATGTGGATGTAATGACTGACATGCTCCACGGGGTCTGTCCTCCCCTCATAGGAATTGAATGGTGGATGCGTGAATCTGCTCGGCATGGGTGCCCGTTCAATCTCATCCGAGAATGGAGACCGGGCCGCCATCCGCAAGGCCCTGCTCATGGCATCCATCGCGGCGTTGTGGTGCTGCCGCTCCTCTGGCGACTCTGACCCGTGGTTTTCATATCCATGTGACCGGGAACGGTCCCGTCTACGACGAATATCCCGGGAGTGACGACGTGACTCTTGAGAGTGGGATCGGTCTTGGTGTTGTTGCATAACAGGTCGGCTGGAACCTTCCTCGCCACGGTTCCTTCTGGGTTGGGGGTTGTGGTCCCTTTCGTGGCGCCGACCCCTTGCCTCCAGCTCCAAGTCCATCACCAATCTGCGCAACCGCTCCAGCTCCCGGTCTCTATCATCAGGTTGCCGATGTGCTGAAACGTTTGAAATCGTCCGGTGCGTTTGGTCCGATCCTTCTCCCAATCCGGACCCTTCCTCTCCTCTTGAATGCTCCCTATCCTCCAGCCGCTTCTGCCTTCTCTCCCTCCACGTCGATCCCCGGGAAGATCCTGCGGAATTGCTCGGAACGTGCCCTCTTGAACGCTCCTCAGACATCTTCTTTGCTTGAGTCTCACTCGAACCACAGCTTCGTAGGATGGCCCCACGGTGGGCGCCAATTGTAAGAACCAAGTACAAGAACTCTGGGCTTTAGATCCCTTGGGCTCACAATTTATTTGTAGTGGGTTTAAGGATTTCCTACGATGGGTCGTTCTCGGCAGAGAGACTCAAAGCAACACTCAGCTGAAAAGCTCTCTCTTTGACTCCTTTCTCTCAATTTTTCTGAACCCCTTCTTCTCCCAACTTTCCTCTATTTATAGCCAAGGTTAGTGGGGAGACCATGGTTATATTCATCGTTAGGACTATTGAAGGTCCAGTATTATCTGGTTAAAGTGGCTGTTTTAGGTGAGAGGGCGGTGCAGCATTTATGATCTTGGAACTTGGCTCCATTTTCACCGATTGTGTTCGGCGACTCACGTTCCCGTGCATATCATGACCTTCCCGGGTATTGACTCATGCGCTCTACCGGGAAATGTTAACCGGTCAACCCCGGGAGCTTAATAACCAAAACTTGTTTTTGGCCCTAAGGCAGTTTTAAGAAGGGCATAAGGTAACGGGAACTATCTGCTGGGCCTACGCCCAAGGCTGGTATGGGCTTGGGCCCGGGGCCAAGATGGGTCTGGGCCCAAGGCCTGTATGGGCTTTGGGAGCTCGGTGCCGTACAAGTGGCATTTGACAACCGCCACTATAGGCACCTTTTTTTTTTATAAAAAAATATAAGGGCCAGAGGGAAGAAGACCAATAGTGGCGTTTGACAAATGCCACTATAGGCCCTTGTAAGAGTAGGACCTATAGTGGTGTTTGACAAACGCCACTGTAGGTTCTTAAAGATATTAAAAAAAAGAGAGAAGTGTTATGTCCACTATATTTTTACAACATTTTCACAACAAATCATAGGTGGTTAGTTGTTATTGGATCAAATTTGAATTTAGCACTGAGATTACTTTTTTTTAACCTAACAATAACAACCAGTAACAACCTACCACTTAGAATTTGTTGTAAAAATATTATGTACATATCAATTCTCAAAAAAAAAAAAAATATATATATATATATATATATATACCCAATCCATAAACCAAAACTATGGCATATTCCAAACTACTCCTAAAAAAAAAAAAAAACAAACTCAATTCGATTTGATCAGCGTTCAGCTAATTTATATATATATATATATATATATATGTATATATTATTATGTATTTATATTTAAATGAGAAATGCTACATCTACAATATTTTTACAACATTGTCACAACAAATTATAAGTAGTTAGTTATTATTGGTTGAAATTTGAACTTAATACTAAGATTAATTTTTTACCCCAATAATAACAACCAGTAGCAACTTACTACTTAAGATTTGTTGTAAAAATGTTGTGAAAATGTCATTTCTATATTTAAATATATATATATATATATATATATATGAGAGGTGCTATGTCCACAATATTTTTACAACATTTTCACAACAAATCATAAGTGGTTAGTTGTTATTAGTTCTAATTCGAACTTAACACTAAGATTACTTTTTTGCCCCAATAATAATAATCAGTAACAACTTGTCACTTAAGATTTGTTGTGAAAATATTGTGAATATATATATATATATATATATAAGAACTAAACAAAATAATTCAAAATTCAAAACCCACCTAGCCCCACCTAACCCCACTCACCTTATGAATACCTTGTCTCCATGTAGCTTCTTCAGACTTCTTCTTTCTTTTCTTTTCTTTTTACTTTTTCTCTTTCTTTTTCTCCCCTATCTCTGCCTCTTCAGACTTTTTTTCTTTCTTTCCTTCTTTTTCTCCCTTATCTCCACTTCTTCATACTTCTTTCTTTCTTTCTTTCTCTTCTTCTTCTTCTTCTTTTTTTTTTTTTTTTTTCTTTTTTTGTTTTTTTTTTTCACTCTTCTTTCACTACACACCTGGATTTATTCTTTCCACTTTATCTCCTATTTGATTTTATTTCTCCTATTTTATTTGTGGTGGTGTTAATGTTAGTGGGTTTTGGATTTGAAGACGGTGTTGCAACTAGTTAATATTTTCAAATGTGTAAATGGTGCTACTATTATGGGATTTGTGATTGAAGAAAGGATGTTATTGTGTTTGATGCCATTGGTTGTATAGTTGCAAGTAAGTATTTTTTTTTTAAATCTTTTTAATGATTTTTTTGGTCTATTCCTTTTTTGATAATAGTTTTGGTCTATTCCTTGTTTGTTGTCAACTTTGCTTCGTGGGTCTCTGAGATTTTTTATTAATTTTTGTGAATTCTTTGGCTTTTTATTATTGAGAGGTTTAGAGATCTCAAGTGTTGTGATAATATCCTTGTTAATAGAACCAAGAAAGTTGTGAAAAACTCAAAATCTATTTGATGATTTCTTTTTGCAGGTTGGTCTATGGCGGTTGAATGTGTTCGGTGGAATTGCTTCTTTTTTTTTCTTTTTCTTTTTTTTAATTTTTGGATGTTAGCATGTTATGATTGATTTTGAATTTTTTTAGGTGGGTTTGTGTTTCATTTTGAATTTGCTGGGCTAGCTATAGTGTTTGTTTGTTTGTTTTTTTTTGTTTTGTTTTGTATCTTTTAATTTAATTTAATTTAATTAAAATTTTAATTTAATTTAATTAAAATTTTAATTTAATTAAGATTTTAATTCAATTAAAAAAAACCTTATGATTACCAAAAATTAATTTTTGGTAATTAATTTTTATTTTTATTTTGTGGGTGTTTTGGCTATTGTGGCATTTGTAGAATGCCACTACAAGGTGGGTCATCTGCCCTATGGTGGCGTTTGTGAAACACCACTATAGGTTTACGCTATAGTGGCGTTCTAAATGTTGCTATAGCCTTTTTTTAAAATAAGAAAAATTGGTCTATAGTGGCATTTAGAAACGGCACTATACGTCTATAGTTGCAATACAATAGTGGCGTTTGTAAACACCACTATAGCAAACGCTACTATAGCCAAAATGGGCCTATAGTGGCGTTTTTAGTACCTATAGTGGCGTTTCATAAACGCCACTATAGACCCAGTTTTTTTTTGTGAAACGCTTACACATCGACTAGCATGGTTGAAATACTAACATTGGTCATTGTTGATGATTGCATTGATTCAGATCGTAAAACCTGTAGAATTTATAGTGACAATTTTTTTGCTGCACTAGAGTATTTGGAAAAGAGTAAAAGAAGTGCCTTGATTACAATTATACCATTAGATTTATATTCAGTGTAAGATTTTTTATTTATTTTTAATTATTACATGAACTCGTTTGTTTTACCTTTATTGGTTTGGTTCATTTGTCATTTGTAATTTTTTATGGGTTACATAATTAATGCATTAATTTCCCCTTTCAAGAAGATGCAAAAAAAAAACTTGACAATGTTGCTAAGAATTGCTACACAACATATGTATATGGTTTTCTCTAGTGTATGTCTAGAGGAAGGAATGTGTTTTTTGGATGTAGCAGCCTCATTCTAAGACTTTGTTATGGCCATGGTTGTCAAAATCGCGATCTGGATCATAAGATCGCACGATTTTACGATCTCACCTCACCAAAACATTTAGGATCGCACTAGGATCATAAAAATGGTAGGATTGTGTAGGATCGTAGGATTGTATGGGATCCTACCAAAAACATAAAATTTTGTTTTGTATTGTATTTTTTTTTATGGGATAATTTTTTTGTTTTGATGAAGCTTTAAGGGTTTTTATTTTTTCATGTTGGGGTGGTATGACTTTTTCTTTTTCTTTTTTAATAAAATTATGTTAACCTAAGCAAATGATTTTTAGTTTCAAGTGCACTTGTAATCAAAATGAAGAAATGCTTCATCATTTCTAAATGAAGAATTTGAAGTTTGCTTTGCTACTTTTTAAGCTATAATGTTGTTAAATTTGTTTGATCAATATACTAATTTGTATTCTAATATTACTAAAATATTTTCTATATATAATTTTATTAGTTATGCTTGTATTTGTATATTGATTGATTGATTTTTTTTAGCATGCTCTTTAATTGTTGTTGAGTGGTATAACTTGAACAGTTAAGTGTGAAATTATATCGATGTCTTCTGCAACTCTATTATACAAATATATAATGTCTATAAGGATGATGAAATGGAAGATGATGATTAGAAATTTAGGACAGCAGTTATAAGAACCTTAGAATGAGAAAAATTAAACATTCACTTCACCTAAATATTTATCTTACTTTTGAATTTCATATTGTAGTTAGCTAGTTTCCATTTGCTAATTTATTTTGGATTTCAAACTTGAAACTTAGAATTTGGAAAATATTTTCCATATGTTTTGATAAATATTTTGGTATTTGGTTGCTAATTAAACATTTATTGAATTTTTTAGATACATTGGGTCAAAACTTAAATATATTTGTTTTGTTAGTATAGACTTAGCAATGTATGACATACAAATTATATCATATGATACAAATTTTAGTTTTTTTATGAATGAATTTATATTAAACATGATTATTCAACATAAAAAGTCATTATCAATGTGTTTTTTGCTTTAAATCTGAAAATATGTAGGATCTTACGATTCCTGATTCGATCCTATGATCTACGATCCTACCTACCTTCAATGATCTTACGTAGGATCCCAATTTTGACAACTTTGGTTATAACAATGTACAATGATAAGTAGTTTAGTTTCTTAAACATTTGTAATTGATCTGGTTTGTATAATTTTTCATTGGTCTTTAAAAGAACGATTCATTACTTTCCTTTTGAATTGTTGTATTTAAATTCAAATTATAATATTTCTCATAGTGCCAAAGTTGTTCACAGAATCACAGGTGAACCGTTACTTTGGCATTATGTTTTGCATTGAATCTCATGTTAAGCAATCTCCCCATCCCAAGCGTACTATATTTTAACGAAATTATGTTATGAACTAGACAGGTATGGATGTGATGTATGGAAATGATGGCATGAAGCCTAAAGAGTATTGGAATTCAAAATAGACACTGCTGAAGGAGTCCAATGTAGAGCAAGTGTTGCTGATAGGGTCCAATTTGTTAGCCGGTGTTATCAAATAGAAATAGAGATTTAGTTGGATTAGTTCTTTAGTTTATTTATAGGCTTATCAAATAAAGGCTTCCTATAATTTAGGAAGAGTTACTTGATTTGTTAACAAATTATTTTTCAAAATGTAATTATTTATTAAATACTACAAACCAAAATTTTCTCTTTCTCAAATTCTTGGAGGCTAGTCACCTCAAATTTGGACTTCAATCCTAGCAACTTTATTTTTTCTCTCACTGTTGCGTCAACTTAGCCTCTAGCCTTCAACCATCATTCATGGGGCAACTTCAACTGCTCTAATTTGGGCATCAATGCTAATTGTCTCTGCAAGTAAAAATTAATGAATATTAATTAAAAAGAAATGGCACCTGGTTGCTAAAAGTAATATGCATGTGAAATCAAACATCACTATGCAAACATGCTCACCACAAACATCCATATTCATTTTTCTCAAACACCTCATATGCAAAATTATAAAACACATGAACACATGTAAATATGAAAAATAAATTATGCTCTTACAAGTACCTCATTCAGGCCAAAGCATATATTTCCCCTTTCTAAATCCCTTTCCCATGGCCCCAACACAGTTGAAACAAGCCCAATACAAATGACACCATCATATACCCACCCACCACAAATAAGAGCATAAGCCAACAAAAAAATGCCAAGAAAAAAAGCATTTCCACTAACACAAATCTTTCAAGAGGTCAATCACTACCAAATATCCTGAAATACTTAACAATAGGCTTCTTTCCTTTCCAGAGTTCATAAGGAGTCTTCTTGGAATCAGGTCTGAAATACACCCGATTGAGTGTATGGCAAGCAGTGTTAACTGCTTCTCCCCAGAAGGATTTGGGAAAATTTTTATTGTGTAGCATGACACGAGCCATTTCCTGAACAACCCTATTCTTCCGTTCCACTATTCCATTCTGTTGAGGTGTCTTGGGTGAAGAAAACTCTTGATGTGTGCCTCGATCATTGCAAAAGGTAGCCAGCTTGGTATTCTCAAATTCTCTTCCATGGTCACTTCTGATTTTGGCTATCATAGTATCTTTCTCAACCTACAATTTCTTACACAGATGTATCATCTTTTTAGGAGCCTCAGCTTTATCTTTCAAAAGCACAACCCAAGTATATCTAGTAAAGTCATCCACAACCACTAGAATATATTTCTTTCCACCTAAACTCTGAAGTCAGGTACGACCTATAAGATCAATGTGCAGTAACTCTAAAGGTCTTGAAGTTTGAACACTAGTTATAGACGGATGTTTGGATTTCACCTGTTTACCTATCTGACATGGTCCACGTATGCACTTATCTATCTTCTCAATCTTAGGTAAACCAATAACTGCATCACATTTGGAAATATTCTCTAATTGCTTATGACTTGCACGCCCCAACCGTTGATGCCACAAATCAACTTGATCAATCTTTGTACTAAAGCACTTGTTGCTTATACTTGGTGTTAAACCATAACAGTTGTCAGTTGTCCTTACACCAACACACATACAGTCACCTCCTCCATTTAGTATCTCACATTCATACTTAGTGAAGAGAACATTCAGTCCATTGTCGCAAATCTGACTGATGCTGAGTAAATTTGCCTTCAGTCCATCAACATACCAAACATCTTCAAAGACTGGCAACCCTGGAATGTCCACAGTTCCAATGCCTCTGATCACAGATTTGCCCATCTCCAAAAGTGACTGTCCCAATCTTTCCTTCAAAAATAGTCATGAATAATCGTTTGTTTCCTGTCATATGCTTGGAACAACCACTATCCAAATACCAAAGACAAGAATCACGTGCCTTTAAGGCGGTTAAAGCAGTATAACACAAGTAATTATTATCACATGTGATAAGACCAAGAAACTCAAGGAAAGATTTAACCAAAGCAACAAGAGACAAAGACAACAAGTAAGCAAGTTGATAAATAAGCAAAAATATTTTCCAAAAATCCATGACAACAGGGGTCAAGGATTAGCTTAAAGATCAAAAGATCAACAACAATAGAGCAACCCGCACTGATACCACTTGTGAGTTTTTAGACCCCTTAAAAACACAGTTGGATTAACTTAGTTAATTTGAGAAGTTATTACTTAGTCCAAATTCCAAATCTAGGTTATCACAATCAAAAAATCATATCATGTATAGCAGCGGAAATATAAATAACACAAAGATATGATGACCTAGGAAACCAAATTGGTAAAAACCTGGGAAGGATTTAACCTAGCTATCCTCAATGTAAACCTGAATCCACTATGAAAGAATCGAAATTTTACAATAGGACTTAGATCACTAATATCCTATTGCTACCCACTAGTAGAAACTTACTGACACGACCACGTGCAAGCTCCAAGACCACGAACTCCTTCTTTCTTGGATTCTTTAGCAAGTACAAGCACACCCGCTTGTGTTTCTTTAAACTTCTATGGCAGCAACTAAATGATCATAAAGTTCTCGAACGAATCTCCTTCTTGATAATCCTAAGTTTGTGTAAAGGAAAGCTCCTCACAGATCTCATAAGAGATTTACACAAACAGTAATATTAGCAACAGAAAAATGTGGCTAGGGTCTTCCTTTTAAACCTAGGGAAAAACATAAAACCCTAAACGTTTTAATGAACTAGGACTGAGTTGGAATTCTGCAAAAAAACGCATTCTGCCTGATTTTCAATTGATCGAGCCTAAGCTTCGATCGATTGAACAAGGCCGAATTGCACTATTCATTCTGCATCAGGTTGAATCCAACTTTACATAAAAGACACAAATTTGAGCAAGTCTAAACAAGACTAAACAACTTGTTTTGATCATGGTTTGCCAACAATACACATTAGAGTTCTAAATACATTAGTTCCTTAGTCTTTAGAACCTAACAATCATCATCACCATCATCATCATCCTCATCCTCAGAATAAGAAGCTACTAGAGGAGGTGGAGGAGATGCCTTAGGAGCAAAGCCACCTATAGCCGCCTGCCGTCGTACAATACAACTGACACGAACGTTCACTTGATAAAACTCAGTAGATAGTGTATCAAGGCGAGCATCCATGCACTGCAGTTGCGCCATGATGTCTCCGAGTGACATATCACTCGTAGAAGAGGAAGGAGCAAATGTGGAAGGAGCAAACGAGATGGAGCTTAACGGGAGGGAGGAGTTGCTAAATCTAATTGCCAAGACCTAATCAGCACCTCGCTATGTTTAACGGTAGCGGCGTCTATGGCACACATGACAGAAAAGTGGTCGGAAGAGGGAAAAAGAACAGAAAAATGGCATAGAATCCGCGTGATAGCCGAAGGGAAAATGAGCTTATCACGGGTAGTTGTATCCCTAAACACATCTATAATAGAAAGAATAAAATGTGAAGGAAAATCAATAGTGAGATGCTCAAGAAGAGACAACAAAAATTGAGCACGAGGCTTTGTGATAGAGTTATAGTGAGAGAGTGGGTGTAAAACAAAAGTCATCACCGTGTTTATGAATTTAGGACCTTTAGCAAAGGGCTTACATGGTGTAAACTAACAATCACCCCAAATAGAAGGGCGCTCGTAGAAAGCAGACATCATCTCATCTTTGGACATAGTCCTCAAACGATCACATCCAAGGTAGTTAAGATGCTCTACCTTCGGAACATGGAGAACATCTGCAACATGCTGTGGTGTGACAACAATGGGCGTACCTCGAATGCGAGTAGAAAAGAGAGGTACTGAAGAATCAACTCCATGCATGTTGGAGTAAAACTCTTGAATCAACACAGAAGGACATGTGACCAAGACATCACACAGTGACTCCCAACCCTAACTGTGAATGACATCGAGTAGGTTAGTGTTGATGAAGTCCGCCAAAATGACTTGGCATTCCAAATGAACACCTCGTCACGAAAAGATCTCCAAGAAGTCCTTTCGGGCATCTTCATCACGAAACCGAATATGAGAAGGAGTAGGATCAGAAGAAGATGATGCCCCGGAACGAAGAGGGTTCTGGGACGGGACTTATGCGTAGGTGCCATAGACACAACTAACGAAAATAGAAAAGCGAGGGAGAGAAAAAGACAGTCAGAAAAGCTCCAAACAATTCAAATATAACAAGTATATTGAAAAGAGAGTATGTATGCATGGGGAATGCATGAACATGTGATATGCAAAAGAAATTGTATCATGGGCTTAGCCAAATCCAAACCTACCAGCGCACAAGCAGTTCAACATGTATAACACATAACTAAATGCATGAAAATACAATTATAATGCACATGGAATGCCATGCATGAAGTTTTTAGGATTGAATCTTCAAAACCCACCCCAAAAATTACACAAAAACCTCTTTGATTTTGAAAAACCCCAAATTTTGCAAAAATCCCAAAAACTTAGGTTTCAAAGAATGAAATGCATGAAAATGAGAGAATCGAAGCTTACCAAGTGAAGAAAAGCTTGATTAATCTCAAAAAATGCTTGAGGAAGAGGTTAGAAGTGAAAGAGAGAGTGTTTGGGAGATGAACAGGTGCGGACTGATCGAGAGAGATCGAGGAAATGAGAACCAGATCGCGAAGAACCTATATATAGATCCTCAGTAATTCTCGACAGATAGAGGTGTCGAGAGGTGTCGAGCCATTTGTTGAGGAAGGTGTCGAGAAAAACAAGGTCGACAGATGCAGCTGTCGAGAAGGTGTCAAGAAACAAAGCAAAGACACAAGAAGAGAAGCTTGATCGATCCACCAGCCGTCAAGAAGCTATCGAGGGTCCAGGAACTTTCTCGATCGATCCACCTAGCTGTCGAGGATCTGTCGAGATTGCGATAAGAAAAAAGCTTAAGAGCTCAACAGATAGCTAGGTGTCGAGGAGGTATTAAGGAGGTGTCGAGATTGCTTAAAAACCGTTTTTCCAGAAGGGAAAAACATAGATATGAATGCAATCAAGCATGCAACTCAACCAAAGATCCAGACAACATTTTAAGCTCTCAAAATTATCTCTCAACAAAAATTTTAAGCACAATGATCCCAAAAACACACACACACACACTAAACAAGTCTAACTAATTTTATATTTCAAAAATAAGTTAAGACAGTTTAGTGAGCATACATTAACACATGTAAAACTTGTGATGGCCAAATCACATTGTACATGCACATGTATCAAGAGTAGCAAAGAATATTGCATGTTGTGTGTGAAAAACATCGCAAGATTGCATAAGTGTATACATGTTATGACAATTTGAGATATGAGAAAGCCACTTTAACTCACACACAATCAATTGTTTGATGGGGACTATCACCTTTGAGGTACATCCTATAACTCCTACATCTCCTAGAATACACGCTTGCAATCATATTTCAAAGCATTTTGATCTTTTTTATTTTTATTTTTCATTGCATATTTTTCTTTTTAAGCAAATCATGCATAGGCATAGGAGATAGAAAAGAAATACCCAATTATGTTAAGCTTTTGACATTCCAATTTTGGTATGCCGAAGCACACAAATGTCATTGACATTGCACTTTTCCTATGCCGAAGCATACAGATGTCATATCATGATTGGCAAGCAACAGTGGTGAGATGGGTTATTTATGCCTTTCTCTTAGGATTTTTTAGTCCTTCCCGTCAAAAAGAGTGATACGAGTGTTAAGTATAAGAGATAACTTAATCTTACTCATTACAAACAAGAGCCACAAAGCTCACTTACTTAGTTGTGCATAGAGATACTCATTTAAGCTACAAGAAATACAAAGTTTAGAAAACTTTATTTCAATGGCCATCCAAGGTACACAAGTACCAATGTACACAAAACACACATTGTTTTTGTATTTTTCTTATTCTTCAATTTTTTTTTAATTTTTTTTATATGAAAAACAAAATAAAGCAAAACTGAAAAATAACCAAACAAAAATATGTTAAACAAAGCAAAGAATAAAAACTAGATTGACTCAAAACAAAAAGCAAAACACACAAGTTATGCAAAAACAAAAACTCAAAAAGAGAGAAGAAAGTTATAGAATCACTTGAAACCATTTTCCTTCCACGCCTTGGAAGAACCTTTCCTTTGAGTGAACCCTTGAACTAGCGATGAGGGGGAAGAATTGAAACCATTCAAGTTCGAAAGGAACATGAGGGCTTTGAGAAGATCTACAAGGGGAGCAAGAAAGGATTGAAGTCGATTCTGGCTTCTAGATGCTATTATGCCATTGCTCTGATGAATGGCTAACCACTTATAGCAATTTGGTCGAGTATGACCGGCAACTCTACAATGATGACAAAGATGCTGCTTCTTCTGTTTAGGCTTTTGAGAGTTAGCCTTCTTAGCCCTAGGATTTTTAGCTTCCTTCTTATCTTGCTTAGGGGGTGCTCCTAAGATAGATTTACCTCTGTCTAGGTTCTCACTAGCTAAATCAGTTTTAACATCGTTGTTCTCAATTTCAACATTATTGCTAGGAGAAACAAAAACAGTAGTACTAGTAAAGGCAATATTAGAAGAAGAGAGACCATACCCTAAACCTGTTCGATCAGAAGCAGATTTCTGAAGACTGAGCATCTCATCAAGCTTTGCACTTGAAGTCCTTTCCAATTGAGCTATGACTTGAAATAGCTCCGCTTCATGCTTCTTGGTCTTCTCAGCCAAGAAATTGTTCTCGAACCTCAGTGCTTCAATAGTCTAATTATCCTCATCAAACTTTATGGAAAGCTCTTCACGATCAAGTTCCACACCACTGAGCTTCTTGGTGGTCAACCTATAAAGTTTCTCATGTTTCTCAGAAATCTTGTATAATTTCTTATAGGCTGTATGGATATCATATTGATCATCCATCTTCTCAAACTTGGACTCCAACAATTCCTCTTCTTCGTCCACATCTTCAACAATCCCCTCAGTAGGATTGACAGTGGCAGTGAAGGCATTCAAGATTTCGTCATCCTCATTGTCGGAATCATCCTCGGGCTCAGTGTCGCTTAAAGTAATTATGAGTGCCTTGCTCTTTCCAATGCTCTTGAGATATGTAGGATGCTCCCATTTCATATGAATGAAGCCTTGACACCCAAAGCACTTAGGTCCTGCGGGAATAGTGTACTGACTGCCATCCTTAGCATCCTTCTTCCCTTTGTCTTAACTTTTGAACTGAGAAGAACTGGATTGCCTACGGTTCTTGTCAAAGCCCTTCCAATTGGAATTCTTCATGAACTTCTTGAATTGCCTGGTGATGTAGGACTTCATCTTAGAATCTTCATTGTCTAAAGACTCATTTGTGTCACTGCTTTTGGCCTTCAAGGCCATGCTTTTGCCCTTGCCCAACTTGCCAATTCATATTAACCCTAGCTCGTAGGTCAACAAATTACCAACCAGCTCTGTCAAAGGAATCTTATCAATATCCTTTGATTCCTTGATCACCGTAATCTTGGCATGGAATTTCTCGGGCAGAGATCTGAGCAATTTCATTACAATCTTGGGTTTAGGAATGGTTTCCCCAAGATTGAAGGTTGAGTTCACTATGTCCTTGAGCTTGGCATAGAACTCATCAAATGACTCATCCTCCTCCATCTTAATCTCTTCAAAGCTTGTAGTGAGCCTCTGAAGCTTCAAGTCCCTGACAGCCTTAGTTCCTTCATAGGTTTTCTGAAGGATGGTCCATGCCTCCTTAGCAGTTTCAAGAGAGGATATCTTCTTGAACTCCTCATTGGTGACTGCACTGAATAAAGCATTCAATGCCTTGCTGTTAAAGTTTGCCGCCTTGATCTTGGCATCATCCTAATCGGCCAACACTTCCATTGGCTTGGTCCAGCCAATCTCTATAGCTTGTCACACCTTTTCATCTAGAGACTGCAAGAAAGCTCTCATGTGTATTTTCCAGTATGCATAGTTCGTGCCATCAAATAAAGGAGGTATAATTAATGACTATCCTATATCCATGACAAACAGGGGTCAGTGGATCAAACACAAAGATTAACCCTAATCAGAGTGTGCTTGCTCTGATACCACTTGATTGGCCAAAAACATATTAACCCCTTTTGATAAATTAACCAATTAATTTAGCCATGTGAATTAATTAAGTTAATTAACATGCAAAAGTATGGTAGCACAAACAAATCACCAATAAACTAAGTGTGCAGCGAAAAATAAATTTGATATGCTGATTTGTTTACGAATGGAAAAAAACCTACATGGCAAAAACCCCCACTAGGTGATTTTTAGGTCACCACTCCCGAAATTCCACTATTATCACAACGCGGTTCCAAGTAAAAGAATCCAGTACGTTACACCAACCTACAATTGAACCCTTATCCTAATACCCAATTGGACTTGTTCTGTAGTGACAATTTCTCCTTTCGATGCACGGCTCCCAACTACGTGACTAACCAATTGCGTAGATCCTAGTACGTGACTTCAATCACCAACTAGAGAAGGTTGTTGGCTGTAAAGTTCTTCAGTTCATCCCAACGATGAAGATCAAGAAGATGCTTGGTCACAAAACCCTACGGTGCACAAACACAGCAACTTCTTCAAGAACGATGAACTAGGGCAAATTCTGTCTCCGGTCACAATTTTCTTGAACAAACTTTGCTCAATACTTGTGCAACTTGTGAACACTTTGACGGCCCTTAAAATAATCCTTTTATATGTTTAGGGTTATGAGAAAAGAAAGTCCAAACATATAAAACCAAATTGAAGTCAAAACAGAACTAGAATTCTGTTTTTCATAAAACTCGACAGATGCCTGTCTATCGAGATGTTGTCAAGTAGTTGTCGAGCCACGGGGCTAGAATAGTTTCTTAAGCTCGATGGATAGCTAGCTGTCGAGATTTAATGAACAGCACTTCTTTTGCTTAAATCTTGGATAGACTTGTATGTCTTCAACACTTGATCTTGAAACACAGTTTCTTGAAGTATTAAACACATTCTAGATCTACCCAAATACAAGTAAAGTGCGTTTTGTCAAAGGATTAGCCAATTACATAAAATAGTGACATATGTTCCTAATAAGTGAATCACATATGTCCTAACATAATGCATGAAATTCATGAAGAATGAAGGATTTAGGATCCTTACCAGAGAAGAAACTCTTGATTTAGACCGAAAATCACAAGGGAATGAAGTTTGGAGTGAGAAAGGAGAGTTTGGGAGGTGAAAAGACACAAACTATCAAGAGCGATCGAGGAGAAATGAGAGAAATGTCGCATGGACCCTATGGAGAGAAATCTCAGTTTCTCGATGGATCGAGAGGTGTCGAGAGCTATCGAGAATAAAAATGCGTGAATTAGCTGTCGAAGAGCTATCGAGGATCTGTTGAGAGGTGTCCATAGCAAAAGGGTCTCGAAGGATTGAGAAGCTATCGAGCATCCAGAAAGTTCCTCGATGGATCGAGTAGCTATCGAGAAGCTATCGAGAATGTAATAAAAAGAAGCTGAAGGGGCTCGTTAGATAGCCTAGCTGTCGAGAGGTGTCCAGCAGCTGTTGAGATTGCTTAAAAACAGTTTTTCAATAAGAGAAAAACACAGATATGAATGCAATCAAGCATGCTATACAACCAAATATCCAAATAACATTTTAAGCTCTCAAAATCATCTCTCAACAAGAAAAATGTCAACCACATAGATTCAAAACACACACACACTAAACAAGTCTAACCAATTTTACATTTCAAAAACAAGTTAAGACAGTCTCATGAGTATACATTAACACATGTATTCCTTGTGATGTCCAAATCAAATTGTACCTGCACATGTATTAAAAGTAACAAAGAATATTGTGTGTTGTGTGTGAAAAACATCGCAAGATTACATAAATGTCTGCATGTCATGATGAGAAAATCACTTTAACTTACACAATCATAACTGTTTAATGGGGACTATCGCCTTCGAGGTACATCCTATAACTCCAACATCTCCTAGAATACATGCTTGCAATCATATGTAAAGCATTTTGATTCTTTTTGCTTTTTATTTTTCTTTGCATATTTTTCTTTTAAGCAAACCATGCATGGGCATATAAGAGATAGAAAAGAAATACCCAATGATGTTAAGCATTTGACATTCCACTTTTGCTATGCCGAAGCATACAAATGTCATTTCATGATTGGTGGGCAATAGTGGTGAGATGGTTATTTATGCCTTTCTCTTAGGATTTTCTAGTCCTTCCCGTCAAAAAGAGTGATACGGGTGTTAAGTATAAGAGATTACTTAATCTTACTCATCACAAACATGAGCCACAAAACTCACTTGCTTAGTTGTGCATAGAGATGCTTATCTAAGCTACAAAAGATACAAAATTTAGAAAACTTTGTTTTAATGGCCATCCAAGGTACACAAGTACCAATGTACACAAACACACACTGTTTTTGGTTTTTTTTTTTTTTTTTTTTTTTTTTTTTTTTTTTTCTGATTTTTCATTTTTTTTAATGAAAAGAAAAATAAAAAAATAAACTAAAATAATAAACAAACAAAAACATGTTAAATAAAGCAATGCATAAAACTATACTGACTAAAAATAAGAAAGCAAAACACACAAGTAATGCAAAAACAAAAACAAGAAGGGGAGAGGGAGAAAAAGTGACTAAATCTTGGAAGAACCTTTTCGTTTTGCAAAACACAAAAATCTTTTTTCTTCCACACCTTGGAAGAACCTTTTCGTTTTGCAAAACCTTGATCCAGCGGTGACGGGGAAGAATTGAAACTGTTCAAGTTTGAAAGGAACATGAGGGCTTTGAGAAGATCTCTAAGTGGAGCAAAGGAGGATGGAAACTGATTCTAGTTTCTTGATGAGATCATACTCTTGCTCTATTGAGTGGCTAACCACTTGTAGCAATTAGGTCGAGTATGTCCAACTGCTCCATAGTGATGACAGAGATGCTGCTTCTTCTATTTAGGCTTTTGAGTGTTTCCCTTCTTAGCCCTAGGGTTTTTGATCTCTTTTTTATCCTACTTAGGGGGTGCTCCTAAGATAGATTTACCCTTGTCTATGTTCTCACTCGCTAACACATGTTGCACATCATTGTTTTTAGATTCAGCATTACTACTAAGATGAACAAAAACAATAGTACTAGTAGAAGCAATACTAGGAGAAGAGAAATCATACCCTAAATCGGTTCGATCAGAAGTAGATTCCAATAGACTAAGCATCTCGTCAAGCTTTGCACTTGAGATCCTCTCTAGTTGGGCTCTAACTTGGAACAATTCTACCTCAAGCTTCTTGGTCTTCTCAACCAATAAATTATTCTCGAATCTCAGTGCTCCAATGATCTAATTGGCTTCATCAAACTTTGTGAAAAATTCTTCTCATTCAAGCTTCTCATCACTAAGCTTCTTGGTGGCCAATCTATACAACTTCTCATGTTTTTCCAAGACCTTGTATAACTCTGCATAAGTTGTGTGGATGTCATTTGGTTCATCCATCTTCTCAAATTTAGACTCCACCAAGTCTTCATCTTCATCCACATCTTTAACAATCCCTTTAGTGGGATTTACAGTGGCAATGAAGGCATTTAGGATTCCATCATCCTCATTGTCAGAGTCATCTTCAGGCTCGGTGTCATTTAAAGTAGCAGCAAGTGCCTTACTCTTCCCAATAGTCTTGAGATATGTAGGGCACTCTTGTTTCATATGTCCAAAACCTTGACATCCAAAGCATTTTGGTCCTAAGGGAACAATGTACTGACCGCCATCCCTAGCATCCTTCTTTCCTTTGTCCTAGTTATTAAAATAAGGCATGCTAGACTACTTGTGGTCTTTATCAAATCCTTTAGCATTGGCATTTTTCATAAACTTTTTGAACTGCCTCATGATATAGGATTTCATCTTAGAATTTTCATCATCTGAAGACTCATTTGTGTCACTGCTCTTGGCCTTCAATGCCATGCTCTTTCCTTTACTGGATTTCCCTATCCTTGTCAAACCCAACTCATAGGTCTACAGATTGCCTACCAACTTTGTCAAAAGAATTTTGTCAATATCCTTCAATTCCTCAATTGCAGTAGTCTTGGCATCAAATCTCTCGAGTAGAGATTTAAGCACTTTCCTGACAATGTTTGGTTCAGGAATGGTTTCCCCAAAATTAAAGGCTGAGTTCACTATGTCCTTGAGCTTGGCATAGAACTCATAAAATGACTCATCCTCCTCTATCTTAATCTCTTCAAAGCTCGTGGTAAGCCTCTGAAGCTTTGAATCCTTGACAGCCTTGGTTCTTTCATAGGTTGTCTAGAGGATGGTCCATGCTTCCTTTATAGTTTCAGTAGAGGATTTCTTCTTGAACTCCTTATTTGAGACCGTACTGAATAAAGTATTCAATGCCTTGCTGTTGAAGCTAGCCGCCTTGATCTTAGCATCACCCCAATTGGCCAGCACTTCCTTTGGCTTGGTCCAGCCTATCTCCATAGCTTGTCACACTTTTTCATCTAATGACTGCAAGAAAGCTCTCATGTGTACTTTCTAGTATCCTTCTTTAGTGCCATCAAATAAAGGAGGTATAATGAAAGACTGTTCTCTATCCATGACAAACAGGGGTTAATGTATCACACAGCAAATATTAAAACCTAATTAGAGTGTGCCTACTCTAATACCAGTTGATGGGCTAAGAATGTATTGACCCCTTGTGATGAATTAGCCAATTAATTAGCCAAGTTAATTAATTAATTCAATTTGCATGCAATAAGCATGGTAGCATAAATAAATCACCAAATAATTAAATGCAATAGAAATTAAACTGATACGGTGATTTGTTTATGAATGGAGAAAACCTAAACAGCAAAACCCCATCAGGTGATTTTAAGGTCACCACTCTTGAGAATTCACTATTATCAAAACAATCGGTTACAAGTAAAGGAATTCTAGTATCTCATACCAACCTATAGCTGAACCCTTACCCCAATACCCAATTGGACTTGTTCTGTAGTGATTATCTTTCCTTTTAATGCACGACTCCCAGTACGTGACTAACTAATTCGATGCACGGATCCCAGTACGCGGCTTACTCACCAACTTGAGAAGATGTTAGATGTAAAGTTCTTTAGTTTATCACACGATGAAGATCACGAAACTCCTTGGTTACAGAACCCTACGGTGTACAAACACGGCAGCTTCTTGAATAGAAATATGAACTAGGGCATATGTCTTCGGTTCATAATATGCTTGTGAAAAACTTTTGCATTGAGTTGTATTAGCTGTGACGGCCCTTAAAACAATCCTTATATATGTTTAGGGTTGTGAGAAAAGAAAGCCCAAACATCTATTCACGGATTGGATTGAAATCAGCTTTGAAAAACTGAATTTCATATACCTCGATAGATAGCTTGTCTATCGAGCTAGCTATTGAGTATCAGGCTTCAGCAGCCTTTTAAAACATGATAGATACTAGCTGTCGAACTTTAAAATCCAGTACTTCTTCACTTGTTTCTTGGACAAACTTGCATGGTTTTAACACCTGAACTTGAAACCTTATTCCTTGAAGCATTAACCACATTCTAGATCTACCCAATTACAAGTAAAGTGCGTTTTGTCAAAGGATTAGCCAATTCTATATTGACATATATTCCTAACATTGAATCACATATGTCCTAACAACAAGCTATGCAAGGTTGCTGCAAAAAATGTAATGAATGTGGATTTAGGGCTAAAGAAGATAGCTATTCTTAAACAAGAAAAGAAAAACTTGTTGCTGAATTTACTTGATGCTAATGAACTGGTAAATAAGGTGAAGGCTGAAAATATTGACTTGGCTGAAAAAATTAAGAAATTAGAACTAGAATTTAGAGAACACTCAAATAGGTCTGCTAGTTCTAAACTTGATCACATGTGGAGTATTCAAAAGTCTCCCTTAGACAAATCAGGTTTAGGTTTTGTTAATAGCATCTCTGAGTTTGAAACTCATTCTACAAACTTTTTTCCTTCTTCTAAACCATCTAAGATAGAAGTTGTAAAGCCAAAAGAAGAAGTTCCTACTCCTAGGAAGATTAGGGTAGATCTTAAAGAGTCTAAGCCTAAGAGTCCTAACTTACCTAAGGGTAAGAAGCATGATAGACCTTTGTGGGTTTATCATTTTTGTGGAAAAGCGACGCATACTCGTCCAAACTATTTCAAGTTGCAAGCTATTAAACAACAAAATGTACCTGTGTCTCAAGCACAAGATCCTATGATACTTATTGGTGAATTGGTAAATGCTTTAAACCTTTATACCAATGCTAGAGTTGCTTATCTGAATAATAACTCCAAAACCAAAGTTACATCTAAGAAGTTATGGATGCAAAAGGCTCAATCTAATTGAGTCTTTCTGACATGGTCCTTGTGCTTCATCTCAAAATCCTTTGTGATCATTTTTTTTTCTAGGATTTGCATTTTATTACATTCATGCATTTCATATTAGGTTGTTTTTGTTTTTCTTTAAAAAAAAAAATTAAAAAAAAAGGGAAGGAAATAGGAAAGTGGAAGGATGTGTTTTGTCTTACACGTCATGGATTTGTAGTTACGGTTGGCCATGTTATCTTTGCATAACATGCCAGTGTACCATGTTTAGCTTAGATGAGCTTATTTTTCTGCACTTTGCTAGTTTTAGCTATGTAGTGCATGTTTGAGTAAATTGTTTATAGTTTTTGATCACATGATCTTGATTTTGAAGTCACATACTTTTGATTGTAAGGTTGAATTTAATCATCTCACCACTATTTACTAGCCAATCATGAACACCTTAATGCATATCATAAGTGTAGCACATGCACAAAAAGAAAATAAGGTTGTAAGGTTGAATTTAATCAACCATCTTATTGGCTTTATTTCGTGCCAAATTTACTTGTAATTTAGCAATTAGTAATCCTGTGTTTAGGTGGGATTCATGTAAGGGTAGTGTGTGAAAAAGTGTGAAGAAATGCTCAAGACTGTGCAGTGAAGCAGGGACTCATGGCTGGATCTCGCTGGTGGCTCGAGGCTTGCAATCCGCTAGATGATGCACACGAATGAAGCATACAAAGAAGTTGAACCGTCATGCCAGCTGTAGCACTACAGGACAAAAAGCCCAGACTGACCATTCAGTTAGCTCGCAGCTTGGACTCGCGACTCATCAATAACAACATTCACTATCTTCATTACCTTCATGGTTCTTTTGTTGTATACCTGATAAGCCGTGCTTCTAGAGGAGTAGCCCAGAAATATACCTTCATCGCTCCAAGAGTCAAACTTTCCCACATTTTCTCTATCCTTGAGAATGAAACAAGTACTTCCAAAAATTCTAAAATACTTCACATTTGACTTCTTTCCTTTCCATAACTCATAAGGAGTCTTCTTGGTACCAAGTCTGAAGTACACCTTATTAACCGTATGACATGCAGTGTTGACAGCTTCTCCCTACAAGTTTCTAGCCACATCTTTGTTTTGCAACATGGCTCTAGCTATTACACCATTCTATTGAGGAGTAATAGAAACAAAGAATTCTCGAGATATACCTGATCTTGTGCAAAAGGACTCCATATATGAGTTCTTGAATTCTTTACCATGGTCACTTTGAATTCGATCAATCTTTAGACTCTTTTCATTCTGCAGTCTTGTGCACAAAGCTTCAATGTGCTCAGGAGCATCAGACTTGGATCGTAGGAGAATGACCCTAGTGTATCTAGTGAAGTCATCTACCACAACCATGATGTATCTCTTACCACCAAGAGACTTGGTTCTAGTTGAACCCATAAGATCTAGATGTAGAAGCTCCAATGGCCTAGATGTAGCTGATGTTTGAGTGCTCGGATGCTTAGCTTTCGTTTGTTTCCCAAGCTGACATGGTCCACACACCACATTGCTCATTCTACTAAGCTTTGGTATCCCTAAGACTGATTCATGCTTAGATACAATAGAAAGATGTTTGTAACTAGCATGTCCCATTTGTTGATGCCATAGATCTTCATTTGGCAAACAAATGCTATTGCACGCAATATCAACATCAAGAACCAATCCATAGCAGTTGTCTAAAGTGCAAACACCACTTATGAGTTTCTTTCCAGACTCATCCATAACAAGACACTTTCCCTTTGAGAATAGTACCATGAAGTCTTGATCACATATCTGACTTATGCTCAACAGGTTCACCCTTAGACCTTCTACATATAGAACATTTGCAATGTCCAACAGTCCAGGTAGAGAGGTGATTCCTTTTCCTTTAATCTGTGATTTGATCCCATCACCAAAAGTGACATTGACACCTTTCTTAGACTTGAAAATCTTGAAGAGAGATCGGTCTCCAGTCATGTGTCTTGAGCAACCGCTGTCAAGGTACCACAAACACGTGTCCATAACTTTAAATGTGGACTTCATCATAAAACACACTTCGTGCTTAGATGACAGATAAGTGGGAATAGTGCTTTCTCATCTTCCCTTCAGCTATCATGAGGCTTTTACGCCATTTTGATGTTCCTTTTCCCTCTTTCGAGCCCTTTAATGTCATGGGTGCTATAGATGCTGGCACCATTAAACGCAGTAAGGCGCAATTTTGATCGAGGCGTTCCAATATGGCAGCTCCTCCCACTCCTTCAGCTTCATCTACCTTCGCTCCTTCTACTTCAGCGGGAGGTGTGACTCTGGATGAGATCATGGCCCAGTTTCAGCGCATGGATGCTCGCCTTGATACACTCTCTACTGAGTTGTATCAGGTGAACACCTATGTTGACTGTATTGCTAGATGGCAGGCTCGCCTTGGTGGCTTTGTAAAGTCTCCCTCTCCTCCTCCCGAGGCATCTGAGACATCCGAGGATGATGATGGCTCCAACAACAATGATGATGATGAGGATGGAGATGCTAGCTCTTCCGGTACTAGCGAGATGTCTACTTGACACTCTTACCCTTTGTCACTCGTGACAAAAAGGGGGAGTAGTTTTGATTATGAGAGTAGCCATAGTTAGGGGGAGGGTTAGTATAGGAGATTTTTGACAGGGGGAGTGTTTATATGGGAGATGTAGTGAGGATCTGATGCATTTTTTTCTTTTCTTTCTATTTTTGATACATTATGCTTGTACATAGGTCTTGTGACCATTATTGACATACATTGTTCTTATATTCCTTATATAGTGATGTATGTTTTTCTTTTCACCTATCTCTCCATGTGTGGTTTCTTTTCTTTCTTTATACACATGTTTCTTATATTATGTATGCAATCTATTATTTATGTTTCACACTAAGATGCTGTGATGAGTTTTGCTTAAAATGTTTCAGAAATATAGGTTGTCAAAGTCTTTCTTGCCATAGACTCTCTTCTTGCAAAGTTTTTCAAGAGTTTGTGTTAGGATATATTTTATTGTATTCAACAAGTGAATATGAGTTGAGTGATTTATGACTTCTCTCATATCTCATTTGTTTGTTGTGGTTTTGTCATGGATTACCAAAGGAGGAGATTGTTAGGACATATGTGATTCACTTGTTAGGAACATATGTCACTATTTTATGTAATTGGCTAATCCTTTGACAAAACGCACTTTATTTATATTTGGGTAAATTTAGGATGTGTTTGATGCTTCAAAAAACCTTGTTTCAAGTTCAAGTGTTAAAGTCATGCATGCTTATCCAAGATTCAAGTGTGAAAAGTGTTGTTCATTAAAGCTCGAAAACTAGCATCTATCGAGCCTTGAAGAGTTGTTCCAAACCATGGCTCGACAACAGCTCGACAGATAGGGTATCTGTCGTGGTTTATGAAGTTCAATTTTTCAGGACTGTTTTTCATCCAATTCGTGATTGTATGTTTGGGCTTTCTTTTCTCACAACTCTAGACATATAAAAGGATTATTTTAAGGGTCGTCAAAGGTGATACAAGTTGTACAAGTGTTGAGCAAAGTTTGTTCAAGCAAATTGTGACCGAAGACATAATTTGCCCTAGTTCATCTTTCTTGTGAAGAAGCTACTGTGTTTGTGCATCATAGGGTTTTGTAACCAAGGAGCTTCTCGATCTTCATCGTGTGATGAACTAAAGAACTTTGTAGCCAACAACCTTCTCTAATTGGTGTTTGAAGTCGCATACTAGGATTCACGCAATTGGTTACTCATGTACTTGGAGCTGTGCATTACAATGAGAGATTGTCAGTACAAAACAAGTCCAATTGGATATTGGGTTAAGGGTTCAACTATAGGTTGGTATAAGGTACTGGGATTCTTTTACTTGTAACCGCTTGTTTTGATAATAGTGAATTCTCGAGAGTGGTGACTTTAAAATCACCCAGTGGGGTTTTTGCCGTGTAAGTTTTCCCCATTCGTAAACAAATCACCGTATCAATTTAATTTCCGCTGCATATTTAGTTATTTGGTGATTTGTTTGTGCTGCCACATACAATTGCGTGTTAAATTGATTAATTAATAAACTTGGCTAATTAATCAATTAATTCATCACAAGGGGCCAATACGTTTTTGGCCTATCAATTAATAACATGATCCATGTTCTATTTTAGACCTTTGACCAAATCTAGCATGTAACCTTAGAAAAGAAGTACCATAACATTTTTTTTTGGTAGAACTCATTTGTATTTACACGTGATTGGCTTCATTCATAGTCTATATATATAAATATATAAATATAAATATATATATATATATATATCATCTTTTGAATTCAATCCGCGATTGCATTTATCACCTTTGCCTCCCCTTAAATATTTCACCCTCTACTTAACCAAATGAAGCTTCAAAACACCAATCTTTGTGAGCTTTGGTGCAAAAACTATCTCGTGATTCTTCTCCTTTCCATGAACCTATTATGGTTCCAACCTACTATTGTTGCTAGTGCATCAAGAAATGAGACTAATCACTTGGCTTTGTTCAAAAGTAAAGAATCAATAACCAATGATCCACATGAAGTTGTGAGCTCATTGAATGACTCAATTCACTTCTGCAACTGGCATGGTGTTACATGCAACCTAAGGCATTAACGAGTCACCACCTTGAACCTAAAAGGGAATAACTTGGGTAGGTTTATATCACCTTACACTAGCAACCTAACCTTTCTTAGGATCATGTACCTTCAAAACAACGGCTTCAGGGGTAACATACCACTAGAAGTTGGATGTTTGCTGTTAGGACATATGTGATTCACTTGTTAGGAACATATGTCACTATTTTATGTAATTGGCTAATCCTTTGACAAAATGCACTTTACTTGTAATTGGGTAGATCTAGGATGTGTTTAGTGCTTCAAGAAAATGTGTTTCAAGATCAAGTGTTAAAGCTATGCAAGTCTATCCAAGAAACAAGCTGAAGAAGTGTTGTTCATTAAATCTCGATAGCTATCTCAACAGCTAGCTATCTATCGAGACCTGTAGAGCTGTTGAAACCCGTGGCTCGACAGCAGCTTGACAGATAGGGTATCTATCGAGATTTATGAAAAACAGAATTCCAGTTCTGTTTTGACTCCAACCCATGATTATGTGTTTGGGCTTTCTTTTCTCACAATTCTAGACATACAAAAGGATTATTTTAAGGGCCGTCAAAGAGTTCACAAGTTGCACAAGTGTTGAGCAAAGTTTGTTCAAGCAAAATGTGACCAGAGACAGAATTTGCCCTAGTTCATCATTCTTGTGAAGAAGTTGATGTGTTCGTGCATCAAAAGGAGAAATTGTCACTACAGAACAAGTCCAAATGGGTATTGGGATAAGAGTTCAACTATAGGTTCGTATAAGGTACTGGGATTCCTTTACTTGTAACTGCTTGTTGTGATAATAGTGGAATTTCGGGAGTGGTGACCTTAAAATCACCTAGTGGGGTTTTTGCCGTGTTGGTTTTCTCCATTCGTAAACAAATCACTGTGTCAAATTTTTTTTCCGCTGCATACTTAGTTTATTGGTGATTTGTTTATGCTACCACGCGTTTACATGTTAATTAACTTAATTAATTCAATTGGCTATATTAATTGGTTAATTTATCATGAGGGGTCAATTCATTTTTGGTCTATCAAGTGGTATCAGAGTAGGCACACTCTAACTAGGTTTTAATCAATGTTGTGTTGTTCCATTGACCCTTGTTTGTCATTGATGGCACTAACTATGCATATTGGAAAGTACGCATGAGAGTTTTCTTGTAGTCTCTAGATGAGAAGGTTTGGCAAGCTGTTGAGATAGGCTAGACCAAGCCAAAGGAAGCACCAACTGACTGGGATGAAGCCAAGATCAAGGTGGAAAACTTCAACAGCAGGGCATTGAATGCCTTATTCAATGCAGTCACCAATGAGGAGTTCAAGAAGATATCTTCTACTGAAACTGCTAAGGAGGCATGGACCATCCTCCAGACCATCTATGAGGGAACCAATGCTGTCAAGGATTCGAAGTTACAGAGGCTCACTACAAGCTTCGAAGAGATTAAGATGGAGGAGGATGAGTCGTTTATTAAGTTCTATGCCAAGCTCAAGGGCATAGTTAACTCAGCCTTCAATCTTGGAGAAACCATTCCTAAACCCAAGATTGTAAGGAAAGTGCTCAAATCTCTGCCCGAGAAATTCCATGCCAAGATTACAACAATCAAGAAATCAAAGGATATTGACAAGATTCCTTTGACAGAGTTGGTTGGTAATCTACAAACTTACAAGCTAGGGTTAACAAGGATTGGTAAGTCAGGCAAGAGCAAAAGCATGGTCTTGAAGGCCAAGAGTAGTGACACAGATAAGTCTTCAGACGATGAAGATTCTAAGATGAAGTCCTACATTACCAGGCAATTCAAGAAGTTCATGAAGAATGCCAACGGGAAGGGCTTCGACAAAAACCATAGGTAATCTAGTTCTTCTCAGTTCAAGAGTCAAGACAAAGGGAAGAAGGATACTAAGGATGGCGGTCAGTACACTGTTCCCGTAGGACCTAAGTGCTTTGGATGTCAAGGCTTGGGTTATATGAAACAAGAGTGTCCTACATATCTCAAAAGCATTGGGAAGAGTAAGGCACTTGCTGCTACTTTGAGCGACACTGAGCCTGAGGATGATTCTGATAATGAGGATGACGAAATCTTGAATGCCTTCCCTGCCACTATCAATCCTATTGAGGGGATTGTTGAAGATGTGGATGAAGAAGAAGAATTGGCGGAGTCCAAGTTTGAGAAGATGGATGATCAAGATGATATCCATACAGCTTATGAGAAATTATACAAGCTTTCTAAGAAACATGAGAAACTTTATAGGCTGACCACCAAGAAGCTCAGTGATGTGGAACTTGATCGTGAAGAGCTTTCCATAAATTTTGATGAGACTAATTAGACTATTGGAGCACTGAGGTTCGAGAGTAATTTCTTGGCTGAGAAGACCAAGAAGCTTGAAGCGGAGCTGTTTCAAGTTAAAGCTCAATTGGAGAGGACTTCAAGTGCAAAGCTTGATTAGATGCTTAGTCTTTAGAAATTTGCTTTTGATCGAACAGGTTTAGGGTATGGTCTCTCTTCTTCTAATATTGCTTCTACTAGTACTACTGTTTTTGTTCCTCCTAGTAATAATGTTATTGAGAACAATGATGTTAAAACTAATATAACTAGTAAGAACATAGACAAAGGTAAATCTATCTTAGGAGCACCTCATAAGCAAGATAAGAAGGAAGCTAAAAACCCTAGGGCTAAGAAAGCTAACTCTCAAAAGCCTAAATAAAAGAAGCAACATCTTTGTCATCATTGTGGAGCTGTCGGTCATACTCAACCAAATTGCTATAAGTGGTTAGCCACTCAACAAAGCAACGGCATGATAGCATTTGGAAGCCAGAATCAGCTTTAATCCTCTCTTACTCCCCTTGGAGATCTTCTCAAAGCCCTCATGTTCCTTTCAAATTTGAACGGTTTCAATTCTTCCCCCTCACCGCTGGTTCAAGGGTACACTCAAAGGAAATGTTCTTCCAAGGCATGGAAGGAAAATGGCTCCAAGTGATTCTATCACTTTTCTCTTTCTCTCTTCTTGTTTTTTGCTTTTGCATAACTTGTGTGTTTTGCTTTTATATTGAGTCAATCTAGTTTTTTTTTTCTTTGCTTTGTTTAACATGTTTTTGTTTGTTTTAAGTTTTATTTATTTATTTTTTTGATATAAAAAAAATTGAAAAATCAAAAAAATACAAAAAACAGTGTGTGTTATGTGTACATTGGTACTTGTGTACCTTGGATGGCCATTGAAACAAAGTTTTCTAAACTTTGTATCTCTTGTAGCATAGATGAGCATCTCTATGCACAACTAAGCAAGTGAGCTTTGTGGCTCGTGTTTGTGATGAGTAAGGTTAAGTGATCTCTTGTACTTAACACTCGTATCACTCTTTTTAATGGGAAGGACTAAAAAATCCTAAGAGAAAGGCATAAATAACCATCTCACCACTGTTGTCTGCCAATCATGAAATGACATTTGTGTGCTTTGGCATAGCAAAATTAAAATGTCAAAAGCTCAACATAATTGGGTATTTCTTTTCTATCTCTTATATGCACATGCATGATTTGCTTAAAAAGAAAAATATGCAAAGAAAAATAAAAAGCAAAAAGATTAAAATGCTTTAAATATGATTGTAAATGTGTATTCTAAGAGATGTGAGAGTTATAGGGTATACCTTGAAGGTGATAGTCCCCATCAAACAGTTATGATTGTGTGTGAGTTAAAGTGATTTTCCCATATCTCAAATCGTCATAACATGTATAAACTTATGCAATCTTGCGATGTTTTTCACACACAACACGCAATATTCTTTGTTACTCCTGATACATGTATAGGTACAATGTGATTTGGCTATCACAAGGTTTACATATGTTAATGTATGCTCACTAAACTGTCTTAACTTGTTTTTGAAATATAAAATTGGTTAGACTTGTTTAGAGTGTGTGTGTGTGTGTGTGTGTGTGTGTGTTTTTGGGATCTATGTGCTTAAAATTGTTGTTGAAAGACGATTTTGAGAGCTTAAAATGTTGACTAGATCCTTGGTTGAGTTGCTTGCTTGATTGCATTCATATCTATGTTTTTCCCTTCTTGAAAAACTGATTTTAAGCAATCTCGACACCTCCTCGACACCTGGCTATCTGTCGAGCTCTTAAGTTGTCTCTTATCACAATATCGACACTTCCTTGACAACTAGGTGGATCGATCGAGAAAGTTCTTGGATCCTCTCTAGCCTCTTGATCGCTGGTGGATCGATCGAGCTTCTATTCTTGTGTCTTTTCCTTGTAACTTGACACCTTCTCCACAGCTGCATCTGTCGAAGTTGTTTTTCTCGACACCTTCCTCAACAGATGGCTCGACACCTATATCTATTGAGATTTACTGACCTTCTATATGAAGGTCCAGCGTGATCCGGTTCTCATTTCTCTCGAACTCTCTCTCGATAGCTTCGTGTTCTCTCCTCCAAACCTCTTTAATTCACTCCAAACTTCTTCCTCAAGGTTTTTTTAAACTTTTACCAATTTTTCTTCACTTAGTAAGCTTCGAATCTCTCTTTTTCATGCATTTTCATGTTTTGAAACCTAGGTTTTGGGGTTTTTGAAAAATTTTGGGGTTTTTCAAAATTGATGAAGTTTTGGTGAAATTTTTAGGTTGGGATTTGCTTATGTGATCTTAAAACTTCATGCATTGCATCTCATGTGCATTATAACAGTATTATCATGCATTTAGATGTGTGCAAATTGATTGTGTGCTGGTAGAATTGGATATGATTGCATCTCACATGTTCATGCATTCCCCATGCATACATACTCCTTTTTCAATATACTTGCTATATTTGAATTGTGTTGGGACTTTTCTGATTGTCTCTTTCTCTCCCTCTCTTTTCTGTTTACGTTAGTCGTGTTTATGGCACCTAAGCATAAGTCATCTCCATCCTGGAACCCTCTTTGTTTCGAGGCATCTTCTTCATCTTTTGATCCTACTCCTTCCCATATTCGGTTCCGTGATGAGGATGCGTGAAAGGACTTCTCAGATAAATTTTCTCAAAGAGGTGTTCATTTGGAACGCTGAGTCATTTTAGCGGACTTCGCTGACACTGACCTACCCGATGTCATTCACAGTTGGGGTTGGGAGTCACTGTGTGATGTCCCGGTCACATGTCCATCAGTGCTGATTCAGGAGTTTTACTCCAACAAGCTTGGATTCGATTATTCAATACCTCTCTTTTCTACTCGCGTTCGAGGTACGTGCATTGTTATTACACCCCAGCTTGTTGCGGATGTGCTTCGTGTTCCGAGGATAGAGCATCCTGACTACCCTGGATGCAAGTGTCTGAGGACTGTGTCCAAAGATGAGATGATTTCTGCATTCTGCGAGCGCCCTTTTGATTGGGGTGATCGTCAGTTTACACCATGTAAGACCTTTGCTAAAGGTCTTAGATTCATGAACATGGTGATGACTTTTGTTTTGCACCCACTCTCTCACTACAACTCTATCATAGAGCCTCAATCTCAATTTTTGTTGTCTCTTCTTGAGCATCTTATTATTGATTTTCTTTCACATTTCATTCTTTCTCTTATTGATGTGTATAGGGATACGACTACCCGTGATAAGCTCATTTTCCCTTCAGCTATCATGCGGATTTTATGCCATTTTTCTATTCCTTTTCCCTCTTCCAACCATTTTTCTGTCATGTGTGCCATGGACGCCGCTACCGTTAAACGTAGCGAGGCGCAGTTTATGTCATGGCAGACGGATTCAGTAGCTTCTCCCTCCCGTTTGGCTCCATCTTGTTCTGCTCCATTCACATCCACTTTCTCCTCTTCTACGAGTGATGTGTCACTCAAAGACATCATGGCGCAGCAGCGCATGGATGCTCACCTTGATACACTCTCTACAGATTTGTATCAAGTGAACGTTCATGTCGGTCGTATTGCACGGCGGTAGGTGATCACGGGTGGCTTTGCTCTTAAGGCTTCTCCTCCACCTCCTCCAGTGGCTTCTAATTCTAAGGATGAGGATGATGATGATGGTGATGACGATGATTCTTTTGATGGTGATGATGATGGAGATGCTAGCTCTACCGATGAAAGTAGTTTTGGATATGAGAGTAGTCATTCTTATGGGGAGAGTTAGTATAGGACATTTTTGTTAGGGGGAGTGTTGATATTTTTGAGGGATGTAGTGAGGATTACTTATATCTTTTTCCTTTCTATATTTTCAGATACACTTATTCTTGTACATGGGTCTTTTTCTTTTCTTTCACCTACCTTTGCATGTGTTATTTCTTTTCTTTCTTTATACACATGGTTCTTATTTCTTGTATGCAATCTATTTATTTCTGTTTCATACAAAGATGCCTTGATTAGTTTTGTTTAAAGTGTTTCAGAAATACAGGTTGTCAAAGTCTACTTACCATAAACTCTCTTCTTGTAAAGTTTTTCAAGAGTTTGTGTTAGGATAGATTTTATTGTATTCAACAAGTGAATATGAGTTGAGTGATTTATGACTTCTCTTATATGTTCATTTGTTTGTTGTGGTTTTGTCACGGATTGCCAAAGGGAGAAATTGTTAGTACATATGTGATTCACTTATTAGGAACATATGTCACTATTTTATGTAATTGGCAAAACCTTTGACAAAACGCACTTTACTTGTAATTGGGTAGATCTAGCATGTGTTTAATACTTCAAGAAACTGTGTTTCAAGATCAAGTGTTAAAGTCATGCAAGTCTGTCCAAGAAACAAACTGAAGAAGTGCTGTTCATTAAAGTTCAATAGCTATCTCGACAACTAGCTATCTAACGAGACCTATAGAGTTGTTGAAGCCCGTGGCTTGACAGTAGCTCGACAGATAGTGTATCTATTGAGATTTATGAAAAATAGAATTCCAGTTCTGTTTTGACTCCAATCCGTGATTATGTGTTTGGGCTTTCTTTTATCACAACCCTTGACATATAAAAGGATTATTTTATGGGCCATCAAAGAATTCACAAGTTGCATAAGTGTTGAGCAAAGTTTGTTCAAGCAAAATGTGACCGGAGACAGAATTTGCCCTAGTTCATCATTTTTGTGAAGAAGTTGCTGTATTTGTGCACCGTAGGGTTTTGTGACCAAGAATCTTCTTAATCTTCATCATGGATGAATTGAAGAACTTTGTAGCCAAAAATCTTCTCTAGTTGGTGATTGAAGTTGCATATTGGGATCCACGCAATTGGTTAGTCATGTACTGGGAGCCGTGCATCAAAAGGAGAAATTGTCACTACAAAACAAGTTCAATTGGGTGTTGGGGTAAGGGTTCAACTATAGGTTGGTATAAAATACTGGGATTCCTTTATTTGTAACCACTTGTTGTGATAATAGTGGAATTTCGGGAGTGGTGACCTTAAAGTCACCCGGTGGGGTTTTTGCCATATTGGTTTTTTCCATTTGTAAACAAATCACCGTGTCAAATTTATTTTCTATTGCATACTTAGTTTATTGGTGATTTGTTTGTGTTACCATGCGTTTGCATGTTAATTAACTTAATTAATTCACTTGGCTAAATTAATTGGTTAATTTATCACAAGGGGTCAATTCGTTTTTGGCCTATCATTTGCTTCGACTGCAACATCTCAACCTTACTTGTAACAAGTTAGGAGGAGAAATTCCTATCAAATTGAGCTGCTGCTCTGAACTCAGGATTGTCGACTTCACTATATACATTGTTATTAGTCAAATTCCATCAGAGCTTGGATCTTTGGCTAAGCCTATGGTGCTTAATCTTGGTGTAAATAATCTAACTAGAGGAATACCGCCTTCCTTGGGGAATCTTTCATCACTCACAGCTTTATCAGTAACCTATAATAATATTGCAAGAACAGTACCAGATGAAATAGGTCACTTGAAAAGCATATCAATCTTCACAACCTTTTTAAATAAATTGACTTGTACGGTTCCTCCCTCCCTTTATAATATGTTATTACTCACTATAATCTCAATTTCACAAAACCAACTTAATGGCACCCTTCCAGCCAACATAGGCCTTACTCTTCCAAATCTCAAAATATTTGGCATTGGTATCAGTAAGTTCTTTGGGCCTGTTAGGTACTAAAATTTTATAACAATTGGTAAACCATGAACACAAACTTGTCCAGGTATAGTTCTTAGAGTCTATAGAGTGTATTAGACAATGCTCGTGGTACTACAAGTTAGAATACAAGAACATTCAAGTTGCAAAAAGGAGAGTTCAAATTCTGTGAAGCTCAATCAATCAAAAATTAGATCCGACCAATAAAAAATTGCAAAAAATCATATTCTGCAAAATTTTAATTAAGCTCAACTACTCATTAAGCCCATTAAGTAATTAGGGTTTCAGATCTAATTCTCCTAGTATATAAAGAAAACCTTAAGCCACATTTTGAAAAGACTTTGAAGGTGCTCTTATAGGTTCTAAAAGGTATTATGCCTTCCTCTTTCAAAGTCACTACTAGAAATCATTCTCATATTATTAAAACCAGTAGATCTAAAGTTGTTGCAACAAGTTCAACAATTGCTGATGATCTAAACATTCAAGGGTGGTCTTGGAGTCACAAATTGGAGAGTTTGTGTTGCTAAACCTTTGAGTGAGATCTCAAAGTCACAAGTGTGGGTGCTTGTGTGGTGCAAATCCAAGAGAGAAAGAGTTAGTGGATTTGGAGCTTGCACATGGTCGTGGTGTTATTTACTTTCCGCTGCATTGCATGATATGATTTATTATTGTTTAACCCTGATCTAAATAATTAATTTAAATAATCACTTGGCTAATATATTAGGTTAAACAATATGGTTTAAGGGGTCTAAACAAAGAAACATGTGGTATCAGATCGAGTTCACTCTAATTGGATTATTGTCTTGAGTGAGATCCTTGATCTTTGCTATCACGGATAATTTTAAGTGTTTGTCTGCTCATATTTGTGATGATTTGAATTAAAAGGACATTATTGTTTTTGTTAATCTTATTGATACCTGTGAAACTCTCCATAATTGTGAGATTAGATTAATATAATAAAAAGAATGAATTTTTGAGAAATCAATTTTCCTCTCAAGATGAAAAGATTGGAATAGAAGCTAGCTAATTTTGAAGTTGAACTTCAAAATTTGTCTAATACCAAACTTGTTGATAAGAAATCTGGTTTTGATTCTGTTTCTCTTAAGCCTAAAACTGACAAAGTTTATGTTCTCCTTTCAAGAGGAATAAAAAAGAAAAGGCTTATGTTGCTAGGTTAGACAAAGGTAAAAGTTCTGATGTAGATGTTGAAATTTCTAAACTTGTGTCTAATAGCAAAGCCATGAATACTATTTTTAATGCTGTTTTTATGGAGGAATTCAAGAGAATCTCAAATGTTGAGGTTGCTCACACTGCATGGAATATTCTCCGAACTCTGCGTGAAGGTACAAAGGCAGTTAAGATCAATAAATTGCAGCAATTAACAACTAGATTTGAAAGCAATAGGATGTTTGATGATGAAAGTTTTGATGAATTCTATGCTGACCTTAATGATATTGTTAATTCTGCTTATAATCTGGGTGAAATCTATGATCAACCTAAAATTGTTAGGAAGATTCTTAGATCCTTGACTAAGGACTTTAGACCCAAAGTGACTGCCATTATTGAAAGCAAGGATGTGGACTCCATCCCTGTTGATGAACTTATAGGAACTCTTCAGTCCTATGAGTTGGACCTACCCAAGACAAGCAAATCCAAATCAATGGCACTTAAGTCTGTTGATGATGAGCTCTTTGCTATAGAGATTGCCTATCTTGCCAAGAACTTTAGGAACTTTCTTCGAAACAATAACAAAATGGCAAGAGGTAAAAACAATGCTGAACCTAGAAATTTTAGGAGGAATGATCCCACTAAGGTAAACAACATTGAAAAACCTAAAGAGAAAGTAGGTCAAACTTCCAATAATTTTATGGGTCAACAATGTTTTGGTTGTCAAGTGTTTGGTCATGTGAAATCAGAATGTCCTGCATTCTTAAGGTCTAAGGGTAAGGCTATGGCTATAACCCTTAGTGATAATGAAGTTTCTGACAATGAGTCTGGTAGTGATGAGGATGGAAACTTCATTTCTTTCACAGCTACTATTGAAATTGATGAAAGTGTGGCTGTTGAAGAGATTCCTTATGATGGGGAACTTTCTGAGGATCCAGATTTGTAAGAAGCCTACAATAAACTTTGCAAAGTTGATTTAGGCTTAAAGAAAATTGCATCTCTTGAACTTGACAAGAAAAATTTGCTTTTGAAATTGTTTAATGCTAATGAATTGTTAAATAATGTGAAGACTGAGAACATGCTTTTGCTTTATAAAGTTAAGAATTTGGAACTTGAACTATCTGCTGCTAGAGAACAAATAAATAGGTCTATTAGTTCCAAACTTGATCACATGTTGAGTGTTCAAAAGTCTCCTTAAAAAAAAAAACTAGTTTAGGTTTTGTAGAAAGCATCTTTGTGGCTGAAAGTCATTCCACAAACTTCGTTCCTTCTTCTGAGCCCCCTGTGAGTGAGATTGTCAAACCTGTAGAAGTTACACCTCCAAGGAAGATTAGGGTTGATCTTAAAGAGTCTAAGCCTAAGAATTCTACCCTTTCTAAGGACAAGTTGAATGATAGGCGTGCTTGGGTTTGTCATTTTTGTGGAAGTCTATTCATCCAAACTGTTTCAAGTTACAAGCTGCTCAGCAAGCAAATAAACCAAAAGTATCTGTGCCTCAAGCACAAGATCCTATGGTACTTATTGGTGAGTTAGTAAAGGCTTTAAACCTTTATTCCAATCCTAGAGTTGGTCATCATTATTCCAATTCTACCCTTTACGCCAATGATAGAGTTGCATCTAAAAGGTTTTGGATGCAAAAGGCTCAATCTAATTAAATCATTCTGACATGGTCTTTGTGCTTCATCGCTCTACTCTTTGTGACCATTCTTCTTTGTTGTTTTTGTTTTCTTTGCTTTTCTAGGATTTGCATTGCATAACATTCATGCATTTCATTCTAGGTTGTTTTTCGTTATTTCTTTTTTAAAAAAAAAAAAGGAAAAGGGAAGTAAAATGTGTTTTGTATTATTTCTTGGATTTGAAATCAAGGTTGACCAATTTATCTTTACATAACATGTCTTTGTACCATGTTTAGCTTAGATGAGCTTGTACTTTACTAGTTTAAGCTTTGTAGTGCATGTTGTGTGGGAAGATGTTTATAGTTCTTGATCTTGAAGTCACATGCCTTTGATTGTTGGACCTGAAATTATTGAGAAAGGCATAAATAACCATCTTACCACTGTTTACTAGCCAATCATGAACACCTTAGTGCATATCATAAGATTTTGTGCTCGAAAAAGTGTATCACATGCACAAAAAGAACATAAGGTGTAGCCTCGGTTTAAATGCTAAAATTGGTGTATACATTATTGGACTATAATTAATTCAATCAATTAAAATTGGTGTGTACATTATCCTGGCTGTTTCAATAAGTTTCCAATCAAATAAAATTAGTGTGTACATTATGAGGCAAATCAAGAAACTTGCATGATTGCAAGCTTATTTTCTAGGAGATGTGGGAGTTATATGATGTAACTCTTTAGGTAATAGTCTCTTTCAAATTTATGTGATAAATTTTGTAGAAATTATGCTTGATTACTATTCACATATCACCTCACATGTATCTTAAGTTTTTGTTAGTTGCACGCACTACACAAGTTACTCTTTGCTAAACTTTGTACATGAAAATTCCAAGATTGAAAATTCCTTGATTATGTTTTAATTATGAAAATTCAAGAAAATTCCAAGAAACTGTGTGTGATCTTGTTTTGGCCATCCAAGATTAAAAATTCCTTGATTATAATGCAAAATCTGTTTAAAGTTTCAGAATTTAAGGAAAATTGATTGAAAATCTTATTTTTGGGAGATCTAGGTTCAATACAAGTGTTTTTGAAAAACATTTCATCTCATACTCATGCATTTTATTAAAAAAAAAAATACTATGCTTTGAGGAGTTTTTGCATAAAATTGCTCTGTTTTCAAAAATCTAATTTTTCCAGATTTTCGATCGATCAAATCTCTTTCTCGACCGATCGAAATTTCGATTAAAATTTGGTTTGAATCTGCCTGGTTCGATCGCTTCTCGATCGCTACTGGATCGATCAAAAGTAATTTTCAATTGATAGAATCTAATTTTCGATCAAACGAATCTAATTTTCTTTCAATCAAAAATAGTTCAAAGATTTTTTTTCAAAACATAAGTTTTTCATGTGTTTGTCACTATTCAAAGTTTTTCAAAAATTTCTTTCTCTTTCTCTTCGATTTGGTCAAGGTTCAAAGAAATTTTTTTGTCATTTTCCCTCAAATTTCTTCAAAGGTTTTTGACTTCTATGGCTGGTAAGACCTTTTTGCCCTTCCTGTTTCATTTATTTTCATGTTTCATGCATTTTTTTCATGCATTTTGGGAAATTTTCGAACCTAAGGAAAATTGGGGTTTCAATATTTTCTTTCAAAATTTAACATTGGGTTTTTGTTATGGGATGTTATTAAACTGTCCCTTGGTGTTTAATTTGATCAATTTTTTGATTTGAGAAAAATTGAATTTTTCTAGGGCTTGAAACTACCCGAATTGGGGATTTTGTTCAATTGAGCATAATTTGATGAAACTGACTTGTTAGATTGATTAATTTCTACTCCATCCTTTGATAGTGAGAGGTTTCTGAGTGAGAAAAACCAAGAGACATATAAGAAGTTGAATATTCTTAGGAATGTGTGGGTTGAGTGGAAAGTAGTTTTAGATGAGCTTGAACTGGAAATTAGGAGAAACTTTGAGCGTTGGGGCTGGTTGCCTTTGTTGAATGTTGACCATCCTCCTCCTACTACCTTGATTAGAGAATTCTACTTAAACCTCTCTGTCCAGTCCTATGATTCCAACACTTAGGTGAAGAGTTGGATACGAGGTGAAGAGTACACCATTACTCCTACGGTAGTGGCCTCTACTCTCGGGGTGATTATGGCCCAGCATCCTGTTTATCCTTACAATGAGTCTTCTCACCTGGATGACATCATGTCATATCTTACTGGATCTTCTATCTAGTGAGGTTCTGATCCTCGGATCACCTCTCACGAGTTGACCGAGATTCATTATCTCTTTTTTCGGATTTCTTGCCATTCGATCTAGCCCATCTCTCATTTGTACACTATTCCTATAGAGAGATGTGCATTTTTGTATGCTCTTGTCACAGATGCTCCTATGAGTTTTCCTTATCTTTTCATTTGTTCTTTGGTTGAGTTTCATAGGAGTAGTTCTTCTTCTCATGCTCTTTTCTTTCCTATTTTTATTTAGACGATTTTGTTACATTTAGGTTTAGAGCATTTTTCGGCATCTGAGCCCGTTCATATCATAGCTCTCATAGATGCCACCTTCTTTTGGCTGAGAGCTGCTCAGATGCGAGCTAGCTCTAAATGCCCTAGGGTCGAGTCTTCCTTTGGTGCACCTTCTCCTCCTCCTCCCCCTTCTTCTTCAGGTGATCTAGCTGTTGATGAGTTTATCAATCCAATTGCTACTGATGCTCCTCCACCTTCTGCTTCGGATGTTTCTAGCATTCGTCGTACTTTAGACACTGTCAAGATCATTCAAGCAACTTATGGTCAGCTTCTAGTAGACGTTCTCATGGAGCTTTAGGCTTTGCATACAGACTTGGCGAGTTTGAGACGGTCACCTCCACCACCTCCTTTTGATGATGAGTGATTGCCCTTTGGCAATTCGTCACAAAAAGGGGAAATATATTTTTTAGCTCTTGTTGTATATTGTTTAATTTGAGTTGTATATGATAGGGGGAGATACTATGATGTATTTTATATCTGTTTCTTATTCACATTGTGCTACATTGATTATTGATTTATATTTATGAGGTTATTCATGATATATGTCTTGTAGTTTATGATTATGTGAAATCAAGAATTTATTTTGTTTTACTTGTATTTTCCACACATGCGTTTATGTGTTTGTTAAATGTTACAGGAATATACAGGTTGATTCAATCGTGCTACTGTCTACACTTGCAACTGATAGATAGTAGTTAGGTTGAATTTGTTTTTGTTGGGCAATGTTATTGTAATGGGCTATTTTTGTAAACTTTGAGCATTTTGTTTATTTTGTGTTTTGTCACGGATTGTCAAAGGGGGAGTTTGTTGGGTTCTAAGACTTTAGGTTTAAATGTATTAGAACTTCATTTTGTAATGTTGGCAAACCATGATCAAAACATTTAGTCTTATTTTAGACTTGCTTAAAGTATGTTTATGTGTAAAGTTAGAATCGAGTGTACTGCAGGATTTACTGTGTAAATCTGCCTGGCTCGATCAATCGAGAATTATACTTGATCGATTAAAGCTCGTGCAGATTTTTTTTTTTGCAAAATTTTCCAACTCAGCTCAAGCCCGTTTGACGTGTAGGAATTTATGTTTTTCCTTAAGTATAAAAGGAAAAACCCTAGCCATGTTTTATGGTTGTTGTTTATGCTGTGTGTATGAATCTCTTGTGAGATCTAGAGGTGTTTGCCTTTATATATAATTAGGGTTTCCAATCTCAAGATTGATGTCGAGAGTTTGGTCATCGTTTCGGTTGCTACATAAAGAGCTTAAAGAGAAACACAAGTGGGAGTACTTGTGGTTGCTGTGAATCCAAGAAAGAAGTAGTCCGTGGACTTGGAGCTGTCACATGGTCGTGGTAGTAAGTTTCCTACTCAAGGTAGTAATAGGATGTTAGTGGTCTAAGTCGCTATTGTGTAAACTTCAATTCTTTCATAGTGGATCGGTTTTACCTTAAGGATAGTTAAGTTAAATCCTCCCCAGGTTTTTTACTGGTTTGTTTTTTCTGGGTCATCATATCGTTGTGTTATTTATTTTCTGCACTTTACAATGATATGATATATTTATGTTTCACACATTTCAAGTCACAGTGAGAGTATAGAAATTTGACAGAGAGTCTCAAACCCATTAATCTTTCTAAGCTTCACAGTGAAGTCTGAAGGGTATCAATAAGATCAAAATTAATTTAATCCTATAAAAGATTTAAAAAAAAATGTATAACCACGTCACTTCAAAAACATTTAAGGAGCAACATAATTGGCAATTCAAATATCAAATATAAATTAGAAGAAGAAAGATTTATATTAAGTAATGAAGCACACTTGCAGCCCATGCCTCAATTCCAATATGGCAACAAACAGAAGCCAAATTCTCAACCTCAATGCTTAAATCAAGGAGCTAATTTACCACAGATAAAGCATGACAGATTGCCCCCTAATATCACGCCCAATGTCTGACTTTGTTCTTTGCAATTACCTTAGGAATAAATTATGCATTTACTTTATAACTTTTCCTTGCACAAATTACTTTCTATACATGATGTAAATAGAATTTCTAATAAACATATTTCAAGCCTGAATCACTGTCTATGATTCCAACAGTATTAAAAGCATGTAATATTTTCAAATTGATCATACCCTTTCTGGCAGAAACAATGGTGCTTTTTGTATTGCATGAACATGGCAATGATCACTTGGACTTCTTCTTTCTAGAGCCGCTAGGTACTGATTCGTCAGATGGAGCCAATGACGCCAAAGCTAATTTGTCATATCAGCATAGTTGATTCTTGTTGCAAAAAGCATTGAATGTTTCTTCAAAGTTTTAAGTAAAAATTTATTTAAAATTGAAAGTGTGGATTAGAGATTCACCATCATTGTCTAGTTTAAGATTTTAATGGTGACCCAATCATCAAATCTGATAATGTTCATCATTGTTGTATCTTCATCATCAACTTGCGCCCTTGCATCACTATAACACATGGCATCAATTCAAAAGTAGAAAATAGAAATTAAGACAAACAATTTAGAATGGCAGAAAAGAATACATGGTCGACTCTCTAAAGATCTATAGCCTCAGAAGCATGAATACTCCAAAATCCCTATACTTAAAATAAAAATAAAATACACCTAATTATATTAATTGATTTTACAATCTTTAGAAGTATGCACACAATCATAGCACAACATAAAAATGCTTGCATAGTGACTTAAGTTTCACAAATCTGATAAAAGAAATTCACACATTCTTAAAATTGAAACCATGAATATCAAACCATGTCTAAACCAAAGACCATGATAAACACAATTATGCAGAAAATTCAAACACTAGGAAAACAATTTTCTTTGATTCTAAAACCCAATCAATATATTATACAATCATACAAAACAAACAATGGAAGTAAACACCACAACACTACAGTAATAAATCAAAGTCACACTAAGTCGTTGGAATCGCACAGGATAAGACCCAGCAATCAAAAATTCAACACACTAAGAAAAATGATTTATAAAGTAATTAAATTCAACATAACAATCATCCACACCACAGCATGAAAGACGCAGTAAAAAGGGAAAAAAAATCATGCAAAAGAATAGAGCAAAAAAGAAACTTGGATTTAGAGATACCTCAACTGAATCTTCTAGCTGCTATCAGTATTTATATATTGTAAGGAGAGGAAGACAGGAAGGAAGGAAAACAGAGAGGTTGCCGTTAGAAGGGAGAGAGGCTGGTGATGATTAAATGTGAAACCGTAGGAAACTGTAGAACAGAGAAGGTGGGGAAGGGGAAAGAACTAAAACGTGGGAGACAGGAAATTAAAACCGTGTGCAACAAAAGGAAAGGAAAAACAAAAAGTTGCAACCATGAAAGCATAGGGTTTGAAAAGGCTTTGGGTTTGGGCTCTATGTGATATTAAATTTGTAAGAAGTGGGCTTTATGGTGAAGATAGGGATGAAAATTATTTTATAATTATTTGTATTTAAAATTGATAAAAATTATTTTAAAATTGTAGGATAAATTTAGAAAAGATGATAGAAATGACATGGCTGCTGATGTGGCTCAATGTGAGAGTAGCAACATTAAATGCTACGTCTCAGCTTTTAGTAATATATTGATTAAAAAAAAAAAAAAAAAATTTATTTTGCACTAAAAGGAAAAAAAAAAAAAAAAAAAAAAAAAAAAAAAAAAACTTAAAAGGAGAGCCTATAACCGTTAATAAACTTTAAACAGAGAACAAAATAGATAAATAAAGAGAGATGGAGATAGAAATATGTAGATCAACCCCTCTGTCAAGCCAGCTTCCTACCAACGTGTACCTTCCAACCACTGACTCAACAGGACTGCTAACAGTAAGTTTTCCTCTTTATTTGTAAATTTTTGCATTAAATATGATCTTTTTTCCCTTGAATATGTTATTTGTTCTTTCTGAGATGTATATGTGTTGTTGCATTTGAATTATTTAAAAGTCATATAGGCATGGCTGTATGCATAAATTTATGATGTTTCTTTTGTTGCTTTTACATGTTTGATCTTTTGACATCTTATTTTTTAGATTAAATGATCTATGAGATTTTTCCCTTTCGTGTATGTGTGTGTGTTTAATGTACTATATGTGTTCTATATACTTTCAGCCTCAACAATTTCATTCGAAGTACTGGCAGTTGCAATTTGGAGGACTTAGTCTACCAAAGGATTTAGTTGCTGGGTATTGAGTTGAATGTATTTGTAGGTAGTTCTTTGATAAGATTATATGCAGCAGTGATTGCAACAATAATGCATGATGTGTGTTTGATAAAATGCCTGCCTTGAAAAGATTATACTATGTAGAATATTTTGCTAAATGGTTTACTTATTGTAGTAATTCTCTTCAACTTTTTTTGAAATCAAATTAGTATGTGCATGAAATGCTTACTTATTGGATTAATAATAGATTGTTAGTGTTTAATTGGAAGAAAAACTAAGCTTGAAATAGATCCAGTCAAACTTATCCAAAATAGGCATTTCTGCAGTGGATGCAACTGTTAGGTCCTAATAATGGACTTATGTTCAAGTTTTGTACAGGCTGCCTCGAGGTCCACTTAAGTTTGTTGCCTAAGATATATGGTTATTTATATTTGTATAATTGGGGCATGAGGATTGATCTGAAAGTATGTACGTAATCAACTATATGCGCTGATTCAATAGTTACGGAGTATGGCCTACATGATTGAATTCATGGCCTATGGGACCAATGTTAGAGTTAGATTTTGGCCATATTCCCAATGTTAACCATGCAATTCATTTTGCTATGAGTTTTCCTTGATAAGTTATTGATAGCATGGTCCTTAAAAAATTAACTATTTTTAAATTTGTGATTACCCCTTCCTACTGCTTGCAGTTCATTTGTACAACCATGTTGTAGTTTTTGAAAGTTTTTGAGCACCATGGTTGGTAGCCCAACCAAAAAAAAAAAAAAAAAAATCAAAGTTATGCAGAAGGTAGAAGTGTTTAAGAATATGAAACTGCCTTGAGTACTGTTTCTTTTTTGAGAATTTTGGTTAAGAAGGCCAATGATAGGAGGGTTTAAACCTTTCTCTGCAATTAAGGCCATTGCAACATGTAGGAAAACTCCCCACTTAAAAATCTGCCAATTTGTTCTGTTTCTTCTTTCTCCTCCAGGTTTGTATCAGTTTGTTTTATATTTTCCTTTTGTTTTTATGTAAGTAGTAATGTACTTCATATATTATAATTGTTTTCTTAATTTTGTAATCACTATGAGAGGGTGGGAGAGAGAGACTAACTCTGACTATGATATAGGTCAAAGATTAATGAAAATGTTGGGCAATGATGGTGTCATCCTTAGAAAGAGCATGAATTTCAGTAACTTATCACTATGTTTAGCTATTTGATTCCATGAAATTTCAGGTCAATTGAGCCATAAGTGAAAGGAAAAGATTTATTCTGACTGTGATATTGCTTTAAGTCCTTTCTCTTTCGGGTTTGTTTTCTACTAAATTATCTCTATCTTTTTATTTATCTTTTTTAAAATTCTTTTGTTAGCATTGTATAGATTTTCATTATTAACATAATAAAGCATTGCATTAAAGTTACCTAATATATGTGTTAGATGAAGATTAAGTTGCCAGTTTCATTTTTGTGTAGCAATTGGTTATATGATTTTATTCCTAGGTCACAAATTTCATGTCTTTGATTATTAATAAAGTCAAAAATTGCCAAAATCAAAAGATGAAAAAAAAAAAAAAACCAAATAAAGGAAAGTCAAAGAAAGAAAAAGAAAATGAAAAATTAAAGGGTAGACAAAATAATAGTTGTTATAGGTGTCATAGAAATTGCAAAAATCATCCTAAGTTTAAATCACATTTATAAGTCCTGGAAGTATTTTATGTGTCTTGATATTACTCCAACAAATGATATTTTAAGGATTACAAGGAATTTTGTCATTAGCAGAACCTATATTATATTTTAGTTACTAAAAAAAAAAAACATATTTAGTGGCTTTCTTGGTAGATTTCTATTGATAATTGTTTGTTCTAAGTTTACTTTATGTTTTTACTATCAGATTGTATTTGAAACACCAATGACTTAAATCATAGTGCTAATATCATATAAACCATTACATCTTTGTTGGGCTAATATTACATCTTTGTGGCATTCTAACTAATATTATGGTTTTGTATTTTCAACCAAATCAACTTATAGATAAATATTGACAAATGGTAGGTGGTTGTTACACAGTTGTCACAAATCACAAGAAATGTTGATTGGGGTTAAAAATGTGTCTTTGTTTCAACCTCTATGTATTAATCTGAACGATAACACACTCTATCAAGTCTATGAAATTCTATATGTATTTTTGTTGTGATCTTTTAAATTTATGAAATTCTATGTCTGGTATTTTTTGTTTTTGTTAGTACCATGGGTTAAAAATGTGAAAAAATGAATGTGTAGAACCTTTGAATATTTGGATTCACCTATGCAAAAAAATTGCAATGGTGTTGGTGGTGAATACGAGTTTAGCCGTTGATTTAATTATGTTCAAGTTTTATTTCGTAACTCTTGCCTTCAAAGACTATTTCAGCATGATTGCAATTATATTGCATTAAAGGTTAGTTTGTTTGGCTCCAACTAATTGTGAAAAGACATGTCTGTTTTAATTCAATGTAATTTGTCAAGCTCCTTTGTAAATACCACCAAATTTTGGATTGTGATAACTGAAAGTGAAGCTGTTGGAAAATATTGCACCAGTTCTAGGAATAATGAACGCTAGCTAACTTAAGAATTTTTAATCCTATGTGATAGAGATACCAAGGGAAGAGATTAAGTTTCAAATAAATGTTGTTAGGACAACTCTTAATACAAGAGGAAAATTTTTTACAGATTGATTTTATTAGCCAAGTTTCTCTCCTACTTATTTCATACTTCAATAACTATATTCTCTCGAACCTACAACCTTTAAAAAACCCTTGAACCAATTAGTTATATCTTATGAGATTTCAATTAACAATTTTTTTCTAGATTATGTGTTGATGCCAAGTTATGTCTGTCTTTTAGAAGAATACCTGCACATTAGCATCATTATCTAAACAACTAACCATCCACCCCCTTCCATATTTTACCATCACATTAAGTATAATATATTAAGTTGATTTTTTTCTAACTCATAAAATGATCCCGCGCATTGCATGGGTTAAACGCTAGTAAAAATAAAGAAGAAAGAAGGTTGCCTTACCTAATTAAGTTTAGGATTTTGAAATAGTACTTGCCAAGGTTTTGAGATGGGAAGAGAGGAATCTTAGAGGGAGTCTCTCTCTTTGTTTCTTAATTCTAATGTCAATCCTCTTTTTTATTCTTCTCTTTCTTTCTTTTTTTCCTTTCTTAATTTATGTGAGACTTTTTTTTTTTTTTGAATCTTAATGTGAGTCTTTTTTTATTAAAAAAATTATATCGTGAGTCTCTCTAATACTACAGCCTAAATAAAAAATTTTATTTAGTTATTTCTTTAATCCCAATCCTAACGTGAGCCTCTCTAATATTGCAGTCTAATTAAATTATAAAATAAAACAACTAGCTATTTATGATAATTATCAATTACAATTTAAAAAATAGGACATGAATATATGATTTTCCACACAACAATCCATTAGGTTTTATTGCGAAATTGTGCTCAGATCATAAAATAAAGAGAAAAAAAAAATCTAGGAAAGAATTAGTGTTACCTCCAATAGGCCCAACGAACATCCTTGCCCAAATGAGCCCATTGAGCACCTTTGTCCACCCCTCCACCTTGTGGACAAAGGAAAGTAATCCATTAATAGGGGATTCAATATCTCAGACAGTTACAAACTAGCTGTTAGATCGTTGGAAGCTCATCAAAATCCACAATAATGAGCCCAAAGGGTGTTAAAGCCACAATAAAGACCACAACAACTAGAAGCAATAGAGCCATGTATATAAACACTCCTCAGAACTAGACAAGGTACATTTTGATATGCACATATGCCATAGCACTGATATTTCTAGTTCTCATATTTTCTTTGGGCCTCCATATACTGACTTTATCATCAGAGACTCTATGGCAAGTACCACACCAGTGACCATCCAAAGAGGTTTCATTTCACGACAGTGTAGGCATAGGGATGAGGTTGTTGACCTATCTGGACGAACTTACTCAACTGTCGATTACAGCATCATTAGCTTGGCACTGTTTGTGGGAATGACATTTTCATGTTTAGGTTCGAGAGCGTAGTTCCATTCAACTTAAGAGTCCAAATGGAGTCCAACACTCCCCAAGATTTTGTAGCATTAACTCTGCAAATTAAAACACTCACAGCTAGTGTGGAGGATTATGAGATAGAACCAGGAGATGAGGCTACGGCTGCAGTAAGAGGATAATCGTTCTAGAACAAACTAGGATGATAATGGAGATAACCAAAGAAGGAATGATCACCGACGACTAGGTACTCCAGAAGGAGTGAGCATAAACCTCTTCAGAGAAATGAGAAAGGAAATGGACGAACCGAAGAGTGCAATCAAGGAAGAAATAGACTTGAGCCTGGACAAGATGGTCAGGAGGATGGATTCTCCCTTTACAATGATGGTCCTAGAATGCCCAATGCCCTCAAAGTTTCGTCTTCTACAGCTCGAGTCGTTCAATGGACTAAAGGACCCTTTGGGCCACCTCAACACCTTCAAGACAACTTTGAGTCTTTAATAGCCCTCTAACAAGATATTGTGCCACTCTTTCCCCACCACTCTTAAAGGAGCAGCGAGGGAATGGTTCACTAAGTTACCAATGTCGTCCATCGAACACTTCAAGCAACTAGGCAATTACTTTTTACACCACTTCGTTAGTGAACAATGCTCGAAAAGGCCAGCAGACCACCTTGATAGTGAGCTCTTGTGATGAATTAACCAATTAATTAGCCAAATTAATTAATTAATTTAATTTAATTTGCATGCAATAAGTGTGGTAGCACAAACAAATCACCAAATAAGTTAAAATGCAGCGGAAAATAAATTGACATGGTGATTTGTTTACGACTGGGAAAAACCTACACGGCAAAAACCCCACTGGGTGATTTTAAGGTCACCACTTCTGAGAATTTACTATTATCACAACAAGTGGTTAATAGTAAAGGAATCCCAGTACTTTATACAAACCTACAGTTGAACCCAATTGCACTTGTTCTGTAGTGATAATCTCTCCTTTCAATACACGGCTCCAGTACGTGATTAACCAATTCGATGTGTGGATCCCAGTATGCGGCTTACTCACCAACTTGAGAAAGATGTTGGCTGTAAAGTTCTTTCGTTTATCAACAGGATGAAGATCATGAAGCTTCTTGGTTACAAAACCCTATGGTGTACAAACACAGCAACTTCTTGAATAGAAAGATGAACTAAGGCATATGTCTCTGGTTCATAATATGCTTGTGAAAAACTTTTGCATTAAGTTGCATCAACTATGATGGCCTTTAAAACAATCCTTATATATATTTAGGGTTGTGAGAAAAGAAAGCCCAAACATCTATTCATAGATTAGAGTGAAATAAAATCTGTAAAATTGATTTTCATAAGCCTCGATAGATACCCTGTTTTAAAATCCAGCACTTCTTCACTTGTTTCTTGGGTAGATTTGCATGGCTTTAACACTTGAACTTGAAATCTTATTCCTTGAAGTATTAAACACATCCTAGTTCTACCCAATTACAAGTAAAGTGCGTTTTGTCAAAGGATTAGCCAATTCTATATTGACATATGTTCCTAACATGATTCACATATATCTTAACAATTTCCCCCTTTGGCAATTCGTGACAAAACCACCACAAATAAATGAACATATGAGAAAAGTCATAAATCACTCAACCCATATTCACTAGTTGAATACAATAAAATCTATCCTAACACAAACTTTTGAAAATTTTTGCAAGAAGAAAGTTCATGGCAAGAAAGACTTTGACAACCTGTATTTCTGAAACACTTTAAACAAAACTCATCACGGCATCTTAGTGTGAAACATAAATAAAATATTGCATACAATATATAAGAAGCATGTGCATAAAGAGAGAAAAAAAGCAACACATGTAAAGATAGATGAATAACATACATCAACATATATATATATATATATATATATATCCAAAGTTAAGTACAATGTATGACAAATGGTCATAAGACCGGTATACATGAGGTAAATGTAAAAGAAAGAAAAGAAAATACATAATAACCTCACTACATCCCTCAAAAAAAAAAAAAAATATATATATATATATATATAAACCTCCCTCTAACAAAAATCTCCTATGCTAACTCTCCCCCTATGTATATGACTACTCTCATATCCAAAACTACTCCCCATTTTTTTCATGAGTGACAAAGGGTAAGTAAATCAAGTAATCATCTCATTGTCACTAGGCGAGCTAGAATCCTCATCCACATCATCATCGTCGTCATCAGAGTCATGGAGATTTCTTCTCATTCAAGCGCCACTTCACTGAGCTTCTTGGTAGCCAACCTATACAACTTCTCATGTCTTTTTGAGACCTTGTATAATTTTGCATAGGCTATGTGGATGTCATCTTGTTCATCCAACTTCTTAAATTTAGACTCCACCAAGTCCTCTTCCTCGTCCACATCTTCAACAATCACCTCAATAGGATTTATAATGGCAGTGAAGGCATTTAGGATTCCATCATCCTTATTATCAGAATCATCTTCAGGCTTAGTGTCGCTAAAGGTAGTAGCAAGTGCCTTGCTTTTCCCAATGGTCTTGAGATACGTAGGGCACTCTTATTTCATATGATTGAAACCTTGACACCCAAAGCATTTTGGTCCTAAGGGAACAATGTACTAACTGCCATCCCTAGCATCCTTTTTTCCTTTGCCTTGGTTCTTGAATTGAGATGAACTGGACTGCTTGCGGTCTTTATCAAATCCTTTAGCATTGGCATTCTTCATAAAATTTTTAAATTGCTTAGTGATATAGGATTTCATCTTAGATTCTTCATTGTCTGAAGACTCATTAGTGTCACTGCGCTCTTAGCCTTCAATGCCATGCTCTTGCCCTTACTAGATTTCCCAATTCTTATCAAACCCAACTCATAGGTATGTAAATTGCCAACCAGCTCAATCAGAGGAATTTTGTCAATATCCTTCAATTCCTCAATCGCGGTGATCTTGGCATGAAATCTCTCAAGTAGAGACTTAAGCACCTTTCTAACGATCTTGGGTTCAGGAATGGTTTCCCAAGATTAAAGGCTGAGCTCACTATGTCTTCAAAGAACTCATCAAATGACTCATCCTCCTCCATCTTAATTTCTTCGAAGCTTGTAGTAAGCCTTAGAGGCTTCAAATCCTTGAAAACTTAGTTCCTTCATAGGTTGTCTGGAGGATGATTCATGCTTCCTTAGTAGTTTCAGTAGAGGATATCTTTTTGAACTCCTCATTCATGACTACACTGAATAACGCATTCAATGCCCTATTGTTGAAATTTGCCGCCTTGTTCTTAGCATCATCCCAATCAGTTGACGCTTCCTTTGGCTTGGTCTAGCCTATCTCCATAGCTTGCCACACATTTTCATCTAAGGACTACAAAAAAACTCTCATGTGTACTTTCCAATATGCATAGTTGGTGCCATCAAATAAAATAGGTATAATGAGAGACTGTCCTTTATCCATGACAAACAGGGGTTAATGGATCACATAGCAAAAATTAACCTTAATCAGAGTGTGCTTACTCTGATACCACTTGATAGGCCAAGAATGTATTAACCCCTTGTGACGAATTAACCAATTAATTAGCCAAGTTAATTAATTAATTCAATTTGCATGCAATAAGCATGGTAGCACAAACAAATCACCAAATAAGTTAAAATGCAGTGGAAAATAAATTGACATGGTGATTTGTTTATGAATGGGGAAAACCTACATAGCAAAAACCTCACTGGGTGATTTTAAGGTCACCACTCCCAAGAATTCACTATTATCACAACAAGCGGTTACAAGTAAAGGAATCCCAATATCTTATAACAACCTACAGTTGAACCCTTACCTCAATACCAAATTAGACTTGTTCTATAGTGACAATCTCTCCTTTCAATGCATGGCTCCCAGTACTTGACTAACCAATTCGATAAGTGGATCCCAGTACGTGGCTTACTCACCAACTTGAGAAAGATGTTGGCTGCAAAGTTTTTCAATTCATCAACACAATGAAGATCACAAAGCTCCTTGGTTACAAAACCCTATGGTGTACAAACATAGCAGTTTCTTGATGTGAACAAACGGAAGGACAATAAAGCCCCTCTGACGGTAAAATTCACCCCCATAGTTATGCCTCTTGATAAAATTTTGGTGTAGATTAAAGACGAGCATTACCTAAAATGGCCAAGGCCATTACACTTGTCACCCAACGTGCATGACAAGAAGAAGTACTGCCGCTTTCACAAGGACCATGGCCACCACACAAAAGATTGTGGAGACCTGAAAGAGCAAATAGAGGAGCTAATTCAAAAAAGGGAAGTTGTAGAAATTTTTGAAGAAGGAAGATTCCAACAAGTCTAGAGGTGATAACAAGGACAAGCACGAGGCTTCTTCGAGGGACGAGGATCACATGTCCCATCATCCACAAAGCGCAATAGGGGGATAAAGATGATTGGAGGAGGACCATCCATAGGAGGGTCATTCAGATCTCTTAAGAAATCACAGCAGAGGCAGGTGAACAGCATTCATAGGATACTAACCCTGAAGCAAAAGAGGACGGACAGAGAAATCTTGTTCTTAGAAGAAGATGCCAGAGGAGTGAAGCAGCCACATGACGACCCCCTAGTCATAATGCTCATGATAGAAGGATTTAACACTTGGAGAATAGAGTGTATCCTAAAGGCACAGTGACACTAACAGCACGATGGGATCTTACCCGCAACAATTAACTCGTCAACTCGACTTCCTGGTGGTAGACTATCCTTCCTTATACAATGTAATAATTGGAAGGCCTACACTTAACTGCTAGAAGGTAGCCACGTCCACCTATTGCCTAAAGGTAAAATTCCTAACAGAAAATGGTGTAGGTGAAGTAAAGGGAAATTAGGTACTAGCTAGGGAATGCTACCAGTTAGTGTTAGCTATAAAGGAAAATTGTACATGGATGATCGAGGAGAAAGAGGAAGAGAAGGTGGAAGCCCTAGAGACCGTGGAACTGGTAGACGAAGAGCCAACGAAGACTACAAGGGTAGGGACGACTCTAAGCACAAAGATTAAGAAGAAACTAGTCCAATTCTCTAAGGACAACTTGGACATTTTTGCATGGAGTCACGAGGATATGCCAAACATATCCACAGAGATCATCCAACACAAGCTAAATGCAGACCCCGAGAAAAAGCCATCCAACAGAGACAATGAGTCTTTGCTCCAGAACGAAACCAGGCAATCATGGGTGAAGTCAACAAACTGCTAGCAGCAGACTCTATTCGTGATGTCTACTACCCGGACTGGCTGGCCAATGTTGTCCTAGTAAAGTGTTGTGAAATTTTAAAGTACTTGCAAGCGTATGAACCGTATCGAAGTATAGTTTGACAAGAACGAGGTTGAACCCATAGGGACTTGAATGAATGTAGGAAAATTAATCAAATCTTAACCAAATTAATCCTAATCTAGTTTACTAAAAATTGTTTGTTTTTAATTAAATAAACTAAACAAATAATTAAAAGATATAATATAGAGCAATAAAGAGATGTAAACAATCTAGAGAAAGGAATTAAGGTTTTGGAATCCGCCTTGTAAGTCATATTAGTATATATTTATGATCATTAATTTTTCCTAACCACTGCATGATAATGTAGAAATCAATGTTGCTATCATGGAAAATTTCATCATTAAAACTTATGTTTAAAAATCTAAAGCATGTTCTTTTTTGCTTCTTAAGTATAAAACCAAATCATCAATTGTATTCGTTGAGAAACAAATCACAAGAGATATCTAATTTTATTATCAAGAAATAATAAACTAAGCATTCAATCAATTAAGAAAGATCCTGAATCATGAGAAAAACATGATTGAACTCATATCTATAATCTCATCTTAGTCAATTGATATGAAGCAAGAACAATTTAAATCATTAAAGAACAACTATTATGGGAAAAATCAAATCACATAAATATTACTAATAATCCTTCACACGATTTCATCCTCAACCCTAATTATAAATTTAGCTACTCATGGTAATTGAAATAAAACAAAAGGATAAAATACTAAACATTAAACTAGACAAATAAAATAGAGAAAGAAATAGTCACAGTGCTAGAGAAAAGCCATAAAGAAACTACGTGCTGCTACTTGCGCTCCAGTCCTAGTTGCCCCTTATTTTTCTGTTTTGCTCTCTATTTATATATTTACTTACACCGCCTGATACTATGCCTTATCCTAATACAAGTGGAACTAGAGCTTTTGATGCTTGGACCACATGCTGACTTGAGGAGTTTCACAAGTTACAAACCCGAATGGCCCAGAAATAACTCTTCTATATATTCTAACGTACAATTACTTTATGTAAGAAAGAGGCCCACTTAGCAACTATGCATAAAGACCACAAGCCCACTTGTAGACTCCACATAATTAAACTTCTATTTCTACATCATGTCATCTTAGCATTAATCCAACTCTTTTTATTTTTATTTTTCTTTCCTTCACTTGTCTTCAGGCTTGCAAATTACAATTCTCTACCATTTGCCTTCTTGAATCAATTGGCCCACCTCATAGTTTCGGCATAGTCAATTACACTTCACTTGCTCTACTTCTTCTTCATTTTTCTTATCTTCCAATAATTCTTGTAAGCATGCAAAGCCCTTATAACCTATAAAAAAAAAGATATATTATAACCAGTCACAAATTACCATAATAATAAGGCTAAAGATGCAAATATAAGGGTATTTTATTGTATATATTTCATGCACATCATAAAGAAGGCAAATCAAAAGTAGAGGATGTGCGTAGACTTCGCGGACCTAAACAAGGCCTACCCAAAGAACAATTTTCCCTTGCCAAGGATAGATCAACTAGTGGATTCCATAGCAGGACACAAGATCCTTACATTCATGGACGCATTCTCGGGATATAACTAGATAAAATTGGCAGAAGAAGACTAGGAGAAGACTGTCTTCATCACAAGCCAAGGGCTTTACTACTACAAGTAATGCCCTTTGGACTAAAAAATGCAAGAATGACCTACCAAACGTTAGTAAACAAGATGTTCAGCAAATAGATCGGGAGGAACATGGAAGTGTACATAGATGATATGCTCGTCGAGAGCAAGGAAGAGTCTGCACACTTGGACGACCTTGAAAAGACGTTCGTTACTCTTAGGCAGTATTAGATGAAGTTGAATCCTAGCAAGTGCGCCTTTGGGGTAGCATCTAGGAAGTTTTTAGGGTTCATGGTGTCCTAGAGAGGGATAAAAGCAAACCTAGAGAAGGTGTGAGCCATACTAGAGATGACATCACCCAAGATAGTGAAGGAAGTCCATAAGCTCATAGGAAGGATAGCAGCACTCAACATGTTCATCTCTAAAGCAATAGACAAGTGCCCGCCCTTATTCAAAATGTTGAAGCAAGCCTTCACCTAGATGGAAGAATGTGAAAAAGCCTTCCAGGAGCTCAAACACTACCTAAGCAGTCCACCCCTCCTGAGCCCATCCAAAGACGGAGAAGAACTATATTTATACTTCGCAGTGTTAGCCACATCCATGAGTGCAACCTCGATTTGAGAGGAGGATGGAACATAACTCCCAGTCTACTACTTCAGTCAAGCCTTCCAAGGAGTTGAAGCAAAATACCCACGGATTGAGAAGATTGCATTCGCCTCAATTGTAGCTTCATGAAAGTTGGGCCCCTACTTCCAAGCAAATCCTATCCTAGTGATGATAGACCAACCCATAAAGCAGTCAATGAACAAGCCCGAGGCTATAGACAGGATGATTCAGTGGGCAATCTAGCTTAGCTAGTTCAACATTGAGTATCACCCTAGAATAGCTATCAAGGCACAGGCACTAGCATACTTTTTTGTTGAGTTCACAATCCTAGACGAGGATGGGGCATTGGACGAAGCAAAAAGTTGGATGATCCAGACTGACAGGTCATCAGCCTGAAAGAGGGGTGAAGTAGGGGTCATTATCATTACCTTAGAAGGAGAGACGCTCAAGTATGGAGTTCAGCTGATGTTTCCTGCCACCAACAACGAAGCTGAATACAAGGAAATACTAATAGGATTAAGGGTCGGAAAGGCGTTGGGTGCCAAAAACTTGCTTTTCCAAAGTGATTTAAGGCTATTTGTGGGCAAATAAAGGAGGAATATGAGGTAAAGGAGGAAAGAATGTAGAAGTACCTGAGGTTGATAAGGCATTTGGCTTAAGAATTTGATCAGGTCGAGTATATATAGGTCCCCCAAAGCTAGAATATGGAGGAAGACGAGATAGCGAAGCAAGAGTCGTCAAATGTCGGACCGACGAACACAGATTTAAAGATGAAAGTCTAGAAACATCCAAGCATTAAGGAGGTTCTCACCTTCGCAATCTAGAGTGAAAGCAACTAGATGACACCAATTCTATCATTCCTTCAAGATTGACGGCTTCCACAAGACGTCGAGGAAGCCAGGAAAGTTAGGAAGAAAGTAGCCAAATTCACTATCTTGAACGACTCCATATAAAAAAAGGCTTCTTCATACCCTACCTAAAGTGCATTGACGAGGGTGAAGCTGAATACATCCTAGAGGAGGTCCACGAAAAAATATACGGAGACCATGCAGGCCTATAGTCCCTTGTAAGCAAGATCATTAGAACAGGTTACTTCTGGCCTACCATGTAGAAGGATGCAAGGGAGTTCGTCAAGAGATGCAACAAATGTCAAAGATTTGGAAATGTTCAACACATCCCAATAGAGAGATTGATGCCAATAACCTTATCATGGCCATTTGCCTAGTAGGGAATTGACATCGTGGGTCCACTCCCTAAGGTAAAAGACGAGTAAAGTTTTTACTGGTTGCTATTGACTATTTTACCAAGCGGGTTGAAGCAGAAGCACTATCAACTATCACAGAAGAAAAGATCCAAAATTTCGTGTGGAAAAAAAAGTCTCCAGATTCAAGATACCAAGAATGATCATAGTGGATAAGAGGTGGCAGTTTAACAGCCAAGGCTTCAAAGACTTTTGCTCGGGATTGGGGATCAAGAACCAATTTTTCGTCCCCTGGTCACCCCTAATCCAACAGACAGACAGAAGTGATGTATCGGATATTGCTCAAGATCATCAAAGCTCGGTTGGAGGAAGCAAAGGGCGCTTAGCCAAAGGAACTACCTAATGTTCTATGGGTATACAAGACTATAGCAAGAACCCCAATAGGAGAAACCCCCTTCAAGCTCACCTATGGCACCGAGGTAGTAATTTTGGTCGAAGTAAGGGACGGAGCATCCTAGAAGATCAGCTAAGAGTCAACCTAGATTGCCTGGACGAAGTAAGAGACAGAGCATCTTAGAAGATGGCGAAGCACTAGCAGAAGATGGCTGAGTGCTATGACAGGAGAGTGAAGCTCAGACGACTTAACATAGGAGACCTCGTCCTACACAAAGTCACACCGGCTACTAAGGATCCAACCCAGGGGAAGCTTGGTCCAACTTGGGAAGGACCTTACAAGGTCATCAGTTACTCAAGATAGGGTAACCATCTCCTGGAAACAATGGATAGGAAGAAACTACTGCGACTGAGGAATATTGAGCATTTGAAGAAGTACCATTAATAAATGTAACAGACGATTGTATTCACATTTGAAATTAAGCATTAAAATGTATTATTCAACCAACATTCCAATGTACTGTATGCGAGTCTATAAATTAAAAAAATAAATAAATAAATTGGCTAAGTGATAAGATTCTTCCTAGACAAATGTAAATCACCAACGAAGCCAAATAACAAAATCCCTTAAATGGGTATAAGTCACCTAAAAATCTGGCTAAGTGATAATATTCTACCTAGACAAATGTAAATCACTTACGAAGCCAAATGACAAAATCCCTTAAATGGGTGTAAGTCACCTAAAAAATTGGCCAAGTGATAAGATTCTGCCTAGATGGATGTAAATCACCGACGAAGCCAAACTACAAAATCCCTTAAATGGGTGTAAGTCACCTAAAAATTTGATTAAGTGATAAGATTCTGCCTAAACAAATGTAAATCACTGGCGAAGTCTAATAAGCCAAACTCCTAATCTAAGGGTAAATAGGTGAATATTATGGGAAAAGCATTAGTTGCATACAGACAAAAAGTATTAAGCATAATGAAGAATGAACTAACGAAGGTAGGGAAGTAAACAAGTAAGCATAAATATATTCCATTTGAAGTAAAAGCCCAAAAACACTGGCCAAGAAATATTGTTCTGACATTAGAATATAAAGCCCAAAAGCATACTTGGCACCCCAAAAAAAAAAGGAAGAAAAGAAAAACATAGATATCCAGGTAGCCTCTAGAGCATTTCCCTCCTGAGCAATGGTAGCAGCCTGGGTAGCCTTGTCCATAGCCATTTCCTTGTCCACCACTTCCAAGTCCAGGCTAGCCAGGTGCTTGATGAGGTACCGCTGCAAGAGCTCTAAGCCTTTACAATACCAGTTGAAGAGCACGGTATTATACTTGTCAGTCTGCTGAAAGACCTCGATGGACTTGACTACAATGGTCTTTACTCCTTCCTTGGTAGCCTGGAGTTGTTCTTTCTTCTCTAAGGTCAACTGCCTCTCAGCCCTCAAGTTGTCAGATAGGACCTTCACCTTCTCCTTGAAGATATTGGCCTCATCCATGGCCAAGATGAGATCCTTCCTCAACTTCAAGCACTCTACCTCCAGAACCTATACCTTGGAATCTGAGGATGTGAATTTAGCCTCCTGGCTCAAGTACTCCAAGGTAATATGAATGGTCTCCCCTAAAACCTGAAATGAAGATCCAACTTTTAGAACCATGCAAAAAAAGAGAAAGGGAAGGGTAAATTGTACAAGAATATTACCTAGACGAGTTTGTGGATGTGACGACCCACGAGCTCGTTGGAGGGCACTCTAGAAAGGGCCTTAAGATCCTCAATAGTGAAGGCATCTTCTGCCCTCGTCAGCACAAGGCCAGTGTCGTCCCAAACACTGGATGATCGCAAGTTAGCCTTCCCTTTCCCCTTATTTGCCACGCGTGGCTTCTTCGTGTGTGGAGTAATCTCCTCAATCGAGGTGGCCAAGGAAGCTATAGTTGCTTTAGGGATAGAGGTAGCAGGGGTAATAGGATTCCTTTTCTTCACGACACACATCACCCTCTTCTCGAGGTTGGAAAAAGGCTCGTTCTTCTTCTCCCTCATCTTGGCATACATTTCTTAGTTAAACTTTGTCGTCATCTTTGTGGAAGAAAAACACTTGTAAAAAAAAAATGAAGAAAAAAGAATCCAAGTCAGTAATGAAGCAAATGAACACTTACTCTTCTCTTCAATCTTGATGGCGTGCAGAACGTAGGAAGAAGGCTCTGGACCCAAGTAGTGACGAGCCAAGGTTCTCGGATTGACCAAGTCATCAAAATCATTGATCGTCTTGGCGTACTCAATAGCTACCTCTATGCGCCTCTTGTATCTGCTCTTGAGCTTCAAATGCTTCTTTACTTCGCAGATGCAACAAACAAAAAGGTTAGCAATGATTAAAGTGGGAAAAAGAAGAAGAGTAAGGAGGGAAGGACTTGCAGAAGGACGACGCACCTAGACTCTAGGCTCTTCAACGACGGAGCAACCTAGGTATGTCACCCCAGAGTTCATTGGAAGGAGTCTCCTAATCATCCCCAAACATAAAAAAGAACCCAGATTTCTAGTATCTGAAGGACGAGGGCAAATCAATGACGATCTCAGCCTTCCTGACCCAAGGCACAAGCTCGTAGTACCCATATTCTTTTGACTCCTTTAGACGATATAAGTATGTGAACTCGTCCACCCTGATCATGTCTCCTTCAGTGGTAGCTAGCCATATCTCCATATAGCTGATTATTATCCTCCACGAGTTTGGCATAAGTTGCCAATGAGCAATGTTGAAATGACTCAAAAGCTCCATGGACCATAATGAATGGGTGGATGGAAAACCTAAGACTACACTGGATAACAGCCTCATAGAAGCACACTTCCCTAGGTGAAAAGTGGCAAGCTCATTCCTCTTTGTGAGGACAATGAATCCTAACCCTCTCGAGAAATTGAAACCTATCCCTAAAAGGCTTCAGTTTTATATAGATGAAAATATATATATATATATATATATAATTAAAATTAAATAGATGATAAAAATAAAGTAATCTTTTACTCTCTTTTTTTAAGTAACCTTTTACTTTAAGTTATATAATGAATGCATATTGTATAAGATTAATTAAAAAATAATAATATATAGGTCCAAAATTAATTGAATGGAATATGGTAGATAACTATGTAACTTATATAAAAGGAGATGCCTGAAAAATATAAAGGGAGTTTGTATAATTAAAACTCAAGTGCATATTTAAATGAAAAAGCTTAAATTCAATAATTTAAAAAAAAAAAAAAATGAAAGCATATTTAAGTGGTAACTTCAATGTAATAGTTAAGAATTGTGAACAACCCAAACTAGTAAACATAAAAAAATAAAATAAAAAAAGGTAGATAAAATTATGTAAGAATTGAAATTTTGTCTTTGAAAGTGAGGGAGGAGGCACAGTATTTCACCCTATCAAAACAAAATGTGTAAATATAAACTTCAATAAATTTTCTTGAGAAAAAATTTTGATCAGGTGCTTCATAACCGCAAAGAAACTCCTTGAAAAATAACAAAAAACAACATGAATAATAAAAAAATAAAAGAAATTGGGAATTTATTTTTTGAAGTGAAGAGGGACTGAATTTGAGAGAAAAACAAATAACCCAAAAAAAAGATAGATACTTGGACATTCAAAATATTAATGAAAATAATCATGAATTTGGCGTTATTATTTATAGTGACTAGAAAATTTAAAGATGAGAGTCATGGTATAATAAAGCTATTATCCATAATCATTCCTATATATATCCAACAAACAAAAATTCAACTTTGGTAAACTTAAACAAAAAAAAATAATAATAATAATAATAAAATAAGAAATTGTTTTTATTTAAAAAAATTAATTTTAAATTGTAAAGAAGTTGTTATAAGCAAAAAAGAGAAGGCATTTATTTAAAATCAAATACCATAAAATCAAGTTGTTAACGTTAATTACAATTTTTTATTCTATTATACGGTAAAGATCAAGTTGTTAATGTTATTAGTTTTTTTTTTTTTTTTGGTTATCCAAAAATTTGATATTTATCCAAAAAATAAATAAATTAAAGCAAAATATATTTGGAAAAAAGTAAATAACGAATTTATTATTAATTCCTCCCGTGTGTATATCCTCCTATTGATTTTTTTTTTCTTTTAATTCATAGGATTAGCTATACTTCTATGTACACAACTACACATTTTAATATTTTATGCTTGGATTTTTTTTCTTTCTATCCTATTAATTTAGGCTTTGTTGAGAATATTTAAATAGACACAATTATAGGTTGTAGTTGTATGGCATCAACCAACTAAATTTTCTTCTCAAAGAATAAAACCAACTAAATTTACATTTTGTTTAATGTAAGTTGCATGTTTTGTTAAAACACTTATTTTTTTTATGTAAGTTGCATTTTTTGTTAAAATTCCTTTTTTATATATAATACACTATATATAAAAATAAGGATTAGATGAAGAATTTACATTCTAATCAAATTAAAACTTTTATCAACTTAGAAATTATAGGAGAAGAAAATAAGAAAAAAAATATATATATATATATATATATTATGGTTTATTAAATAGATACAACCGTTAAAAAATGGTTGGGTTAATAATCTAGAGTTAATTGAGATTTTAGATGCGCCCACTACTAGGTGATTGGGTACTATACATATTAGCTAGCCCAATACCGAACAAACAAATTTACAGATGTGCTCCAACTATATAGCGGCCCAAGTTTTGGAAAGAGATGATTCCAGGCCCCTTTACTTGTAATCTTTTGTTGGTCTAAAAAATTGGACCAGCCCCCACTGGGAAGCTTCTATTATCCAGATTAAAAAATTGGAGAGAGGTGTAAAATTTCTAAATAATAAAAGGAATAGTCCCCCTCAAAAAAAAAAAAAAAAAAAAAAAAAAAAGAAGGAATAGTGAGTTTCATAGAGAGAGAGAGAGAGAGAGAGAGAGAGTGCAAAAGAGGAAAAGAGAAATAAATAAATAAATTGAAGAAGTAACCGACGGTATTTGTATGATAAATTTCATATTATATACGGTTGTTAGTGCTTCCTAATTGAAGGCAATTACTTAAAATATGAACGTATTATTTGCCAAATGCATCTTAATCCAGTCTTATTATAAGATAATTTAGTTTTAACCCTAAAAAATTGATCTAATATAGACTTATGGTACTTATAGTTTCAAGAAAATCCATAAGGTTCTGCATATAATGGATAATACACACCCAAGGAATAATTAGGTTCATCAAGAATTACACACGTCTATTAGGGAAAGAAAGAAAAAAAATCTAATTTAATGTACGATTAACCTTTACATTATAAATTATTTACGGGTTTGGCTTGTCTCTAGTATTTTTTTAATTAAAATCTTCTTTTAAAACCCACCACCACTTGTCATTGTCTATTTAAAATAGAAAAAGATTTTCAGCTAAAAAAAATACTGAAAGTAAGCTAAACCCATCATTTACCATCATTTTCATTTTTATTCCTTAGTACACGAAGGGCATTCTTGTGAGCAAATTGAACAGTAAGAATCAATGAAACTCAAATATCTTGATGCATATTATCTTTTAATTTACAAAAAGGTGATGACGTAATGAAACCCAACATGTAAGTAATGATAGACCATATTCGGTGTCTCCTTCTTACACAAAGCATATGACACTTTAACCTAGCTAGGGCAACACATATACTTCACTTTTAGTTTTCTTATTTATATATTTATGAAAAGTTAGCACACATACTTTATTTTAATCGATTACCTAACAGGCAATAAATTCTCTGTTCTTAAAAAGTAATAAGAAATATACGTAAAATAGGGAAAAAAATTGGCTTTTACCCTTTAAAAAAAAACGATCCAGCATTTTGTCTCATTTTCCAAACTAATTAGGAAAATATTCCTCTTTTGAAACTTGACTTTCTCAAAATCGAGTTAAACCCTATAATGGTATTTTAAGGAACCAATAGTGACATTTTAATGAGCCTATAGTGGCGTTTTGTAACTCGAGTTCCATGAACTTGAGTTATAGCCTTATAGGTAAAAAAAAAAAAAAATATGGAAAAACTTGTATTGAACTCAAGTTCATGAAGATTGAGTTACTAAACGCCACTATAGGCCTCCAGATTTTTTTTTTTTTAAAAACTCGATTTTGAGAAAGTCAAGTTTCAAAATAGGGACATTTCCCTAATTAGGCTAGAAAAAAGAGACAAAATGCTAGATTGTTTTTTTAAAAAGGGCAAAAGCCAATTTTGTTCTGTAAAGGAGACATGCTTCCAGAAAGAAGATTGATAAAGTTAACATTAAGGACTAAGGAGAGATAATATTATTAAAAAAAATAATAAATAAAATTAAAAAAAAAAAAAAAAAGAAAAGAAAAGAAAAGAGGGAATCATTGACTGTGTAACCTGCTCGAACAAAAGCGAAGAAGAAGAATATAAAAGATGTGCAGATATTCACTGTTTCTTGCAAGAAGACAACTTTTCTTTCGAGAAAAACAAACAGAGCTCTCCCGTTTCTTTTTCTCCCGTTCTCTTCAGTTTTTAAATGGATGCTTGACATCTGGCAGTTAGATAATCTAAGGATGTTCATTAAGCCACGTCACATGAGCAAAAATTTATCTCATTTAATAGAGATTAGTACAAAACTCTGCTTCCCGCGCTCAAAATTTTCACAAAAAGCCATTGCGCTAAAACCTTTGAGCAACCCGCTAAAAACCAGTCATTCGAATTCCAACCCAGCAAAGAAGATTTTCTTTCTATTGAGTGTACCCAAGATAAAAATCTTTACATCATTCCAACTTTAGTGAGACCACAAAGCAATCCCCTGTTTAGTGAGACCACAAAACAGAACCGTTGTTGATTTTAACAGCTTGACTGGAATTGAAAGTTCTGAATTCCAATAGGTGCTCAATCATTCTTTGCATTATTTATTTGTGTTTTTTTTTCCCTCCGTAGTTTTTATACTCTTTCCTAACAAATAATTGAATTCCCTGTTTGATTTGGATTTGTTTTTCTTTTTGCTTCACTACTATTTTAGCTTTTAGACTTTGAAAATTATTTCCTAAGTGATCAAAACAATTGCAATCAGTATTCTTAAATCTGATTTGACTTCCTTATCTAGTATTATCAAGTATTTGTTCAATACTAGTAATTCAATATTTAGTAATGCAGCAAGTAAACATGGGTATTCAGTTTCTTATTATTTGTTTTAGTTTTATATCATTGACTGTTTTATCAACAACACTAACTTGTTTTGCTTTAATTTGGTTTTTGAATTTCTCTTTAGGTGCTCCTCTTTTCAAAGTTACTAGTCAGTATAATGCCTATAATTAGTGATGAACAAATATGCCTTGAAGGTGATAAAGAAAATGAAGATATTTATGCTAATATTATGCAGAATTCTGATTGTCAAGAGAAAATATCTGTTTGGAAAATGGAGTTTAACTCAGAAGAACATGCTCACCAATGGTATAATGAATATGCTAAAGAAGTTGGATTTAGCATTCGAAAGCAATGGAAAAATGAGGATAGATTTAGTGGAGTAATATCAAGTAGAAGATTTGTCTGTTATAAGGAAGGCTACAGAAAAAAAGACAAGCGAGTGTTTGTGAAAAAGCCGCGAAAAGAAACTAGAACTGGTTGCTTAGCAAGACTAACCATTTCTCTTCAAGCTAATGGAAAATATCGGGTCATTGATTTTGAATCAAATCACAATCATGAGTTAGTGGATAAGTCATGTGTACACATGTTACCTTCTCAAAGAATTATTACTGATGTTCAAGCTATTGAAATTGAGTTGGCAGATAATTCAGGTATACCACCTAAATTGGCACATGAATTGATGAGTCGTCAAGTTGGAGGTAGAGAAAATCTTGGTTTTACTAAGCAAGATCATAAGAATTATTTGAGGACTAAGAGGAAAAGAGATTTGCAGCAAGGTGAAGTTGGGGGTCTTTTGAATTATTTTCTTGGTCAAGTATCAGAAAATCCATCATTCTTTTTTCGAGTTCAATTGGATGTTGAAGACCAAATCACTAACATATTCTGGGCTGATGCTAAAATGATTTTCGACTATGGTATATATGGTGATGTGGTATTCTTTGACACAACTTACAGGACCAATAAAGAGTGTCGACCTTTTGGAGCATTTGTTGGAGTAAATCATCATTATCAACTAGTCGTATTTGGGGCCTCTTTGTTATATGATGAAACTAGTCAGTCATTTGAATGGCTATTTCATACATTTTTTGAGTGTATGTCTGATAAAAAGCCAAAGACAATATTTACTGACCGAGATCCTGCAATGGCAAAGGCAATATCTTTAGTGATGCTAGAGACTTATCATAGATTGTGCTTATGGCATATTTATCAAAATGCTCTTAAAAATCTTAATCATCTATTTAAGAGCCAAAAAACCTTCAATGCTGATTTTAGAAGTTGCATATATGATGGTGAGTATGAAGAGGAGTTCATTAGTGCTTGGGAGAATATGTTGGAAAAATATGATCTTCAAGAAAATGAATGGTTGCAAGATCTATTTAAAGTGCGAGAAAAGTGGGCTATGGTGTATGGGAGAAATACATTTTCTGCGGGTAAGAAAAGTACACAGCTTAGTGAGAGTTTCAACTCTCTTTTAAAAGATTATTTGAAGTCTGATTTGGACATAGTACAATTTTTCAAACATTTTCAAAGGGCTGTTGATGATGTCCGTTATAATGAAGTTTGTGCAAACTATGACATGAGCCAAAAAATTCCCACTTTGAAGGTTAATGTTCCTTTGTTGAGACATGCCAGAGATATCTACACAGGAGCTGTTTTTACTATGTTCCAAGATGAGTTCGAAAAGTCATTGATGGTGGTTGTTGACACTTTTCATCAAAGTGGACCAGTTTCTACATATAAAGTTCATAATTGTGAAGGTTCTAGGCAACATACAGTTACATCTTCAAATGGTTTGATTACATGTAGTTGTAAAAATTTTGAGTTTGTTGGAATTATGTGTAGCCATATTTTGAAAGTACTCGATGAGATGAAGATTAAGTTGATGATCCCTGAACAATTCATATTGAAGAGATGGACCAAGAATGCAAGGGCTGGAACTGTCTTGGATATTCATGAGTGTGAGGTACAAAGTGACCCTAAGCTAGAAATGCGAGCTCGTTATAGAAATTTATGCACCACTTATGTTAGATTGATGGGTAAAGCTGCTGAATCTAAAGAGGCATCTGATTTCCTTCTAAGTCTTGCAAGTGAGTTAGATGCAAAACTAGAAGAATATTTAAAGATTGAATCCCCGTGTGAGACCCTTACGCCTTCCTCAATGTCTTGTGAAAATCAGGTCATCAAGAGCACATGTACCATACAAGCAAAAGGTTTAAAGAGAAGGGAAGTTTCGCGTGGGAGAAAACGGTTGAAAGGATGTCTTGAAAAGGGAAATAAAAAAAATAGAAGCAAAAAAGTCCAAACTCTCGCATCTAGCTTAACTCCTCCAACCACATGTTCCACCACCATGACATAAACCTCAGGTACTTATTGTGATTTTATATCCCATTGTTGAATTTATCACTAGAATTGTGTGTGTGCAAGAAACTATTGCTCACTTGATACCACAACATAAATTTTATCTTTAAAAAACATAACATTAAAAAAAAAAATCAATATGGAATTGAATTTTTGGACTGTCTTAGATGCTACCATCTCATACTTTTACTCATTCAAGTGACTAATAAGAGGTTGGATGATTGCAGGGAAGGGAGTGATGCCCAAAAAAAAAAAAAATCCTTTTTTTGTACAGCCATGAGCTCCATCTCCTTCAACTTAGAAGCTTATGCTGTAGCTAGACTGCTTGCATCTTCTGGCTACCTCAGATTGCTTTTCATTGTTTTATTATCTTTGGTAGAAGTAGGACATCACAACCAGTGGTGCTAAGTTTTAAGCATGAGAAGTAATCTATTTTTGGCATTGCTTATAATATAGCTTTTGGAGAAACTTTGATAGCATCCAAGTTGAAGAGATCAAATGACCCATTGTTCTCTTTCTTGTGTCTTAAGAGAAATTTCTTTAAATTTTCTTACAAAAATATTCCTTTTCTTATGCTCTCTTGGAAATTAATGGAGTATTAGTTATATCTTTAAGTAATTTTGTAATCAATTGCTTAACTCAGCTTTAAGCCAATATGAGATAAGCAATTGTGTGTAGAAAAGTGTAATATTCTAGTTGCTATGATGTGCTTATCTTGTAGCTCACGCAGCAAAGTATTTCCCAAGACTTGCACTCAAAAAGGAAAGCAAATACAACATCACTGTCATAGTGATGACTCTAGAGAGGCACAATGAAGAAAGTGCAAGATTCAAACACAAAGTCTAATGCATTTGTAATTCTTGAAGCAAACAAGTTTTGTCAAATTGCTCCATAAAAATTTCCTGCAATTCATATTTTTATACTATTCTATAATATCTCACGCAAGGATACAAAGAAAAAACAAATATAGAGAGACCCCATTTGTACTGAACTCCAACAAAAAAATTTCATTAATCAAGATAATGTACAATGGTTACATGAGCAAAAAATACAGAAACAAGCCTTGCATTCACCCAACAAAAAAAAAAAAAAAAAAAGACCCTACAGCCTTGCATTCACCCTTGTTGATGAGGTACTTTTACAAAAAAAACAAGCTACCACCGGCCTAAGCATTTTCACAAACACCTTCACAGCATTTCAAGGGTTACTATTGCTTCTCTTCACAAGTTGCTCAACTTAGTCCTCAAGGGTAGTACATTTCAATCAGAGAAACGAAGCTTTCAATACAATTGTTGTGCTACATAGTAATGCAAAATGAAGGAAGTCATAAGTATACTCAAATTTTTGCCACATGTGTACATGGCAAGATGTGCACAGGGAGCCATGCCACTGGCTGTGCCTCTTGCATATCCAAAGTAACTTACACTAGGTACATGGTTACCAACTGCTGTGGATGCCGTGTGTGTGCCATGACCATAGAAGTCTCTTGAAATTAAAGTCTTCTACATTGGATATATTCTTTCCTATGCCTTGGAATCCTTTGCTAGCCACATGTATTCCACCACTATCTTTTCATTCTCTATAGAAATCATTAATAATTTAACACAATCTGAAAAAAGAGCTCCAACTTTAGCAAGAGATGACTTCTTTGATCAAATTTCTCCCTTTCGGAAGAATACACGATGCGCCCAGTAGATTGATGAAAACTGGTTTTGGGAAGAATTCACTATCTTAGATCTTCTCATTTCAAAAATTAAGGAAAGGAAAAAGTAAGAAATACCATGCAAGAGTGATGTTGAAGCTGAATCAAAAATCTGAGAGAGATGGAGAGCGATATTACAGGATTTAGTGGGAATGAGATGATGGAAGGCGGCAAGGAAAGCAGTGAATGTGTTTTAGTGGGAAGCAGAATCAGCAGATGATGGAAGGAGTCAAGGACTCTTTGTGAAATATGACGTGGCTTGATAATTAATCCTTAGATTTAATCTTGCCAGATGTCAAGCATCTATTTAAAAACTGAAGAGAACGGGAGAAAAAGAAACGGGAGAGGAGCCCATCCCACCATATTCGGTGTCTCCTTCTTACACAAAGCATATGACACTTTAACCTAGCTAGGGCAACACATATACTTCACTTTTAGTTTTCTTATTTATATATTTATGAAAAGTTAGCACACATACTTTATTTTAATCGATTACCTAACAGGCAATAAATTCTCTGTTCTTAAAAAGTAATAAGAAATATACGTAAAATAGGGAAAAAAATTGGCTTTTACCCTTTAAAAAAAAACGATCCAGCATTTTGTCTCATTTTCCAAACTAATTAGGAAAATATTCCTCTTTTGAAACTTGACTTTCTCAAAATCGAGTTAAACCCTATAATGGTATTTTAAGGAACCAATAGTGACATTTTAATGAGCCTATAGTGGCGTTTTGTAACTCGAGTTCCATGAACTTGAGTTATAGCCTTATAGGTAAAAAAAAAAAAAAATATGGAAAAACTTGTATTGAACTCAAGTTCATGAAGATTGAGTTACTAAACGCCACTATAGGCCTCCAGATTTTTTTTTTTTTAAAAACTCGATTTTGAGAAAGTCAAGTTTCAAAATAGGGACATTTCCCTAATTAGGCTAGAAAAAAGAGACAAAATGCTAGATTGTTTTTTTAAAAAGGGCAAAAGCCAATTTTGTTCTGTAAAGGAGACATGCTTCCAGAAAGAAGATTGATAAAGTTAACATTAAGGACTAAGGAGAGATAATATTATTAAAAAAAATAATAAATAAAATTAAAAAAAAAAGAAAAAGAAAAGAAAAGAAAAGAGGGAATCATTGACTGTGTAACCTGCTCGAACAAAAGCGAAGAAGAAGAATATAAAAGATGTGCAGATATTCACTGTTTCTTGCAAGAAGACAACTTTTCTTTCGAGAAAAACAAACAGAGCAAATCGATTTTTGCTTATGAAATACATTTGTGATTTGTCTCCAATAAAGATTTTACAGTAGGATAGTGGTCAACGTCAAACTTTGTCACATGCTTCGATTTTGTTTTTACTAAAACTGTTCTGGATAGTCGATACTGTCTTTTTTCATGTTATTCACAGATGATATGTTGTTATTTGGTAAAACTATAACTCAGTTTACAATAACAATAAAGTAATAGCTTAAATATTTAGAGTTGCTTGGAATTCATAACAAGCTAACTAATAATGTTATGTTGGGTTACACGTGTGAGTAAAGTCCCACATTGAATAAAGATGAGAAGAATGAGTGGTTAATATAACATAATTGAGCACATACCCATTGGGCTTAGGCCTTTTGGGTTAAAGTGTGTCTCTATATGTTATATTAATTATTCAAGGAAGCTCCTTGGTGTTTAATTTATATATATATATATATATACTTACTATTTATAATCAAGAAAATTACACTGATGTCTTTTGAGATTTTTCTACTATAATACTCATGACTCCTCTAGCTTTGAATAAGACATTTATTTCTCTTAAAATGCAAACCATCTACAATTACCTCTCTTGAATGACTAAAAACAAACTTTAAAAAATCTCGAACTTTCTATTTATTCACTTGAACTAGCAAGCTCACCTCTAAATAAAATTCTGAGATTTTTTAAAGTATTTTTAGTTCATTTAAAGGAGGTCAGTATAAATAACTTGCATTTTAAATGGTAAGTATCTTAATCAGACTAGCACTACAAACAATATGAGCATTTCAACATGTTTTTATCTATGGTCACTAAAAACTGTTGATAGAAACCTTAATTTTCTAGAGTTATATGCAACTGTGGAGCGAAAGCAAGATAATTAGCATATTTATTTCCACGGTTCACATAACTATTGAAATAAGGGTTAGAAAAAAAAATATTTTCAGCTTTTTCTTCAGCTTTCAGCACCATGGACAAAAAGGGGTCAAAAAAATTATATGGATAAAAAGTTTTTATCAATAGTCGTTTACCACTGTTGAAAATAAGTAACCCCATATCATATAGAAGCTACAGTATCCCACAATCCAAAATATGTTACATGCTCTCTTTCCCGCTCTCGCTCTTGCTCTCCCTTTAGCTCTCGCTCTCACTCTCTTGTACCCAGGGGGCAGCTCTACATAGTGTTTAGGATGGTCAAAGGACTACCTTGACTTGGAAAAAAAAATACAATTATTACTTATAAATATTAAAAATTTATGATTTTTATATCTTTAAAAAAACTTTGTGACTACCCTAATTTTTTTTTTAGGCCCAATATAATTAAATTATGGACAAAATTTGGCAATAAGCATGGTTGTAGATTAAGGCTACAACTCTATTCAATATTTTTTTATTAAATGTGAATTTTAACAAATCCATCATTTAATTATATTTTCTTCTTAAATCCTTCGTACTTGCAATATTTCGAGAAGATAAAATATCAACAACTATGTCGTCAATCAAATATTTAAATTTCAAGTTTTAGTTATCTAAAATTATATATAAAAAATAATTTTATAGATCAAATAAGAATATAGAGAACATGCAATTCATTGATTATATTTTTAAAATATGTAATAATGTTAATTCATTTAGTGAGAGTGACTACAACAAAGTTTGTAGCCAAATTTTATACTTAAACTTTGGTCACCTTAACAATATATTAGGTCCTTACAAATAAAAATAGAAGTCCAAGAAAAATTTTATTTAACTAAACTTTTGAAGAGATGTAACTCGCAACATTGATAATAAGACGTGTATGTGTTTTATGTACTTAGGAACTAATGTATTAGAACTTTAATTTTTATTGTTGGCAAACCATGATCAAAACAGGTTTTATAGTCTTGTTTAGACTTGCTCAAAGTATATGTGTTTTATGTAAAGTTGGAATCAATTTGCTACAGAAGTTATAGTATGATTTTGCCTGGCTTGATCGATCGAGAATTAGACTCAACCGATCAAAATTCGGGCAGAACATTTTTCTGCAAAATTTTCCAACTCAGTCTTAAGTCCATATGACATGTAGGGTTTTATGTTTTGCCCTAAGTATAAAAGGGAAAACCCTACCTACATTTTAGGTTGCTCGTTTTGCTGTTTGTGTGAATCTTTTGTTAGATGAGCTTGATCCTACCATTAGGGCTAATTTTGAGCGTAGGGGTTGGTTGCCTCTTTTGGATATAGACCATCCTTCTTTTGCTACCCTGATTAGAGAGTTCTACTCGAACCTCTCTATCCACGTCTATGATTCCAACACTCTAGTTAAGTGTTGGATACGAGGTGTAGAGTCCACCATTACCCCTTCGGTAGTGGCTGCTGCTCTTAGGGTACTCGTGGTCCAGGATCCTATCTATCCTTATGATGAGTCTCCTCTCTTGGATGACGTCATGTCATACATCACTAGGTCTTCCATCCAGTGGGGTTCTGATCCTAGGATCACCACTGTTGAGCTCACTGAGATTCTTTATCTTTTCTTTAGGATAGCTTGTCATTCCTTCTGGCCTATTTTTCATATTCACACCATTGCTCTTAAGCGATGTGTGTTTTTGTACGCTCTTGTCACGGATGCTCCTATTAGTTTCCCTCATCTATTTCTTCGTTCTTTGAACGAAGTTCATAGGAGTGCCTCCACTAGTCACGCTCTCTTATTTCCAGTTTTCATTCATTGGATTTTGTTACATTTAGGGTTAGAGGATTTCCTTGCTTCTGAGTCTGTTCATATTGTAGCTCCCATAGGTGCCACCTTTCTTAGGCAAAGGGCTGCTCAGTTGAGATCGAGTTCTAAATGCCCTAGAGTTGAGCCTTCTGGTACCGCACCCCTTTCTCCTTCTGCTACAGGTACTACTTTTGGTGAGGCGTTTGCTGATCCAGTTGATGATGCTGCTGCTGCTGTGGTTCCTCTACCATCTGCTTCAAATGATTTTGACATTCAACGTATGTTGGAGACTGTCATGACCGTTCAGGTGACTCATGGTTAGCTTTTGGTGGACATGCTTGATGAGATCCGTGCCTTGATAGCTGATCTGGAGAATCTTTGATGTTCGCCTTCGCCACCTCCTTTTATGATGGATTCTGAGTGTCTTTTGGCATTCCGTCACAAAAAGTGGGAGTATACTTGTGTTTGTAAAGGAGATTTTTGTTTTAGGGGGATTTTTTTATGTTTTGGAGCTTATGGAGTTATTTAGATTGTATCTAGGTGCTTCACTGTGTATTTACATTTTTTTGGCTCTTGATGTATTTTTTGATAGGGGGAGATACATTGTTTTTCTTTATATGTTTCTTGTTTCATTGCTTATTGATTTATATTTATGAGTTATTCATGATATATGTTTTTATTTTGTTTTATGTGAAATTAAGAAGTTAGTTGTGTTTTACTTGTATTTTCCATACATGCGTTTATGCGTTTTTTTTAAGTATTTCAGGAAATATATAGGTTGATTCAGTCGTGCTGCTGTCTACACTTGCAACTGATAGATAGTAGTTAGGTTGGATTTGTTATAATGGGCATTATTTGTGTAATGAGCTTTTCTTTGTAAACTTTGAGCATTTTAGTTTGTGTTTTGTCACGGATTGCCAAAGGGGTAGTTTGTTAGGTTCTAAGTATTTAGGAACTAATGTATTAGAACTCTAATTTGTATTGTTGGCAAACCATGATCAAAACAGGTTTTATAGTCTTGTTTAGACTTGCTCAAAGTGTATGTGTTTTATGTAAAGTTGGAATCGAGTTGCTGCAGAAGTTATAGTATAATTCTACCTGACTCGATCGATCGAGAATTAGACTCGACCAATCGAAATTCTAGCAGAATGTTTTTCTGCAGAATTTTCTAACTTAGCCCTAAGCCCATTTGACGTGTAGGGTTTTATGTTTTGTCCTAAGTATAAAAGGGAAAAACCTAGCTACGCTTTAGGTTGCTCCTTTTGCTATGTATGTGAATCTTTTGTGAGATCTAGAGGTATTTGCCTTCACACATACTTAGGTTATCAAGAAGGAGAATTCGATTCAAGAACTTGATGATTATTCAATTGCTACAATAAAAGCTTAAAGATACACAAGCAGGAGTGCTTGTACTTGCTAGAGAATCCAAGAAAGAAGGAGTTTGTGGTCTCGGAGCTGTCACATGGTCGTGTCAGTAAGTTTTCTACTGGTGGGTAGCAATAGGATGTTAGTGGTCTAAGTCGCTATTGTAAAACTTCAATTCTTTCATAGTGGATTCAAGTTTATCTTGAGGATAGCTAGGTTAAATCCTCCCCATGTTTTTACCGGTTTGGTTTCCTAGGTCATCATATTTTTGTGTTCTTTATTTTCCGTACTTTACATTGATATGATTATATGATTGTGTGTTAACCTAGATCTGAAATTTGGACTACGTAATCACTTGGTTAATTAACTATGTTAATCCAATTGTGTTTTAAGGGGTCTAAAACAAACACAATCCCTCTGATTAGGTATCTTCTAGATGTTCATTGATGAATCCAATTCCTTGGTCTCTGTAAAAACCTAACCTTCAATCCTTGTATTTTTTTTTCAATTCTTAAATTCAATTTTATACAGCCTGTATAATTAAACTGCAAATCTGGAATTAATGTTTAATTACTCTAAATTATCACAAAAATGGTTGAATTGCTTTTTACCCCCATTGAAGTTTGCTTTCTTGACCAATGAAAGTGCTAGTTAAAATTTAAATTGAGTCTTGATCATAACGTAATACTTGATTTTGCTTTGTCAATACCTTGATTTGGGAACAAGACTTGAACAAAGATATAGAAGTTATTCGTTTATTGTTTTTGCTGTTAATGTAATTAGGAAATTTAAAATTTGATGGAATATAAAAAAAAAAATTATATAAAAATCATGATGCCAATCCATTTTGCAGTTTAGAATTTGAATCTTTCATTGTTTATGTAATTTCTTTTAATTTTAAATTTGTCTCTAAGAGAGACTGTTATTTTTTTCTCTTAACTTTCCTATTGAATTTGGCATTATTTTTTTTAGCAACACAATTTAGCATGCACAATATTTTGTTTCTGGCATCACAGGAAGTGCTAGTAAGTTTTAATTTTAAGAAATGAGTTTATTCAATCCATGTTTACACTATTGGAAGGACCTTTAGAAGTGGAATCCCTAATGGAATTGTGGTTGAGAGAGGCAACATTGGAAGCATAAGCATGTCCAGGGATGACTTAAACAAGCTTCCTTGCAAAAGTTGTGGGTATTCCTATAATTTTTTTGCGTATATTAATTTTCATTATGGTCATTGTGGACGACTACTCAAGATACACTTGGGTTGAATTCCTTAGAGAAAAATCAGAAGCTTGTGAGAGGTTGGAGATTCTGTGCAAGAAACTACAAAACGAAAAAGGGATTCTGATAGCCAAAGTCAGAAGTGATCATGGGAGGGAATTTGAGAATGCAAGATTCGAGTCCTTCTGTGAGAAGAATGGAATTAAAAGAGAATTTTCAGCTCCCAAAACTCCACAACAAAATGGAGTGGTAGAGAGAAAAAATCGTGTGATTCAGGAGATGGCAAGAGTCATGTTGCTTAACAAGCAAATACCTCAAAAATTTTGGGGAGAAGCTGTCAACACCTCGTGTCACATTGGAAATAGGATTTTCTTTCGAGTTGGTACAAAGAAGACTGCCTATGAGATATGGAATGGGAAGAAGCCTAAGGTGAAGTATTTCCGGGTGTTTGGAAGTAAATGCTATATCCTAAATGATCGAGAGAATCTTGGGAAGTTTGATGCGAGAAGTGATGAGGGTATTTTTCTTGGCTATTCTACTACAAGTCAAGCATATAAAGTGTTTAACCAGAGAACAAAGGCTGTGATGGAGTCCATAAATGTCAAGATTGATGATGCCTTACCTAAGGTGGAAATGATTGATGATGTAGAAGGGTCAAGCACCAAAGAGCCCGATGTTGAGGTAGAAGCTTTGGATATAGAAGGTGAAGAACCTATACCAGAAGGAGAATCGACTCCCATCAACCCAAGAATGGAAACGAGATCGATGTCTAGAACATCAAGTCCTCTTACTCCTCCAGAAGTTCATCCTCCTATCTCTCGTAGTGATGAAGTTTCCACTTCAAAAAGGCCATCTTCAAGAGTTATCAAGAATCATCCGGAAAGTAATATCATAGGATCTCTTGATGACGGTCTTCGCCTCAGGAAAGGAAACATTCTGTTAGCCAATCATGTAACATATCACTGTTATCTTGCACAGTTTGAACCAAAAAGGGTTGAAGAGGCTCTTCAAGATGAGAATTGGTTTGAGTCAATGCATGAAGAGCTGAATCAGTTTGTGAGGAATGCTGTGTGGGAACTTGCTCCACGGCCTGAGAACGTTCATGTTATAGGCACAAAGTGGATTTTTAAAAACAAAACTGATGAAGATGGAGAGATAATTCGAAACAAATCTCAGTTAGTAGCTCAAGGATACACTCAAGTAGAAGGAATGGATTTTGATGAATCATTCGCTCCGGTGGCAAGACTCGAATCCATTCGAATCCTCATGTCCATTGCGTGCACTTTGAATTTCAAACTTTATCAAATGGATGTAAAGTGCGCATTTCTGAATGGATATCTAAATGAAGAAGTATTTGTTGAGTAACCAAAAGGATTTGAGGATCCTCATTTTCCAGATCATGTATTAAGATTGAAGAAAGCCCTTTATGGCTTAAAACAAGCGCCTAGAGCCTAGTACGATCGTCTTACACATTATCTTCTAGATAGAGGGTTCAAGAGAGGGTATGCTGATCGAACTCTGTTTGTCAAAAATGATGAAGATTATCTCCTTGTGGCACAAGTCTATGTTGATGACATAGTGTTTGGGGCAACTATCGAAGATCGTGCTATTGAATTTTCTGAGGAAATGAAGAAGGAGTTTGAGATGAGTATGGTGGGGGAGCTCACATTCTTCTTGGGTCTTCAAGTCAAACAACAGAAGGAGGGTATATTTGTGTCTCAAGAGAAGTATGCCAGAAACATTGTCAAGAAGTTTGGACTAGACTCCAAAAAACATGCCTCCACTCCCATGAGCTCTTCCACTAAACTGAATGTGGATTCGTCGGGAGTTGAAGTAAGTCCTACATTGTATAGAAGCATCATAGGGAGTTTGCTCTACCTTACAGCCAGTAGACCGGACATTGCTTTCAGTGTGGGCGTTTGTGCCAGGTACCAAGCTAATCCGAAGGAATCTCATCTGACTGCTGCTAAGCGAATCATTCGATATGTGAATGGTACTGCAAACTATGGTCTGTGGTATTCAAAAGACTCAAATGCTTGTCTTGCTGGGTATTCAGATGCTGACTGGGCCGGCAGTGTAGATGATCGAAAAAGTACTTCAGGCGGCTGTTTTTATCTTGGTAACAATCTTGTCTCGTGGATGAGCAAGAAGCAGAATTCAGTGTCTCTATCTACTGCAGAAGCAGAATACATCGCTGCTGGAAGTTGCTGCACTCAGCTACTTTGGATGAAGAAATTACTTCATGACTATGGAATTCCTCAAGAAACGATGTGTGTCTTCTGTGACAACACCAGTACCATCAATCTTTCCAAGAATCCTGTCCAGCATTCAAAATCCAAACATATAGAGATACGTTACCATTTCATTCGGGATTTGGTAGAGGAAAGAGTTGTGTGTCTTGAGTTCATACACACCGACAATCAAAAGGCGGATATCTTCACCAAGCCTCTCGATGGTCCACGGTTTGAATCACTCCGTAAGACCATTGGCGTTGGTACAATTCCTTGACTCTCTTGTGTGTTATGTGCTTCACATATTTATAATATGATAAGTCTGTTTGTGTTGGGGCACACACCTCTTTGATTAGCTATTTGTGCAACATGTTTATTGTTTGTTTGTTCATTTGTGAATACTGTTGGTTATTTTTATGTGTGTTCAATCATTTTCTTCTTTTGTGTCAAAAAATCCAAAAATCACATAAAAATCAGAAAATCAAAAAGCTTGATTGACTTTGTTGAGTTTTGTCTTAAATCCTGTTTTGTCTTGTACCTTTGTGCTAATGGCTTTGTGCATTTTTGAGCATTGCTTGTTTTCATGCACTTATATCACTGTGGGAAAAATCTTGAAATCTATGTGATTGTTGTAAATAGATCTTCAAATTTGTCATGAATGATTAGTGAATGGTTATGATGATCTTGAGACATGCATAGACTTGTGTCTATTTATCTTCCCACTCTTTATTTTTTGTTTTGCTAAAAAGAGCTCACCAAATGTAAATCTCCAAATAAAAAGAGATTTTGAGCTGCAAAAACCTATCGCACATTCTAGTATTCGACTAGGAAAAAGGGTAAGCGACCTTATATTAAAGTGAATGTTTATTCAAAAAGCCAAAGGCTTGTTCATTAAAGTGAAATGTCAAATATCACTCTCACAATGAGAGATGATTGCCTCAAAAGATCAAAAAGATCAAATGTTATGACTGAAAGTGGAGTCAAATGATAAGCTCCAAGTTATGTTATCAAGTTATGTGGGAGGTCATATATACATATTTCTATAATTGAGATGGATCACATGATCTAGTGCTAATTGTGTATGCCTTGGTTGAATTGATCATTGAAGCTTCACATTAGACGAAGGACTATCTCATTGTTGATATCCACACACAACACACAAGTTTATGTTCAATAAATGCCATATTCATTTATGTGATTGTACTTGATGAAATGTGTTTTCACATGCTCAATCTTTGTTATTTCAAGCACAAAAAGTTTTTTGAATGTTTTAGGTGTTTTTGGAAAGTATTTTGTTTGAAAAATCTGAAAATTTCAAAAATCCAGTTTTGCCTTGTTTTGGCGGCTCAGTCGCGGGTATGTCAAGTCGCGAGCCTCAATCGCATCTTCGCTTGTCATTTTTGGCGACTTGTTCGCGAGTGGAAGGTCTAGTCGCAAGGTTCACTCAGAGATTTTCGCGGCTCAGCTCGCGACTCACTCGCGGGTAGACCTTCCAGTCACGAAAAACACATAGAAAAATTTTTCAAATTTTTGTTCTTGAGTGATTTGGCGGCTTGATCTGGCGACTGTGTGGCGACTCGTTTCAGTCGCGAAAATCGCGTGTTTTGGACATACAGGGGCAGTTTTTAAACTTTTTGATTTTCCCTCGATCTTTTTGTGACTGTTCATTGTCTTTTTCATCTGCTCTTACCCATTCACACCGTGCCTCCATTGTCGATCTCCATTATTTGCTTCTTCTCAGCTCAAAATCGTCGACTAACAGGTATGGTTTTTCTGTCTTGAACTCTATTTTACTTGTTGTCATGGTTTTCCATCTGGATTATTCACATTTGATTGTGATTTTGTGATGGGTTTTTAGCTCAACTGTGACTCTTTGTCCTTGCTTAGCTTATGGTAGCTTGTGCTTCTGTTTTTGAGCTAGTTTTTTTTTGGTGGCTGTGTTCTTCATCATGTGCTTAGCTAGGGTTAGCTATTTTTTTCTGATCTACTGTTTGATGTCGTGTTTCACTATGATCTTGTGTGGTATTCTATTGATGTATTGTTGAATGTGGGTCCTCTCTCAGCTGATTATGTGGTTTTATTTGGACTCCCTCTTCTGTGTAGTTCAATTTGGGCCATTTGTGTCCCTCATTGCTATTTTCTGACCATCTTCATCCAGCAATTAGGGTTTCTTCATTGTCCCTAAATATTCACTAACCCACTGCTAATATAGTCTGTTGGATTGTGTTCTGTCATTTCCCTTGTTCATAATGCAGACTGGTCATGTCACCATTCAAGAAAGCTGCTGTGAAAGGAAGTAGTTCCAAAGGGAAGGAACCAGTAACTGATGTTGATGAAGACCCACCTCAACCAAAAGTGACTCGCTCTTCATCGAAGAGATTTGATCCCAACAAGTTCAGATCATATGCAGCCTATCAGTCTTATGAGAATTTCTTTCTACATGCCACACCATTACTAGAAAGAGCTTTGGATCAGTCCTCACTTCATAACACTGACATTCCGAAATGGTTTGCTCACAAGGATTGGAATTACCTTCTGTCTGATCCGGATGACGTGTATGAAGAGTTGGTTAAAGAATTTTATGCTAACGCAATTGTGGAAGGAGATGAACTTAAGTGCTGGGTTCGGCAAAAGAGCTTTTCTGTCTCTCCTACATATCTGGCAGAAATTCTTCACATCAACAGACCCATTTTCCGACATTCACCAGTTTATGATGATCTCTGTCCTGATGAGGAGCTTCTCAAAGAAAGTCTTGGTCAAGACTTGGAGTTCTCACCCAATGGCAAATCCATCAGTGTTTCCTCTCTTTCTCCAAAACTGAGAGTGCTTACAATTGTGATGTTTCACAATTTGTACCCCTTATTAAGCACTGGGTATATGAACCTCGGACGTGCTTTGTTTCTTCATGATCTAATCTCTGATGTGGAAATAGACATCTGTGCTCATATCTTTCATGTTCTATGCAAAACGGTTCTTCGAAATGAGTCTCGGATATGCGTTCCTTTCTGCAGTCTTATTTCACGGATCTTGAAGCTCAAGGGAATTTATCCAACGGCTGATGAGTCTCCTATCCCCAAACCAAGTCCAATCAACATGCGTACATTCAATGCAAGCATTGGACATAGTCGGAAGAGAGCCAAACCAGAAACTTCTGCATCTCACAGTGACTCTCAGTTTAGCACTCTCTCCCTAGATGAGAAACTTGATCGCATTGTATCCTCTGTCCACGAGTTGAATACAAAGATGTCTGGACTCACAGCTTCTCTACACCATCAAAGCAC